>NC_137970.1:111949423-112277923 GCF_963924665.1 Micromys minutus | reverse complement strand
GACTGGGCCCGTGATCCCAGCTCATGGGAAGTGGCAGGAGATTGTAAGTCTGAAGCCAACCTGAACATCTATACCAGTATCATCCAACACTTTTCTGTGATACAGTTCTTCTATGTGCCTGTATTACAACATAGGAGTTACTACATGTCTTGTTTAACTGCAGAGATGAATCTTAACCAATTCTAATAATAATTGTGGCTAGAGTCTACTTTACTTAGGTTATGCAGGTCTACACTGATACGATTTGAGGTCCAGGTCTAGAAACCCTGAACAAAAAAGCAAGACAACAGGCTCTCACTGAGCTACTAGGAACACTGGAGACCAGGCATCTGTGCAAACAAAGAGAGCATACACTAACACGATGTCTTTCCCTGCACATTCTGAAACATACCACTGCCAGAAGAGATTATCTTGCCCCTCTATTCAGCACAGCATTGGAGGTAGACACTTGCTCTTATTTACAAAGATGCTAAAGAGAAACTGTTTCTTCCATTAGGCAATGGAAAGCCTGGTTTGGAAGTACTAGGACCTCACTCATCCCTTCAATTATTCTTCATACAAAAATAAAGGGAAGGGTTGGGCTGAAGCTCGGTGGTGGAATGTGTGCTTGTTCAAGGCCCTGGTTAAATCTGAGCACCACAGACACATTCAGGACATATTAATACATGTATGCTCAAGTACTGAGGAGTGAAAGATACAGTTCTGTGCATCAGAAATACAGCCACAAACAAAGTAGACAAAGTCCTGGTTCTTGGGGAACTCATAGTGTGGCAGAGGGAAATACTAGGAAGGAAAACCACAACAGAAAGATGAAAACTTTGTACCGACTTGAAATAAAGTAAGAATTATAACACACATACATACATACCAACATATGTATGCCTGTTCATTTGTTAGCTTATCCATTCATTCACTCACTCATTCATGCATACACATGCACAAAATGACACCTACAGAGGTCAGATGACAACTTCTGAGAGTTGGTTCTCTCCTTCTACCATGTGGGTTCAAAAGATCAAACTCAGGTGGTCAGGCTTGATGGCAAATACCTTTACCAAATAAAGCATCTTGCGGGGTCCTGGACTTATTCTGAAACTGCCACCAATTTTTAAGTGTGAAGCTTCTGTCTTCAAAAACACCCACCAGAAAGAATTTATATTGGCCAAGACCAAATATACAGCATAGGGCTGTAGAACTGCAGGAGGTGGAAGCAAGATGATTTTGAGTTTGAGGCCTGTCTGGGCTACAAAGCAACTTCAAGACCACCCTGAGCTAGACAGTGAAGGCCCATCTCAAAAAAAAAAAAAAAAAAAAAACAAAAAAACACTAAAAACCAAAGTAGTTTTTAGGAGAGAAATGATATGGGCCACTCTAGGAAAATAAGTGTACATAGTGTGACAGTTTTATTGGAGAAGTTCTCCCAGTGAGCAGGCTCAGAGGAAGAAGAAAGAACAAACGCAATTAGACTTCTTGCAGAGGGCCAGATGGTTGGGATGAAGTTTACAATGACATCTTTTCGTATAAGCAGGATGAACGGATGCATATCACCTGATAAACCAAGCACTCGTTCTCCAGCAGCCATGATGAAAAGGCAGTACATCTAGTGCATTACATGCAATGTTCTTTTGAGCCTCCTCTGGCAATGCAACATTTCAAAAGGCAAGTACGGGTAACCCACCTGTCTTACTAACTCCAGCCAAAACTGAAAATTTACTCAGTGTAAAACACACCATGCACCAGTGTAGCGTCCTCCACCTTTGAAACACACAGAACATGCTAGCCCACAGCAGGCCAAAAGCATCTCACAAAACATGTTTCCTGATTTTCTGATACAGCTAGTTTACTGAACATCAGAGAAGTACACTGTAGACTTCATGGTCACTGCTGACCCTCATGGCAAATGCTGATGGAGCCCTGAAGCTTGCAGCTGCTGCCTAGTGGTGTGAGGAAGGAGCATATCAAATGTCACTAGCCTGACAAAAATCTCAAAATCCAAAATGTGAATCATGGCTCCTGTTGCATGCACAACTGCTGTCACACCATTGTAAAGTTGGCGAAACCTCAAGCCAAGCCAGTAACAAGTCAGAAACTCTCTATGGAGTATGCCTTTGATTTCCAACTGTGTTTCATTACCACTGTACATCTAAAATAGCTGTTAAGAGATTTCAAGAGCCTTCTGGTGACAAGAGACTACAGAATCTTTCTAATCACAAAAAGATGTTCAGACTCCACAAGTGCACTGTAAACCCCACCACTTTATGAGGACAGTTCAGCAATGACCTGTCCGTTTTAAGACCTTTGCTAAGGGGCTAAAAACTGAAGCATCCCTTTTGACACTGTTGACAATGTGAATGAAAAGAACAAGATCAGACAGAGATTCCAACTAGAATGTTTCCAAATCTGAGCTTTTTACATTATGAACATTTTCTTCCTTGTGTGCAATGTGCTATCATTAATTCTAGAACTAGACAGAAAACTGAAGTTATTTTTCCACTGCTGACAGTACCCATCTGGGACAGCGCATGATATCAAGGGGTGTGACAAAGTGCAAGCTACCTCAATGATTCCTATTTATCCCCTGTGTACTGGTTTGGGGATTTTCCATGGATATTAAAATGTGGTCCTGAAAAACAGCCTTCACTAATGGAACATAAGATTCCTTTAAAGATCAAACTTTTCTCAGTTTTCAGATTCAAGTGTGGAACTGGTATTCCCCACCAAAAATCAGCTGTATGACAAACCCCACAGGCTGTTCCCATCAATCTTTGAATTCAGACAGCAAGCAGCTGTGATTTTGGCCCACAGTATGACTAGTAACAGTCTTATCTGGGATACAATCAAAAGAACAATGGGATAAATGCGGAATTCTAAATACAGGCTGATTCTTTGTTCCATTTTCCTATCCTACCCATGACTTCAGAAATAGGCCTCTACAGTGAGGTAAGCTTTGTACCCTCCTGTAAAAGAAAACTGCAGAATTCTTAGATGTTAAAACACCATTTCCTACCTCAAAATCCATGGGGTGAAACATATTTTTGAGAATGACAACTCGCTCATGTCGCAGTCGGTTTGGTCCAGCTCGTCTCTCAGGTCTCCAGTCCAACTGCCTAACATAACAAAAAGTAACAGTGAACGGAAATCTGGGTTCAGATTTGTGGGAGAGAAAAGTGAAGGATGTAATCCTTTAGTGAGAGTTTACAAATAGTCATTATCTGATCCCAATATACTTCCACAGAACTTTATAAAGTAAAAAATAATCTAGGCAGAAGAAAAAATACACATTCAGAATCTGAAGTCCCCCATGTGTTCCTTATCAAAGTAACTGGAGTCCCATTGAAGAACACGGCAGTTAGGCTTCTAAAGTCTCCTAATGAGTTAGTATGTGCAACCATCTAGGAAGATGAAGAAGCATCCCCCGGTTTTCAGTGGAGGTTTGGTTCAGGACATACATCCCTAGCTGGATACCTAAACCCTTGGTCACATAGAACACTAGCATATTGGCTTACAACTTACACCTGTCCTCCCACGTACTTTAAATTATCTCTTGGGTACTATAATACCTTACACAATGTAAATGCTATGTAAGTAGCTGTCATGCTGCACTGTATGGGCACTAATGACAAGAAAAAAATGGTACATATTTAGTGCAGTGAGTCCACATATACAGAACCCATGTATATGAATGGCTGACTGTAGTTGGAGACCAAAAACCGATTTAAGTTTAGATGTAATTTATAATATTATGAAGAATAAATTGCACTCAATAGTATACTACTCACTTTTTGCTATAATCTTACATTTTTCTAATATTGTTTGAAAAATTTGTGTCTATTTTAACTAAGTCTGTAAAAAACATAGGGCCACACAAAGAAAAGATCCTTTTATCATGAGTTTAAGCACAATACTAGAATGTTAACAGGATTCATAAGTGAAAGTATTTATTGACTAATATCTTAAAACTAGCATATTTGGAGAGGATGTGGAGAAAGAGGAACACTTCTCCACTGTTGGTAGGGTCGTAAACTGATACAACCACTCTGGAAATCAGTCTGGCGGTTCCTCAGAAAAATGGACATAGTACTACCTGAAGACCCAGCTATTCCACCTCTGGGCATTTACCCCAGAGACAGTCCAATGTACAACAAAGACACATGCACCACAATGTTCATAACAGCTCTATTTATAATAGCCAGAAGCTGGAAGGAACCCAGATGTCCTTCAGAAGATGAATGGATACAAAAATGGTGGTACATTTACACAATGGAGTACAACTCAGCTATCAGAAACAATGACTTAACCAAATTCTTAAGAAAATGGCTGCATCTAGAGAATATCATCCTGAGTGAGATAACCCAGTCACAAAAGAACAGACATAATATGCAGTCACTGATAATGGGATACTAACCCCAGAAAGCTCTGAACACCCCAGAAACAACTCACAGACTGTGTGAAGCTCAATAAAAAAAAGAATATATTTTAATTAAAATAGAACTGTATTGTATCCCCCTTTCCTCCCTCCAGCCCCTCCTAGTCTCTCTCCTATCCCCTCAAATTAATAGCCTCTTTTCCTATATTATTGTTACATATATATATATATGTATATGTATATATGTACCCACAAACACTTAATTACAATCTTAAAAAATGTATAAGAAATAAATAAATAAAACTAGCATATTTTAAAACATGCTTAATAAAAAATTAATACAATGTTCCATTACACACACACACACACACACACACACACACACACACACACACAACCTACCTATATGGTAAATGCAATGATAAAGCCTTCAGCATTTCTAACTTTTACTAACTTGTACATACAAATTTAACTCCTGGCAGTTGGTTTCAATCCACACTAAAAATGAAGTCATGGTTCTAGAATAAAAGCTTCAACTCTTCATGTGATGGTCAATACTGAGCTAAATTAAGTTCCCTTTTTATATCATAATCACCCCCAAAATTAAATGCTTCATTTAGTGAAGACTGGAAGCACAAAGGGTAGGGGCAGGAAGTGTGGGAAGAGAGGATGGAGGGACAATGATGTTCAGTTCATCAGGAGCCCATTACTCATCATTGTTTTTGAATAAAAAAGCCTAGAGCAGACATTTTTACAAATCATCCCAAAAAAAGACAACCCTCCTCACCACTGCCAAATCGGTCCATGGAAGAGACTGCTGAATCAAAGTCCTTTAGAATAAATTGGAGACATGTTTGATAGAGCAAACTAAGTTCCTATTATCAAAAACATCTCTAAAAAGGCCCCTGAAAAGAAGGGAGAGAAGGTACCCAAGGGGAAGGAGGGGAAAGTCCTTGCCGGTAAGGATGCAAATAATCCTGCAGAAAATGGAGACACCAAAACAGACCAGGCACAGAAAGTTGAAGGTGTTGGAGATGCCAAGTGACATGTGTGCATTTTTGATAACTGTGTACTTCTGGTGACTATACAGTTGGTAATAATATTTTTATCAAGTTTTATAAAAATGCAGAATTCTGTTTTACATTTAAAAAAACCTATATTGCTAGCACACAGAACACTTCATTGTTGTGGGAAGGATCATCTGTCATGAACAAAGTATCTCCCAAGCTGGACTGCGGACAAAAAACCTCTTTCCTTAATAATTCTGAAAGGCTCCTGTTGGCTTCCAGGAGTATGACATCCTGGTCTTGACATAGGTGGCCACCAAGGTACAAAATGCCTTGTGGTCTGGGAAAACTTTCAATTCATTTTTAAATCCTCTTCCCCCTGTACCATAAACATAGAATTAATTTCCTTAAAACAAGAGACCTGTTGGAACCTGACCCTTAAAATTCGTTTTCTAGTCTATTGGACGATGTGGACTTTGCAATGACTTCATCAAGAGTTCTCAGAAGAGCAATGGTTCCTTTTATAAAAGATTGTGGACCCTCAGACTGATAGTCAGGGATGGCTTGTGAAAAGCTGTTAAACAACATCCTTAATGTGAAATGTCAACCCTCACTCTGAGCTACTTTCCCCTTTTCGAAGCATCGAATGAAGATTTCATTGGGTTTCACAGTGGCTTTATGATTTGGGTAGTCTATACAGGAAGGGACTTTGGAAGTTCTTGTGTGGTGTTGATTGTCTGCCCATGTCCTGCCTGAATACTATGATTGTTTATGAAAAGTACCTTTAATAAAGCTGGTTACAGTTACGCTTGGAAGAAATATGTACGCATGCAATCTTTCAAAAGAAGACAAAATACGTACTTCTGTTGCAGAGACAGCTTCTTCTTATAATCTTTGCACTTCTTCTTCTTCTTTGACGCATCATATTCACCCTTCAGCTGGAACTTTGCCACCTCCACATGTAATTTATAGCCTCTAATTTCATCTTCATCCAAAAGTTTTAATGCAAGTTCAACAGATTCTTTCTGGAGGTAAAATAAAATCCTCATTAAGTTGAGCACTGAAATGAAACTTGAGATTTTGTTTATATCTATATATGTAGGGATAAAGAATTCTAAAATAGCAATCAGGAAAGCTCTGTTCCAAACACAAATGCACCTCACACACATGCAGTAACTTAGGTACATGGCTAGTTCTCTAAACCCCCAATTTCTCCATCTGTTTAAAGCTAAAATCTCGTCATCACAGGACTCCTTAAAAAATTAGATGACATAGTATATGGAAAGGTTAGGGAATAACATACAGTAAATGTTCAGTAAACTATATTAGTGGGTACGTTTTGTCTCCAGGAGCCCAAATGTCTCCTCTGTAGAAGGAGAGGAGTAGAACTGAGGAATATCTGTGGCATATTCCAGCTGTAAAATTCCTAATCGACCTAACAGTGGGTGATCAAGGAACTGGAAGGAAGACAGCCAGCCTTTAGTGTTCAGCTCCATCAAACTAAGATATACATCTGTAATAACATGCTTAGTAGAAGAGAACTATTTAATGGTTTATATATTAAATGCAGTTATGGATTCTGGGTCCTACACAAACATATCGGTTGCTACCCCTCCTCAGAGATCAAAAGGTCTGAAGACCACTGACCTATCTGCCCAATCAAATATGGATCCTAGATTAACTTTATTTTCTGGAGTACACCTTATTGGTTTGACAATTTGTTACTTTCATGGGCCTTAAGTTTTTATAAAAGTGTTTCATAAAGCAATGTTATTCTTTAAAACTCCAACCATGGAGTGGAAGAGACTGCTCAACAGTTGAGAGCCCTTGTTCAGCTCCCAGCAGCCATAATGGGTAGCTTCTGCAGAGGACCCAAGTTCAGTTCCCAGCAGCCATGAGTAGCTCATTAACAATCTATAACTCAATCTCCATGGGATCCAACATTTCCTTACGGCTTGGGTAGGCAACAGCAAGCATGGGCACATATATCCATGCCCCGAGCCCACACATATACACATAAATTAAAAAAAAATTAAATCCCATCAATACCTTGCTCTTTTAAAAATTCAGTTCACATATTTTTAGTCAACTTTGGGCTAGTAAAAGCCTAAACTCTTACATATGAATATAGAAGACTAACATCCTAAATGATCATGTTAGGGTTTACTTACCAGATTAAGTTGATAACCCCAAATCTTGCCAGCTCAAGACTACTTTCTTCTGATCCCACTGTATACTATCCACTAACTACACACCTCTGACATTTATATTACCACATTATCATTTTTCTTTGATTTAGAATTATTTTCAGGTTCTGTGACAAATACATGTGTCATAATTGTGACCATTTATTTTGCACCAGGTTAAGAATGGATAACATGTGCTCCTAAGGTGACTAACTGGTGTTCTAGAAATGATAACTTCCTTTCACAGCAATCAATGCCTGTACAATTTACAGTTCTGCCAATTTTCATTTTAATTCTCTTCCGTGGTGTTTGAAGCATAAGTGCAATTCACCGTTTCCTTTCTAGTCTAATTCAGGGTTAGAAAACACATTTTGTCACGAGCCAGTTACTAAACAGTTTAGGCTTTAGGGTCAGGATTATTGCTCCAACCACTCAATGAAAGCAGCCAAACACAAAAGCATAAGTTAGCCAGTGGGGCTGTGTTCCAACAAAATTGTATTTGCAAAAATAGGCAGCAGGCAAGACTTTGCTAAACCCCATTCCAATTCATTCCAATGTGCAAATAAAATGTCACTGGCTGTCTTCCTTCTCAGATTTTTAAACTATTGGTTACATACACTGATGAAAATGTTTTTGGAGTGAAATTTTTGAACATAAGAGAAACTCCTCAATTACAGATTTACATAACATACTGACCTTGTAGGAAACAGTTTCTTAAAACAAGCAAATAACCCTAATATCACTAGGATGATTTCTGGATTTTCCTCTATCTTACTTAGTACTTCTTTTGTGCCACGTGTTTGTAGCATTTGCTGTGAATACTGTACAGAAAAACCTAGAAAACATCACCTATATACAGTAATGACCCGAAAGTCCAGTATTCTTTGTATTCTGTTTTGGATGGTTTGTGGCTTAGGTTAGTATCTATAAAATTCTAGCCTTGGTTCCTGGTTTAAAAACCGGAGGGATAAGAGACTTATTTGACCAAATACCAACCTTTAGATAACAGCAAAGCCCATCTCCTTTAAGATTCCCTTGATCATCTTTGTAAAGTTTGACCTTAAATTCTTCAGTCTGAGGATCTCTCATAATAATACCAAATTTGGACATAAGCTGTATAAATTCATCCACTGTGATGTCTGGAGGGAGACCTGTAATTTCAGAGAACAATTTTAAAGTGTTTAATGAAGGTAAAAGATTTTAGTGTTTCACCATTAAGAAACATAAAACAAGTTAACAGAAAGCACACTTGTGTAAAATGGGTAAAAACACTCCCTAACTATAAATGTGAAGATAATTCATATTTTATACATTAAAAATAGCACAGCTATGCTATGTTTATGCTTCCCTAAATGTGAAGGGACATATTGGTGTCATTTACCTAAGGCAGGCATGTTGCATAGCTTTTCTTCATCCACTACTAAGTAAATTCCTTGCTAACATAAGCAGGTGAACAAAAAACATCGACACTAAAACTCACTTAGCACAAAGTTTCAACACTAAACGTTTCCAACATGAAAACCGCATTGCAACAGAATAAATACCTGACACATATACGTTTGTATTTCTGTCTTCTTCAACATGGAACCATCCTGAAAACCAAAAGGAAATAAATGAAACACTTGAAAGAAACAACAAGAATTACATTATGAAATCTTAGTGATGGCCGTTTCATCAGTTTTAGAATGTTCTCTTTACTTCAGAAGACTATGACTAACTCGAATTACTATGTGGCTTTCAAAGTATAAAACTTTTGACTGAGAATTACCTTTAGCGCTCTATTCTTCATAACTTTAATGCACATTATTATTCTTCCAATGCTATTATAATCCTCCAACATGTAAAACAGACTCACACATTTTCCCTATCTTATTTTTAAACCCAGGTTTTACAAAGACAGAAACACTTGCCGGATTCGGCCTTTCTCTTTTCTCCCCTCTTTTTGGAGTCAGTGGTTTCTGGGATTTCTTTTTGTGGCGGTTCTTCTACAGTCTTAGGGTTGGTGTCCTGGACATTCGCAGTAGAGCTGGATGCACCATCACTAGAGAAGCCATAGTTAGCCTGATAGGTAGCAATGAAATCTTCGGTGATCTAAACGGGTAAGTCAACACACATGCAGACAAGGTTACTTCACCTGCGGAAACCATGTTATAAGGCTGTACATTCAGCAACAGAACCTAAAACTTAAACAAGTGTTTACACCGCAGGTAGTTGTAATAATTATAGTCCAAGACCAGTCACCTTCCATAGAAACCGTGTAGTGTGATCAAAGGAGGACAAAGGTGCTCGGATTGCTAAAACATGCATAGTTTTAAGTGAAGCTATCACCTTTCTACATTTTTTATAAATTACTACTTCTCTACAGTATATTGGACTAAACTGGCCAATACGTAAAACAAAAGAAGTATCAAATAACAAGATTGTAAAACCCAAAGTCAACTAGTAATCTAATCACAGAATCTCAATTTCTGTGCCCAGATACCAAATAATTGTCAGACTATTAAAAGCGCTCCAAAAGAAATCACATCTACATTCAAGGGGGCACCACAAGACCAGAAGTTCAGTTATAAATTTTTGCATTTGGGGTGCTTGAAATATGCACCAATACAAAATCAGAAAGAAGAGCCAAAATAAAGAATTTTTGAACCAACATCCTCCTGCACAATGGAAAAAAAAGTTTTGTGTGATTGGCTCTCCAAGCGCTTGGTACACTGTTAGTACCCTTTGATGCCAAAGTTCCTATGAGGCTAAGACTAACAGTACTTTCACCATAGAGTTTAAAACACTGAGTTCAACACCAGTTGTGTTATTTCCATGTTGAAATTAAACACTTAGCAATTCCCAAGTACTCGAAACAAATGTAGAGATCTCGTTTGTCCATTTCCTGTGCATTCCTAGTCCTATTCCTGTGGATAGAGGGTTCAAACTTAGATGTCCTGGAACAAAATTTAGTAGAACGATAAAATAAAACAAGAATCAAGAAAAGTGTATTCGATTGAGTGAGGTGAATGACTGCTTCCCAACCCTGGAAATCAACAAGCTGCATTTTACTCAAGCATGTACACGAAGCATAAGTTTGGCCATACAGGAAAAAAACTCTTCTTAATGTGTTTTTCTTGGTGTTTTTCCTTTCTGCAGTAAAAATATCAAGATATAAATGAACTATGACCTTCACATACAAATTAATAAGGCATAAAAAAAACTTAATGTACCACTTTACTTTTCTTTATACACCGGGACTGCAAGAGACTGAACAAACAGACTAGCCACCAACCACCACTGGATCAAAGACCTAGTACTTCAGCGGAGCAAACGTGAGAGAGATGTCCCGCAAGGGTGGCCAGGGAGCCCTATGGCCCCGCTCTGCAGTGGGACTCAAGCTACTCTTTCTTACCTTAGGGAACCAAGCCTTCTTATCAAGGTCCCACTCGTAGGGAGTGTCATCTGGTGGTTGTCCCAAAGAATCGGTTTCTCCAGAGGGGTCGTTCTGGGTGTCACCTTCCTTGGGGTCTCCTCCGTACAATTCTTGCATTCGCAACTGCTCATCAAACTCGTCGTTCCCGCTCAAGTTGCTGCCACTCATGGTTCTCACGTAGTCCCGGACACAACGGTCAGAGAAGTGAAGAGGCCAAAAGGGCGCTGGAAGAGAGCAGAGAAAAGAGAGGTCTGCAGCGCTCAGAACGTGCACTGCAACTCCAGGGCCGCCTCCCGCAGCGCCCCAGCAGACCCTGGGAAGTCTGAGCGGCACCGCCCAGACTCCGCCCTCCTGCCCGCCCCACTCGCGCACGCATGCGCCTTGAAACTGCCAGCGCAGTCGCCACCACCCACCTGGCGGGCTCCGCGGGGTCTCAACGCCACCGCTAGGTCCAGGGCGAAGCGGAAGCGCGCAGGCGCGCTGTCACCGCCACGGCTGGCTCCGGAGGCACCACAGCTTCCTCCGCCACGTCAGGCAACTATTTGCGAACGAAGTCCGCCTCAGGCTGATGCAGTCGCCATTGTCCGCGCGTGGCGACGTAGCGGGTCGCGCCGACACGCCCACATTGGCGTCAAATGTCCGCGACGCTTGCGCGGACAGGGGCGGGGCCTCGAGGCCTCGCTGCCGCCGCGTGTCTATACTTATGGAAACTCGCCTTGGAGACGCAACCTGTAGCAATGCATGGCGCCTCGGGAACCTTGGGCGCCTCTGCACTCCGGACGAATTTGTCCAAAGCGATAGCTTGAAAAAGGACCCGGGACTCTTCCAATAGAGCTGGCCCTGTATGGGCTTTGCGGCAGGCGCCATCTTGGGGAGGTGGGTGGGACCGTGGGACAAGTTTCTCCCGCTTCGCGAAACCTTTGCGCCTCCTTCGAGTAAATCCCCGCCCCTACGCCGGAGGCAAGGGTTTACTCATTTTTAGATGCTTGCCCTAGGATACACGCGGCTTTTGTTCTCCTTAGTAACCCAAACATCTAACGTGCTGTTTGGGGTCTAGTGAAGAATGAGTGAGAGAAAGGTGGGCAGAAGACCCCATCACTTCGTAATCTCGCCCCGTTTTTATGCAGTTGGCACCACCCTCAGGCAGCAGTAGATGAGAGTAGCTTTTGCCTGCAGCTTACTGCAACGTGTCAGAGGTGATCCAGCCTGGAATTTGAAGCTTCACTGTAAACATTCCCCTGTACAAATAGGAGATGAACCGTGTGCCCCACTTCCTAATCTCTTAGTAAGACAGTCCAGAGTTTTTCCCTTAGATGTTTCATGCACCTCGAAAAGGGAATGAGTCTATACTTTTTAAACAGGTGTTTACTAAACTACTATTAAGTGCTAGGCATTGGGGGAGACTGAGGCGGCGGCTGAGAAGACAGGCACAGATCAAGCACCAGATGCTGGAGAGCAGCAATCATTTTGTTTTCAGCATCCTTTTATACTCAAAAACTACACAGTTCTAAACAGCTTTTTTGGTATGTGGGATTACATTTATCAACACTGTTCGTTGCTGTAATGTTAACTGTCCAAGTAAAAATTTAATCATTAAAAGTAGCAATAAACTCTATACATATAAACACCAGTACTATAACCGAGACCTGACGAGGGAAAAGCTCAGAACTTATTTCAATCCCAGTCACCTTTGTTTGTATATACACTGGTTCCAGGTGGTTCTAGAGATCTTGGCTTCTCACAGATCTTTGAATCTGATTTCAACCTTAACGATGTTTTTAAAACAGTCATTTTTGTTTCCAAATGCGCTTATTTTTATGAGGTTCTTGTTTTTAGTATAACTATTGGAGAACTGAATTTATATGCATGCTATGGATTATATTAGGTTCGTTTAAACACTGCTAAGTAATTCTTGCTTTGATCTGAAAACTGTATTCAGCTTTTCTCACTAATTTGTTATTGGGCTTCCATTTTATTCTGGAATATATTTACAATAGAAGAGATAGTGCGCTGAAAGATTGTTATTGCATACGGAATACACTCAATGCTGGAGGTACCCTAACCTATCCACCACCACCACCCCCCCCACACACACACAAGGAAATGAGCAAAAAAGCACCTTCTGTCTAGGTTGCAAGTCATGCAGTTGCCTCTGCCCAACAGCATCCTGGAAGCCTATAGGCACTCTAGCTCAAGGTAGCATTGCATTTTGCACTAGGTGTTTGTCCGGGGCAGTATATGTTTGTCCCATGAAGTTTGGATACAAACAGATATAGACTCGGGGTCAGAGTAGAATGAAAACAGGTACCTGTAAAAGGTAAATGGCCTTACTAGAGTGTTCAGTGCAAAAGTTCCTCTACCTTACTTATAAACACTTCTGGAAGATTAAAAAAACTATTCTAATGTATATATGTATATACATACATACATACTTACATACATACATACACACACACACACACACACACACACATCTATCCTCAAGTTTGGGGGTTTTCTTGTCCACACATCTTGTAATCTCTAAACCTAGTTGGGAGGGGGTTTCTTCTGACAAAAAGGTTGATGTATCTTTAACCTAAGATAATATGAACTGCAAAAATACTTTAAAACAACATTCGCTTACAGAAGGCGTACAGTGTTAAATTGGGGCACTTTTCATTTCAATGAGGAAGATGTACCCTCTGGACATGCTTTGGTTGTACATGACTTTGTGACTTTTCATACTTCATAGAGTACTTTTGTGATCCATATCCTAAATCTTAAGCAAGGGAAGACCTTGATCAAAATTAGGACATGTTTACGATATGTTTTGCATTTGTCCAAATCTCTCCCTATCTAGAACACTCACTAAAGAAATGAAATATTTCATAAGAACACTATACAACAATAAGCAATATAAATGTAATTGTGGCAATTATTATAGTCACCTATAAAGTTAACCCTAAGAAATAAAATGAGTTCATTTTCTTCAAACTCATAAATTTAATAACAGTTTTCTAGCTACAAAAGTAGGGGGAGTTGATGCCCTTGAAAAAGATGTTATTTTATACATGCTTCCTCACTAACTCATGCAAGCTCTAGTTTTGTGAAACAGGAAAATGCGGTCTTGACTTTTGTAGCCTGATACATTTAAAATTAGAGTTCTATACATGGGTTGGAACAAGGACCAGTGGCACTTACAAGGACCCATGGCACCTACATAGCAGACAGGGAGCTCATTCTTTATGGCTGCCCTGTCTGGCCTCAGTGAGAGAAGATGGGCCCCAAAGACTTGATGTGTCAACATTGGGGGATACCTGGGGGGGCACGCTCTCAGAGAAGAATGGGTGGGGGCTGAGGTAAAATTAGGGTTATAATTACTTACTGATTATGTATGTATGTTAAGTACATTTGTGTGTGTGCATGAGCAAGGCCAGAGGAAGGTGTCATGTATCTTGTTTGTTTGTTTATCACTTTCAGTCTTATTCCTTTTGAGATATGGTCTCTTGCTGAACCCAGGGCTTGTGGTTTCTTTGTTTTTGCTTTTTGCTTTTTCTAGCGATGCTGACAGCCAGCAAGTGCCAGGAATCCTATTATCTCAAACCCCTTCCGTGCTCTAATTACAGGTGTGTACAGAACCACATCTGGCTGGTGGGTGCTGGAATCCAAAGTCTGCACCTCATGCTTAGGCAGGAATCACTCTTAGCTGCTGAGCTCTCTCTCAAGCCCATAGCCTGGTACATTTATAAAATTATTTCCCGAGTGTTAGGGTCAGGAGAGTACATATATAACATTTTTCCATTTAATAAAAATCAAATATTTTTTTATAGTTTTGTGATTTAAAAGTAGAAAGTTTTGGAATTGAAGTGGGTTCTTATATTGCCATTGTATTTAGAGTAAAAGTTACACAAAGCCATTCAAACTTTATTTTTTATTTATTTGCTCACCTCCAGATATTTTACAACAATTTTGCTCACTTTAAAGCAATGTTAATACAATATTAGCACCCCCACTTTAAGTAAGCCAGTTTAAGGATGTTTAAAGCTCAGTGTTAATATATGCCCCACCCTTTTTGAGCCACATAACTAGCAGAAGTTCACAATGGCACAAGCCAGTTAAAGCTCAAAATTACCAAAAGCACTCTAAAAGGAAAATCGAGTTTTTAAAAATACAAATGTAACTATAGTGCCAAAGGTAAGCTTCTATTTATTTCAAGAATACATTTTCTGAAAGCACAAACTGAAGTCTGACAAATCTAGTGACTACAGGGTTTTGTTTTCTCAGTTACAGTTATTAGCAAGCTCGTTTGTCTTAGCAAGTTGGAGACAAGGATAGAAAGTCAGAGTCTTCTGTCTGACTTCTAGAAACAGGTGAGCTCTAGGACTTAGGCACCCATCAAGTTGAGGAAAATCAAGCAGGTAGATAGATGATCTGATGGTGCTTGCACAGCCAGGTGTTGAAGATCCCATGTGGCAGTTCCTCAGGCTTTTAGAAAGAGGGCACTGCTCACCCAAATAAAATGAGTTTCCTTAGAGGAAAGAATTTCCGACAGTGGCAGCTTAGAAACCTGGACAAGAATCTTCCTCTGGGGCCCTGGTTGTCCTGTGAATAAGACAAATTCCTCACAACGTGAGACATGGCTTTGCCTAGTTATTAATCAAATGGCAGTAGAATTACATAAATTCAGGACGTGTTGACCCAGTAAGGGAAGCACCCTGCCCCAGACACAGCGCTAAACACCTTCCAACTCTTAAACATTTTCGTTTCAGTTGCAAGATTTCTTATAATGGAATGGTGATTGAAGGAAAGGGTCACTCACTCTGTGAAAGCATGTATATATATATATATATAGAGAGAGAGAGAGATTTTACACAAGCAAGACATGTTTTCTCTCTTTTTGATCTCATTTGCTTGCAGAGTAGAACCCTTAAATTTACAGCACAACTAAACACAAACACTAATTTATGACAACCGCATGAGTGCATGAGAGATGCCATCCGTTCTCTACAGCCTTCTTCACAGTTGACTGCTAGTTCCAAACCTGCTTTTCTGTACTTGGTGGGCTTCATTGTATTTAGAAAGCCCAAATGGCATTACTGTTTGCACCTTGAGGAAAATGATGGTTTGTTTTACTTATAAGGATAATTCTTTCTGAAAACTTTAACACAATTCATGAATAACAAAAAACCCAGACACCGAACTATGCACAGCTTAAAGCTGGATACACACAGTGGGACTGAAAATCATTTTTAATAGAACATTTAGACCTTGTCCTCTCCCTTCTTAGCACTACTGCCACTGAACAGGGTCACACTAATTTCAGAGACGTGTGCACTCCCAGTCGCTGGGACCCGCCCCATCACAGTGAGATTGTTAAGAGGGGTATCACCAAGAGGAGGCTCAGGCTGCTCTGCCTTAAAGCAGCAGAACTGAGCTTTAAAATGCTTCTGGAAGGTCTTGCTCAGCCAATAGAGAGCAAAAGGGTTCACGCAGGAATTACTGAAAGCCAGCACCCGGGCGAAAATGGTGACAACGAAAGGGACATCAGAAGGCTCTGCGTAGCTTTCATAAGTGAATGAGTGGTAGAGATACAGGAGGTGATTCGGCAACCAGCAGAGCGCGAACAGAGCCACCAGCACCAATACCGTTTTGGCAATTCTCTTCCGGGATTCAATCTATATGGGGAGAAAAATGCACAAACACACACACACACACACACACACACACACACACACACTATTTAGCTGGCAGAACTTTGAAAAAACACCATACTCTAGACTGACATGGGAATTTACAGTTAAAAAGCTGGCCTCTCTTTGAACACATGCTTATGAGCTAACTGGCTGGGACACATGGGAAGTCTGCCTGTGGATACAGAATCTGACAAGCTAATTGGCATGGTAACCTGTGATCTCAGTCTCATTAACTCTTATTCTGAAGCCTCCCACCGTCCTTGGAAGTTGAGATACTCTAGTTAACTCAAGCAGTGCTGTGGAATCCCCAGTGATTTAATCTCACTAAAAGGCACGAGACTATTCAGAACAGCTTTCAGCGCATCCTCAGAGGCTGACAGGTGAGCACAGTCTTTGGCGGTTTAGGAAAGTTGTCAGGCTGGTACAAAGTTGTTTTTAGTCTGTAGGGATTTGGATTGTCTCAGAAGAGGAATAAAAACAAAACGTGCCATCCAGCATATGTGAGAATCCTACCCACATCTCCATGGACAGAAGAAAACTAGCTGGAGCACATGGACGCTAAGTATACAGCTTATAGACCTTCGGCCTCCTGAACACAGCTCTGCAACTAACCGATAAACTACACAAAAAAGAATCGTACTCTCCCTCCCTCCTGCCTCTCTGTAAAAGGCACTACTTCCCTCTTCTCCAGAATGGAAACTTCCCCAACCACTGATCAAAACAGGACAATGTTTGGTACTGTCCTTTCAGTCTGCACAGACTTATGAAAGGAAAGCACACCTAACTCCATCAATGGTCTCAATCAAGTGTGTGTGAGTCACTGTGTTCTCTTTGCCATGGCACTTCATGCCACTGATCTCAGACCTCAGGATGCTTATCTCTGGAGACGTAGTTTGCACTGAGTCTTGCCAGTTTTTCTGTTCTATGCAGTTCTACTACCCTGTGATACTTGCTAAAGCAAGTAACGCACTGCTCTATAATTTCACATTACGCAGATTCCCATTCTGTAGGATAAAGAGTTCTGGTTGCACTCACACTGCCTACAATACTAATAGTCTCACCATTAATCGAATGCAGGGTACCATCAGGAATGATGCTGGGAGTTTTATCTATCTATGTCATCTGGTCCTCTTCTTCATTTTACAGATAAAGAAATTGGGGCTCAAAGTGGTCAAATAACTTGCTCAACGCCACTCACATGTGTGATAAATTTCTGACTCAAGTAAGAGGCTGTGCCCATACAACAGCAATAAACTGCTATTTGATGTCTACACAGATAAATGCAATGCAGCGCACTGAAGAACAGCTGGACGGGGCTCACTTCTAAATTCAGGCTGTATTTGCAGGACTACCAATTTATACTTACCTGCTTGCGGGCATGGCTTTGTTCCTCAGTCGGTATGTTCAAGGTGCTTTTGTAAAGAGTCCTGGCAATCAGAGAATAATAGACAGAGATAATCGAGAGCGGGATAATGTAGAACACTAGGAAACACAACAGAGAATGTATTTCTTGCAAAAGCCTCTCAGAGATAGGGTAGGAGTTACAGGATTCAAATGTCATATTTCTTTTAGGATCCTGGAAAGTGTATACATTTGAGAATATAGCCTCTGGCAGAGCAAATATCATAGACACGATCCAGATGCCACCAGCTTTTGCACAAGTCTTCAGAATAGCATTGGAGGGCTGTCGTTCAAGTGGCTTCACGACTGCTTTGTATCTAGAAACACAGAATCACAAGCAGAGTTGAAATCAGTGACACATAGGACCTTTCAGCTCCTCCTCGTCTCCAGTCGTATGGAAACAACATGAACTGGATGTGGTTCCGAAGATACAGAATATACCTGCTGATTTTATTTATGCTAATCACCTTGTCCCTTATTCACTCCCATGAGGCATTCCAGATGTGCAATTTTGTAATTTTAGGGCAGACATTTTATTTAGGACATGTTCAGCATGTTTTCCTGTGTGACTTGAGAATCACTCACCCCTATGTGTTGCCATGAGTGTTCTAAGGAAGTCCTGTATGTATCAGTGACTCATGTCAATCAAATTAATTCTCCGGGAAGAGTAAGTAGCCTTTAGTCTTTCTAGAAAAGATTTCCAGCAGTAAGAAGGAGAGAGCTCATGTTTTCCCCAGCCATAAGGGCTACCTCATTCCCTAACTTAGTGAATGGATCAGTGGAGGAGATTAGGATAAAATCAGAAGTTCAAAACCTGTAGCCTTTATGGAAGTCTGCCCTCAAGAAGAATATAGACCAGTAAAAGCAACAACAACAACAGCATAATAATAATAATAATAATAATAATAATAATAATAATAATATTTACACAGAGCAAGTTTTTGCTTCTGTCAGGTTTCAGCATACAAAGCTATCCCTGCCAGGCATCAATTACCTATGGACTTCTTTCAAAAACTTTAATATCTGGAGCCTTATTTTTTCATGCTTTTGTGGTTATTCAGCAATAGATGTTTTTTACAGGATAATACATTATCCAAATTAAAAATACCCTAAGCCAGAGCTCCAACTCCCTGACAGTGAGGCTACAGCCACAGGACTTTAAAAGTCCATCAAAATAAACTTATTTCTCTGGGAATGATAGCCCTCCCCCCATGTTTATGGAGAAAACAATAGAATTCATTGGAGACAAGACACTGGGCTGCCAGGGAGCTGGAAACCTTACTGTTTACCTTCCATTAGATAATCTGGGGACTTTCAAATAAATTAGATGCATTTTCTCTCGTTACCAGCCTTCTGGTACGTGGTAATGCATACACGGTCCATTTCACACTTATATCGGTGTTTCCATGTTGACTCCGTTATACCACTAGGCTGCACTAATGTATAAAGCATGAGTATTTTTCTTTGCACCTGCAACAATTTGCCTGACTTAATAAGCTGGAGGAAAATAAAAACACCGTTTGCTATTCTTCCAGGCAAACAATTACATTTCAAAGAAAGGAACCGCCAGCCCAAAGCACATATTTTTCAAGCACTCTTCAGATGCTAACAGAGGCATTTTAACATTTTTACTCTTAACTTTTATTTTAAAACGCTGCTTTTTTTTTCAATCTTACATTTAGGTTACAGAGTGTGAGAAAAGCCAACCGGTAGCCAGTAAATGCTAAGCACAAGCTTTTCTTTCTGTCTTTCCTTTTTTCCCCCCTCTTCCCTAATTTCACATCCCGGCAAATAGAACAGAGAAAAGAAACTCACCTGTCAGCGCTGAGAATTGTTAGCGTGAACACAGACACACCGACAGAAGTGAGCCGGATGAAGGAAAGCACTTTACAACCGACCTTTCCAAACAGCCATCCCTCTGCCAGGTAGTGGGTTGCATCCACAGGCACACAAGTCAGCAGAAGCAACAGATCTCCGAAAGCCAGGCTGGTGATGAAAATATTTGGAACTGTTTGCATGGATTTAGTCTTGAAAAAGACTTTGATGAGGATAGCATTTCCGAGGATGCCCACTGAAATGATCACAGCATAAGTAACATAGATGGCACACAGTGCTTCTATTCCTGGAGAATTGTCTCCGGTCCATCCTTCAGGTGTAGTATCGTTGGAGATGACAGAGCTTGATGTTTCTGTGTCATTTGTAATGGAAATTAAAGTCTGATTAGGTGACTGAGGCTGCCTTTGAGACATGTCTCCTGCACTAGGTGCCTTCACTACCTCTTCTCTGCTAAGTTCAAATGTAGTTGACTGTCACGTCTAGTGCCTACGTCTAGTAATGAGGTGGTGTCAGGAGAACAGAACAGAACGGAATGGGAAGAAAACCCAAGACATCCGGCTACTCCTTCCCTTTAGTTGTTCTGTGTCTCCCAGCATGCTTGGCTAAGCGCTTACAGATCTGGCACCAGGAAGTGGGAGGTGGAGGATGGACGAGTCTCATTGGCATTCTCATGACATGAGATGAGAAAGGGGGCTAAAGAAATGCCCTGTGCTTGCTTTTCCCTTTGGAAGGTGGGTAGTTCTTGAATAATTAGGTTTATTAAGCCATCTAATTATTTATTAGAATCTCTTGTATCTTCATTTCTACCCAGCATGGTTTAGCTAGATATTAGTGAATTTAAAAATTAAAAACCCTCACCATCTCCCATTACATGGTGCTCAAATGCACTCTCTTTAAATGACAAATGAGGATAGACGGACCCCCAAACAGAAATTTGAGCCCACTCCTCAAAATTTAATATCAGAGAGACACTGAAGCAACAAATCAGTCACACATTGACAGAGCTCATGTCACCTCCCCAAAGCAATAACCCAGGGACCCAGACTTATCATCTAACTCTGACACACGGTAATTCCCAACCTCCATGTCCCTGGAGCAAGTGATAAAAACTCCAAGCAGACCACCAGTCATTTTGTCTCTTAGAGTCTCAATAAAATCAGGTTTTCTATCTGACTGTCTGTTTAAATAAAAATCTTTTCCCAAAGGCTTTTGAAGTTTTTTTCTTAAAAAAAAAATTCAGATGTACCTGTCTTATTCTACAACCAAAATAACACAGAATAATGCCTCTCGAGGTCTTGACCAAAATAGTTTTGTAAAAATGAAAATTATTCTTTCTCCAGTGGGAAAAAATAATGTAAATTATTCCCAAGATAAGGAGCATGTAGATGATGTTTGCATAAACTAAAAGAATTTAAAAAATAAAAATTAAGGCCATCACTTTGGCACCAGAAAGAAAAGCCCCATTTTAACAGAAAATGTACATAGAAGCAAGTGATTGCATGTGTGCGTGCATGCGTACATGTATGTGTGTGTGTGTGTGTGTGTGTGTGTGTGTGTGTGTGTGTGTTTTGTGCAGGGAGGAGTAAAATAGAATATATGTTACAGGAAAGTGGAAACAGGCTACTAGTACCTCTAGTCCAAGGTACTGAAAGGCGACAAGATGAAACAGGGTGGAGGAGAAGCGTACTTGCTTTGATTCTTCTGTGCTAAGAAAGAGTGTAGGTTTTTTCATTATTACTTAATGGAATTTGATCCATTATAAGACGATGCAGTTTGACTTGTGAATGTACTTTGCAATAGTGATTCCTGTTATGACCAGCCTCTCTGTTCTTATTTGTAGTTGCTTGCCCCCCAAATCTTATGGGCACATTTGCTACTTCAAGAAGACACAAATACTCAGAAAGGCCTTTATAGAGGCTAAATGATAGAAACATATATTGTCCTGGTAGATTCTAAGAGTTGAGGTTTTCAATTGAATCGCATAATGGCATGTTTGGTTAAAAGCACATTCTTGTCATGACTAAATCTAATGCCTCCCTAAAAGTGAACATTTATGGAAATTATTCCCAGATGTAGCCACCTGTAATCCTAGACTCAACTGTTCACACATGCTTAATCTCCTATGTTGTGATTAGTGTGAACTACAATTAAAACTGATTAAGGAAATTTTGCATTGGCTAAAATTTTTAGGCTTTCTGAACACTGTGATACAAATTACAAGCTAAGTGAATTTATCTCCAGGTGGATTTATTTCTTCTCTCAGTAATCTTTCTTTTTCAGGAGTTTTCTTCCATATTCCCAATGATATGTCCCAGTTCTACACAACTCACTCTCAGCCTTTCACTTATTATCATTCCCCGTTTAAGGTGCTTCAATTAATGAAGACCAGATGCTTACCATATGGCTAACTACCCAAAATAAATGAAAAGCAAATGTCCACACAGAGACCGATATGCAAATGAATGTAAAATTTTTCACAAAAAACAAATTATAAATAATCAAAATGCTCTTCAGTGAGGAAATAAAAAGCAGAAATAATTATTTAATACTGGAATACTACGCAACAACACAGACGATGGACTTTGCCTATCTGTCACAAAATGGATGAATGTTAATCAAAATTCATACTGGACACTCTCAATTGGCTGAATTCATGATATAAAAATTGGCTACCAATGAAGTTTGAAAATGTGGAGGGAATGTAAGATGCCTTAAGAAGATATGGATAAGGAAGGCATTTTCAGCAGTCTCCAGAGGATTCCATGACAACTAAGCTCATGCTTATAATAGAGGAAAGGATGAGAAAGCTTTAGCACTTAGCTTTAAAATTTAAGGCAACAATTAAAAAAATTACACAAACAACCATACAACTTGAGTCTCTTTGACAGTAGCATGTGCTTGATCTTGTGGGATATTTAGTTTCTTGCCAAGTCTGTGAGAAGTTCCGAGATAGACTTATTGGCAGTGTTTGAATCCTTCTTGGTCTTTCAAAGTATCTTTATTGTGCTCTCAAATGGATATTTTGTCCAGTGTTGTCGCTGCCTGGAGTCCCACTATTTTCACATAATCTCTATGTCACTCTTCCAATCTTAGTATTCTTTCTTACAATTTCTCCAAGTCATGCATGTAGTCCTCAGTGATCACCACTGGTATGCTAAGCTTTTTTCTTTTCCTTCCAATCCCTCTTATCCATTTTTCCTAGAAGGATTCTAATGATTCCCTTATTTAAACAGAGCTCAGAGTCTCTAGGGTTACTTTTATATTTCTACTTCCCTATCCATCAGTCTCCTTTGTTCACTGCAGTCCACTGGGTGGTAGATAGCATAGTCTCACCTCTTCTTTTTCTTTCTTTTCGTTTTTTAAAGGTTTATTTATTTATTATGAATACAGCATTCTGCCTGCATTTATGTCTCGCAGCCAGAAGAGGGCACCAGATCTCATTATAGATGGTTGTGAGCCACCATGTGGTTGCTGGGAACTCGGGAACTCTGGAAGAGCAGTCAGTGCTCTTAACCTCTGAGTCATCTCTCCAGCCCCATAGTCTCACCTCTTGAGATGCACTTCACGACTGCAGAATGAGGGAGATCTCACTACTGCTTTCCTTTGACTGACTTTTCTATTCCTGAGTGTATTTGGGGACACTGAATGTCTGGAAAAAATCAAGGCACCAACCTCAGCCATGGGCCATGGGTAGAAGCTTCAAAGTCTGTGTTGCTAAGCACTCCCCTATCAGAGAGGGGTAGTTTCAACTAAACCATGGGCTCTGATGAGTTCTAACATAGCAAACTTTCTCAATCTATATTAATCAAGGTGGTTTCTCAAGATGTCATCTGTAGTTTGTTTGACTCAGGTCAAAGATGTCCTAAGTGAAAATTCCCCAGACCCTCATGAATTCGGACTCTTTGGAGATTTAGATAAACATCATGCCTTTGAAGAACCTCCACTGGGTGTTTAGGATGACAACATGTTCTTAACCAGAACATTCTTGAGCTACCTGGACTCTGTCTCTTCCTGTATAAGAAGGAAAAAAAAACTTAGATCATGTATCTAGAGATGGAGATTGTCT
Source organism: Micromys minutus (assembly GCF_963924665.1). Lineage (NCBI taxonomy): Eukaryota > Metazoa > Chordata > Mammalia > Rodentia > Muridae > Micromys > Micromys minutus. Next base: position 112,253,974 of record NC_137970.1, on the reverse strand, counting down.
TAGTTTTGGTTTTATTGCTATGAAGAGACGCCATAACCACAGCAACTCTTATGAAGGACAATATTTGACTGGAGCTGGTTTATGGTTTCAGAGGTTCAGTCCATTATCATCATGGTGGAGATCATGGCACCATGCAGGCAGACATGGTGCTAGAGGAGAAGCTGAGAGTTCTACATCTTGATCCTCAAGCAGCAGGAGACTATGTGCCTCGACTGAGTATATGAGACCTCAAAGTCTGCCTCCACAGTGACACACTTCCTCCTACAAGATCTAATAAGGCCGTACCTTCTAATAACACTACTCCCCATGGGCCAAGCATTCACATACATGAGTTTATGAGAAGCATTCCTACTCAAAGCACCACAGAGATGAAGCAGATTTCACAAATTATCAAGAGAGTGACTTTGCTCCAAGTTTAGAAATGGGTAGAAAAAGGCAAGTGTGGAGTCCTAAACCCCAAAATGGGCACAGGAGGGTGGCATAGTCTGATATATGACAGGGTCTGTATTATGCCTTTCCAGGGAAGGCCTTGGCAGTACAATGTAAGAAAATGACTTTCCCAGCTCACACTCACACTCAAAACAGCTCTCTCTCAGAAGATAGACTTCTGGGCTGTGAGACTGTGGCCATGATCTCTTCATTATTACATATTACTTTGGTATCTAAGAAACGTTTCTAGCACAAACTCAGAGGATATTAAAAAAATATCAAACACAATGAGATGCAAAGTAAATATCACTTAGAATAAAACAAACATGCAGATGAGCTGTGACTAATAAAGATAGTTTGAAGGTTTGGAGATGCACAGAAATCCTAGCAAGAAGCAGACTGTGGACTCCTGGCACAATGCATGACCGCAGCACTGTGAATCTATAATTATGCTTCCATTCATGTTTCTTTCTTTTGTTACTTCTGAGATGCCTTGGCGTCACATAATCCATTATCCTTCCAGCCGAGTAAATAGTCCTGTGTGCCATCTCGCTCAAATGAGAGCAAGAGGGACAGTCTCTGTCTGTCCTCAGCAGGCACCATGCTGCCTTGGAAGCAGTTGTAAGGAGTGAAGACAAAACTGGGTATTAGCTGCACACCCGGCCTTTCTTAGGCGCAGCTGTCCTCATGCAGGAGTAACTTCCCAGGGCAGCACTGCTAGAAACACTGAGATACATCCTCCATCCCACATAGGTTCAAGGATGCCTGGTCTCTCTCCTAGAAACTGGCCAGTATGCTGGTACCATATACACAAGTGGTACAAAGCTGAGGCGATTGTACTGTGTCCAATAGTACAGAGTCTCCTGGCAGTGAGGGATATTTGGACAACCTACGTTTGGTCAGATAGGGGCCTGTGTGGACAGAAGGTTGTGGAATGGACATCCCCCCACAGTAAGTTGAGATTTCTTAACTGAAAGGATGATAAAAAGCTGCCAGGATCCTTCAAACCTTAGTCCACTTTTCTTTGTCTCTTAGGGTATATGACACCATTTATAAAAAAACAATGAATCATTTTCAAGATCCTCTGTAAACAACACATGTTTGACTGCTCATTGGTATGTTAAATTACAGATGTAACCCTAAAAAATGGACCCCTGAAAGAGCTTTAAAAAGTTATACCACCAACAAAACAAACAAACAACAAAACAAAACCCCAGTTATCAAAGTGGGTAAGCTGGTGAAGGCAGAAAATCAATTTGCCAGTGTCATTACTCTAGAATTCTCCTGAATCCAGTCTCTATTTGTTACAGTCCTGGGCACTTGAAGCTGTCTGGTTGGATCTGTTCTTTAGTTCCCTTTCCACATGAAAGTAGCTATATTTGACTTTTACAAGGTTAGGATATTGAATTTAGGTAACTGTTACTCTTTGCTATTTCTCTGGGTTTCAAGATAATGAACCTGGGACAGATACTTGAACCTTTGGCAGTGACTTATCGGCACTCGGTGATGAAGACTTGACAAGGTTTCATGGGCACGACCTGGAGAAGTGTGAAAGCAGAAACTGGAAAGCAAGGGTTCAGGCTTCCCCGAAAGCCATCCATCCACTTCACACACTAGGATCGATACACTCTTTCCAAAATCCTGTGTCTTGGTTTCTTCTTCCAGCTCCAAGTCTAGATTCTGACCATCACACTCTGCTCTCTCTCCAGTTATCTGAGATGGTGCAGGTACCTCTGTACCACTGCAGAGCTCAGGGCAGGCAACACTGTTAGCCTCCCTATGTTCCCCCAGCCTCTTCTCTTTCCCAGAGAAGCATTTGCTCATGGATTATCAGGGGCATAGATCCAAAAACATCATTCTTCTTGCTTGATGAGGAAGAAAGCCACTTGAAGTGAAACTTGCTGGGATTTGGGGGGCATCCCAAGAAAGGCAATGGTGGGAGGAACAACATGTCCTGTGAGGTCTAGAGCAGCCCCATAGGCTTCGACTGCTTTGTGCCTATGCCTCTGCAGTGTTTTTTCCCCGAGGGGCTAGGAGGGAGCTGCTCTACAAATGCAAGAGACTAGAAATGCTTTTAGTGTATTCATTTTTACAGAGCCTTATTTATTTCCAATAGAAGCCACTGCACTGACTAAAGGGAGCTTAGATCCGGACCACCCTGCCTCAGTGGCTGGCTTGGGGAAATCCTGGAGAGGAAGTGGGTAGAATTACCCACGAGACCCCATAGCTTTCTGTCCCTGCTTAACTCCCTCTTTTTCAGTGATGCTAGCTCAACTGGAGACTTCCTAGTGCACAAAGCCGACAGGAAGGTCCTTTATTCACTCTCCAGCTATGGCAGAAATAATGGAGAATATCTTCTAACCCTGAACACAAGGTGTCAGGGATCTGTTTTCTGGGCTAGAGCAGCTGTGTTTCTGCCTTCACAGAGGCAGGTGTCTGGAATTACTCACAGCTTTTCTGTCATCCTTGAGCTTTATCTATGTAGAAGGGCTAAGTGTGGGTGGTAATTTGTGATAGAAAATGTGCATCAATAGTGATCCTTGCCTCATGTGATGGGCTGAAAGACAGCTCAGAGGCTGATTTGCCAAAGAGGCTGGCCCTGTTAGGGACTTTTCTGAAAGTATTCTGTGGACTGGGAAGAACAGTAATGGAAAAGTTGTTGCCTTGTCCCCAATAGCACCTCCTTCTCGGGCCTTTTATACTATGCCCACAAATCCACTGTCGTCTGTCATTTCTATGCCTTTACCTTACACAATCAGGAGCCTCAAACGCCCCTTTCCCCTGATTTATCTTTGCCTCATGGAGAAGTGGACCGCTTAAGAAGGGGAATGGGTTTGTTAGTATATGGCTTCTAGGGTTTTGGAAGAGGTTTAAAGAAGGAATCAGCCAGGAGAAACTCAATATTTACACTGGGACAATCAGCTATGGTGGGGCTGAAGTACAGACACATAAAGAAAACACTCAAAACAAGTCTTTTCCCTGATTTCTTCCAATCAGATGCCATGATTTAAGGCACATGGAAGGGCAGGTGCCCCACCCGTTTTGTCTTCACCAGCACCTCTCTCCTGTCTTATAAGAAAGTATATACAGTAAAACCTAGTCAAATATAAAGGGGCCAGTGCTCAGAAGGACCAGCTCTGTTCCTGAGCTCTAAAGAGCCCCATGGCTTTCTGTTCTGCAATTGCTGCTGTTCCCTGCTCTAATGAAAGTGTGGCCTTCAATCCATGTCAAGCCCTCCACTCCCTAACTTTCTTCCACACAAAGGTATCAGGGAGCAAAATTCCATGGGATCAGGTTTTGAAGGTTAGACATTAGGGCTCCACCCAGCCCAGGTTTGCTTCATAGTTCCTGTGTTTGGGAAACAATCCTACCGATGACTAAGTATGATCATCTTTTGTCAGGTTGTAGTCCCTCCCTCCCCCACTAACTGCCAATCCTGGACGGAAGAGTTCACACCGACAACCCCGAACCCCAGTTTCTGCTTCTTAGATCTCTGTTCTTTTCTTCCTACTCTTACCAGTAGCTCCTAGTGGTTGACAAGCTTTCCTAGCTACACGAAAAGCCTCATGGGAATGTGACCTGTATGTTCACAAAGAGCCCAGTGTTTACAAGAAGACCAGTGTACCTGCTTTCATCATCTTAAAATTCTTAAGCATTCTTGAGTACTAGATCTCACATGTTCATTTTTCCTTACCACAAAAAATTCTGGGGCTATGTTGTTACTATATGTCCTATGTTGTTTCTGTGGCCTAAAGCCAAAGAGGGAACTGCATTCCTCAGCCCCTGCCCAGCTAAAGTAGTCTTTATTTGGGGTGGAAAATTCGTTTTGTAAGACTTTGAATTAGTTCCGTGAGCCTTGCCTTCCTGTAGTCAGTCATGTTTCCTTCCTAAATGTCCTCCACCTCTACTCTACACCAAGCATCCTACCTAAGTGCCACTTTCAAGCGATAGCCAATATAAACCTCAGTTTCACCTCTTTACAGATTTCTATGGACACCTTCAGGTCAGTTGTTGCCTTTTCTGTGGTAGGCAAGCTAGATCGCCAAATCTACGACCAGAGTCCTGTGATCTCCTTTGAAAGGCTGTCCTACTCAGGAGGCCAGTGGGTATGAGGGAAGAACTCTGAGCATGATGATCTGTTCTGGAAAGTTGGACTATGTTCCTTAGAGTTTGTGGGTTTAGCTTTGCAGTGCATGATCCAGCCTGGTTTCCGTCCCACAGTGCAAGGCTGATGGGAACCAGCCCTTTTTTGCAATTTTGCCAGCTCCAGGAGGAAGACCCAGTGGCAGGACATGGCTCAGCACTTAAGTTCTCAGTGCTGAAGCAACAGGGCTTTCCTTCTCCATTCCTTCTTCCTTCCTTCTTCCTTTCTTCTCCTGTCTGCTCCTTCCTCTTTGTCCGAGCCTTCTCCTGTCTTTCCAGTATCATTTCCTCTTTGCTCTTCTATTATCAATAAGTCATCGACATTGACTTGACGTCTAGAATACCACATATAGCTCAGCACGAGGTGCTCGAGCATCTCACCAGAGGACTGGTAGAATGCCTAGAGAAAAGCAACTCACTTTGCCTGGTCAGATGGACAGTGTGTTTTGGCTGCAGTTGGTGTTCTGATGGCATCTCCCAGGGAGGTGGGACGTCTATTTTTAGAGGGGGTATTCTATGTATTGGTTTTCTTCCAGAACAGTCTCTATACCCCCATCTTAGTGCTAAAGGAAGATGGCGTTTTAGTGAACTGACCTCTTGGCTGTGATTTCAGTGGGCTGGACTAACTCAGAACTGCCGTGGGAGCAGGTGGTGCTAAGCCTAAGTGGGAACTGATAACACTTGAAGGCTTTCACAACAAATACCTCTGCTCTGGGTTACTTCAAACCCACATCAAGGCCAGATCAAAAGGCACAGCATGTCCACAGCAGGCAGTTGGTATGTGGGCACTGGAATACATATCTATGCTTAAAGACATGGGGAGGCTTTGGGGGGGGGTGGAAGGAGGAGAAGTGCTGGGATCATGAATATACTAGTGAAATGCAAGAAACATGTAGAGAGGTGGCTATGAAAAATGGTTTTGATTTGATCGGCTGCAGTTGGGGGGCGTTTATTAAATTGCTTGCCTGCTTGCCCATTTGTTTGTGTTAAAATGGGCTAGCCTTCGTTAGCATGGAAATCACTAGGTAGATCGGCCTGGCTTTGAGCTCAAAGCAGCTTTTCTACCTCTGCCTTCTGAGTGCTGGGATTGCAGGTGTGTGTCACTATGCCTGACTTGAACAGGAAACTTGTTCCAGGTATTGAAGTTGAGGAGGATTTTGGTCCCTAACAGAAAAGTCAACTAGATTAAGACTGATGTTACAGTGCTCCAGCAGGACAAGATAGAGTGGTAGCATCGGGACGCTTTTCTGGACACTCTGAGCTTGTCCATTTGTTTTCTCTCATGTTATCCTCTTTCTCCACGTGGCTTTTTCTTTCTCTTCCCCAACTTCCAACACCAGGCAACTGCCGAGACTTTCAGCTTTCTTGCCTTGAGATTTTTCTTTTGCACTCCAACAAAAGTTGTCTTGAACGTCAAAAACGTTAATAACCAAATAAAAGGGATAGGCTGACTATACAGCAGTTTTTGCTGTTGGCTTCTCAGCTGGCTAAAAGGTTTGGAACAGGTCTCTCGGCTACTGTTGGATGGTTGCTTTATTCGTGTCATAGTTGCTACTTGCCTTGGGTTTTATCTTACCCAGGTTATGGGAGTCTAGAGTGTAAAAGCATGGGTACTCTGGCAGATAACCTGCTCCGGGTGATGTGTTCATAGGGAAGTGGTTCAATGTTCCCCTTAACACTGTCTCACCTTCAAATTGCTATATTTGCTGGGGTTCCTAAGGCAAACTGACCATGCAGGCTACAGTGCCTGAAGTATACTAAGGTATATTTATGGAACACTCATATCTACTTATGAAGATCATTACAAAAGTTTCTACAATGCCTTAAAGGCTTAAGATGCTGTATATACAAGTTTCAAAAAGGTCCAAATCCTCCTGAGTATAGTGAGGCCCACCTTTGATGCCCTGTGCAGAAAAGTTGATATAATCCGGCTGACTGCCTAAGCCCTTAAAGAAGCTACAGGACACTAATATATACCAATTAGTATACAATACAAAGCTAACTGTCAAGGACTCATATATTATGGCTTTTTTTTTCACTTTTTTATGGGATATTCTCTGTATTTCCATTTCAGGTGTTATCCCCTATCCACCAATCCCATCCCCTCTCCTCCTCCCATGGCCTCCATGAAGGTGATCCCTCTCCCAACCACCCTCTCCCACCTCAGCACCTTACCATCCCCCCACACTGGAAAAATGAGCCTTCACTGGACCAAAGGCCTCTCCTCTCCTCTCACTGATGCTAGAGAATGCTGTCCCCTACTGCATATGGAGACATGGGTATCTATCTCCATAAAAACTCATTGGGTGGTGTTTTAGTCCCTGGGAGCTGTAGTGGGTTTGGTTAGTTAATATTTTTGTTCTTCCGATGGGGTTGCAGACCCTTTCAGCTCCTTCATTCCTTTCTCTGACTTCTTCATTGAAGTCCCTGTATTCAGTCAAGTGGTTAGCTGCAAGCATCCTTCTCTATATCAGTATAGTTCTGGAAGACCATCTGAGGAAGCATCTATATCAGGTTCCTGCCAATAAGCACTACTTGGCATCAGCAATAGTGTGTGGGTTTAGTGTCTGCATATAGGGTCGATCCCCATGTGAGGCAGTCTTTGGATGACGTTTTCTCCAATCCCTGCTCCTCTATTTGTCCCTTTATTTCCTCCCATGGGTGTTTTATTCTCTCTTCTAGGAAGGAATGAGGCATCCACATTCTGGCCTTCCTTCTCTTTGAGCTTCATAATTTCTGTGAATTGTTTCTTGGGTATTCCGAGCTTTTTGGGGCTAGGTTCCACTTAACAGTGAGTACATACCATGAGTGTTCTTTGGGACTGGGTTACCTCACTCAGAATAATAGCTTCAAGTTCCACCCATTTGCCTAAGAATTTTATGAAGTCCTTGTTTTTAATAGCTGAGTAGTATTCCATTGTATAAATGTACCATAATTTCTGTATCCATTCTTGTTGAAGGACATCTGGGTTCTTTCCAGCATCTGGCTATTATAAATAAGGCTACTAGGAACATAGTAGAACATGTATCCTTGTTAGATGTTGGAGCTTCTTTTGGGTATATGCCCAGGAGTGGTATAGCTGGGTCTTCAGGTAGTACTATGTCCAATTTTTTTGAGAAACTGCCAGACTTATTTCCAGAGTGGTTGTACTAGCTTACAACCCCACCAACAGTGGAGATGTGTTCCTCTTTCTCCACATCCTCACTAGCATCTGCTGTCACTTGAGTTTTTGATCTTAGCCATTCTGACTGGTGTGGGGTTGAATCTCAGGGTTGTACTGATTTGCGTTTCCCAGATGACTAGGGATGTTGAGCATTTCTTTAGGTGCTTCTCATTCATTCAATATTCCTCAGTTGAGAAGTCTTTGTTTTGCTCTGCACCCCATTTTTAATAGAATTATTTGATTCCTTATAGCCTAACTTCCAGAGTTCTTTGTATATACTGGATATTAGCCCTATATCAGATGAAGGATTGGTAAAGATCTTTTCCAAATCTGTTGGTTGCTATTTTGCCCCTTTGACATTGTCTTTTGCCTTACAGACACTTTGCAATTTCATGAGCTTCCATTTGTCGACTCTTGATCTTAGAGCATAAGCCATTGGTGTTTCTGTTCAGGAAAATTTTTCTGTGCCTATGTGTTCTACACTCTTCCCCACTTTCTGTTCTATTAGTTTCATTGTTTTTATATGGGGGTCTTTGATTCATTTGGACTTTAGATTTGTACAAGGAAATAAGAAAGGATCAATTTGCATTCTTCTGCATGCTGACTGCCAGTTGAACCAGCACCATTTGTTGAAGAGGCTGTCCTTTTTCCATTGAATGTTTTTAGCTCCTTTGTTAAAGATCAAGTGACCACAGGTGTGTGGGTTCATTTCTGGGCCTTTAATTCTATTGCACTGATCTACCTGCCTGTCTCTGTACCAATACCATGCAGTTTTTATCACAATTGATCTGTAATACATCTTGAGGTCAGGGATAGTGATACCCCTGGAAGTTTTTATTGTTGAGGGTGGTTTTTGCTATCCTGGGTTTTTATTATTCCAAATAAATTTGCAAATTGTTCTTTCTAACTCTATGAAGAATGCAGTTTGTATTTGATGAGGATTGCATTGAACCTGTGGATTGATTTAGGTAAGATGGTCATTTTTACTATGTTGATCCTTCCAATTCATGAGCATGGGAGATCTTTCTACCTTCTTGGGTCTTCTTCAATTTCCTTCTTCATAAACTTAAAGTTCTTATAGATCGTTCACTTGCTTGGTTAGGGTCACAATAAGGTTTTTATATTCTTTGTGGTTATTGTGAAGGGTGTCAATTCTCTAATTTCTTTCTCAGCCTGTTTATCTTTTAAGTAGAGGAAGACTACTGATTTGTTTATTTTCGCTAGACATTCTTAACCACTAAGCTCTCCAGCTCCTATTACAGATTTTCTCAGCAATTTGTAATCTAAGCTAAAATTGTCTCTTTCCAAGATCCACCAAGTGATGAGTATCTCATATAACAGCCATTAATTAATTCCCCCATTGAAGTTTCTACTGACTTCCTTTTTGGTTTTATGGCCAGACTAGCCTTGAACTCATAGAGATTCATCCCTCTGCCTCTGTCTCCCCAGTGATGAGATTAAAAGACTACACCTGCACACCATGTTCTTATTGACCTCTTTAAAAGAGCTTGTCTACCGTACATTCCTTTAAAAGGTGCTCTATCTCCTGCATTGGAATTTTGTAGCTCAGTACATAGTTCACTTCCACCTCAGGGGTTCTCATGGCTAGTGACTTCACTTCACCACACCTCTTTAGGAGAAGGCAAACATCTGCTGAGTAGGTCTACCATTTTGGTAGAATACAGAAATACCCCTTTCAGGCTCCCAGGAGACAGACCTAGATGTAGATGACAGAGATCTGATTATTAGAAGTGCTTGTTTCTGCAAATTGCAGGGCATCTCTGCTCTTCCATAATTAGACAAGCAGTCTCTGTAAAGAGACCCTTGAGGAATAGAGTTCTTGAGAAGCAATGAGGTTATCCTAATCCAAGTCTATCAAACTGTCACATACAGTAAACCATTTGAACAACAAACTTCTATCAGGACCTATGAGCCCATAATCATCAAATCCCCTCACGCAGTGCTTTTTATTGCAGAAACTGAGAGTTGAGATTTCCTTTGTTGGCTAGATCTCTAGAAACACTGTCCTCAAAGTATAGAACATTTTTGAACTGACCAAGTAAATAGTCCTCAGATACAGTGCCAAACAAAATTTAAAAAATGCAAATTCTTACGTAAGTTGTCCTGAACTCCCAAGCACCTCTTCTACTAGGTATCTGTTGGAGCTAAGGATAATTGATGGTGCATCTTGTTCCAGAATCCTTTCTGCCAGCAGGTAAATTTTCATAATGAGCTGGGTATGGTAAAGCAGTACCACCTACATACAAACATCCTTAGCAGGGTCTTGGTACAATGAATCAAATGTCAGAGATGGCTTGTGGAGGAAAATAGGAGTGATTGCATGAAGTCACTCACAGTCAAACAATATTTGATGAGACCATTTACATCTACTTGTTCAGAAACCATCAGAAACCCCAGCCATACACTCTTTGCCTAGAAGAGGCAACACGATTTGCTTCTTTAGATCTACAGTCAACTCCATGGATAATAGCTTAAAATTTGTTCACCTCTGGAATTATTCAGTTACTCAAAACTCTGGCCTGTTGGTTCCTCTTCCACGTATCTTATTCTTTCCAGATACACTCTTGTGTATCAGCAGCCTGCTGATAGAGAGAGGGACACTCATGCTTTGACAGAGAAAAACAAAACCACAAGTTAGGGGTTGGGGGAGAAGTAAGTGATTTCTGGTATTTCTTATGTCTTTGGCTGTAAGCCTAGCCTTTAACACTCGAACCATTTTTCCAACAACCCCATCTTTTCGGTTTTCAAGACACAGTCTCCCTATGTAGCCCTGGCTGTTCTGGAACTTGCTCCATAGACAGAGCTGGCCTTGAACTCACAGAGATCTGCCTGACTCTGACTACCAAATGCTAGGATTAAAGGTTTGTACCTCCACTACCTGGATGGTTGTCCCTGTATGGATGTTAGTCCCATCAAATTGAGACCTAGCATTTAGGAGTTATTTATCTTTATTTACTTCCTTATAGACCCTTTCTCCAATGGAACCACACTGGAAGTTATAGTTTCAACCCTATGAGCACTGAAGAAGCATATGTAGTTCATCACACCAGCTCTTGTGTAGTTGGGGCCTAGAACTAGTTTCAGTTCAGGTCTACTATTGGGTGTATGGCCTCAGGGAAGTCATTCAATCACTATTTAATTTCTTTTTTGCCACCTCTAAAATGGGAACTATAAAACTTATATCCCAGGATCATTTTGAGGCAAGGACTGTCCAAAGACCCCCAAATAGAAATTAATTAACAACATCAGTTATAAAGGGCAGTCAGTGGTGCTTCTCATTTATATTCCGGGAAGCCTTGTGTTTTCTTTGTGTATCTGTGTATTTGAATTGTATTTTTTTTTTCACGAAGTTTATAGAAACAAAGAGGCCGGTAAACCTCAGGCAAGCAAAGTTTTGATCCAAGAACTCTCTGAGAATAGAAGAAGAATGTTACCCATGTTCTTCCTAACAGTGTCGGGCATGCAGTGAACTGAACTTGATAAAAATCCAGGCACACAATTGAGTTCACAAATCTGGACTTCTGCAGTTTTGTGGCTTAATCAATATTTGTAGTATCTCTTAGTCCTCACAGAATCTCAGAATCATCAGGAAGTTTTGAAGAGGTGCCTCTGCCCACATACTTACCAAGCTTCAGGGACTCTGAATCAATCGTCCTGTTGTGATCTTTAGCTTTGAATTTTTTTTTTTTTTATTCTCTCAATATGATTCTTAATGTACAGCAAGGGTTGAAAAGCAGTGTTAGTTAGGGGCTTCAGAAAAGCCTAACTCTGTATCAGAAGATTCAAATGAACGCTGCCTGGTAAGTAACAGGCTTGCATACTCTAAAAATAAGTAAAGGCTTTCAAGGTAGGATTCAGGGGTGATGCAGCATTTGCCTGTTGTTTTCTTTCTCTTTTCCCGAGAAGAGAACAGACAGCATTACATCAGTCACTAGCATCACAGTGTTCCTTTTCATGCTTTCCCCAGTAGAAATGTCGTATCGTAACCCGATTTTGGAAGTCACTGGTTAATGGAATGAATAATTCAATATTCAAGAAATTAGGCATGGCACAAACATCCTTTTTTTCATGTCTACTTTGAACTCAAGATGTTTGTTGGCAAATATACATGAGAATATTTCTGTCTTGTTAATTCTGAGCGCACTCAATCTATTACAATATTTTCTGAAGACTAAGTTCTTAGTAATTATTTATGAAATAAATAAAATGAAATGACCATGTTTTCCCTCAGAAATAAATGAGAGTGACCTTAGCTTCTAGGACATCTACTAGTCAAGAGGTGTGTATACAGAAAGCCTGCTTCCTGGCTTTATATTAGTGGCTTAATGTTAATTAAAATAAATTGTTGTGACTAAGAATTCTCATGTGTACTGCAGCCTGAAAAGAATGGAGTAAGGTGGGGAGAGATTGAAGTAACTATGTGCTCATCTATCAACAGTATGCTATTCCTACTTGAGTAGGCATCATTATACCTCTAAAAGTTTTCAGCTTGATTATTAATGATAAAGAAAAGAACAGTTGGGTCAGGCATTTGTACTATGACATTGCTGATAGAAGATGCATTTGCCTAGCCTCTTCGCTTGGGTTTATCCAAGTCTTTCTTCCTTTTGTGCTCACTTATGTCAGTCCAGTTATAATTTGGAAAAAGCTTTAAAGCATCAGTGAAAATGTTCCCTTAATGGAATCTTAGAGGCAGGCACATAAGCTGGAACCAATCTACAACCCCTTATCCAAAACCCTTGGGGGCCAGCTGCATTTCAGAATTCAGAAAATTTTAGATTTTTAGAAAGATAAGATGGTGCATATGCTCTATATTTCATCTCATCCCTAATGTGTTCTGGGGCAATATCCCATAGAAAAAAATGCATTAATATTTCTGCTGTGAAATGAATGCATATTAACATTAAACATGATAGCTTTGAAAAACCATAAATAGCAAAATGTCATTTCAGGACAGATATTTTTGCCACCAAATAAGTTTTTAAATGTTAAAATTTGCAGATCTTTTTGAATATTTGGACTTGTAGATAGGAGATTATGGAGGTTTAATAGGCAATGGTCAATGGGACATGGTTGGAATAGTGCCTGGCACTTGGAAAGTATTAAACAACTGTTATCTTGTTGTGTTATTATCACAAGCCCCAATGTAGCACTGCTGCCACATTCAAAGGAAATGAAACTGAGCCATGGGCAAGGCCATCACTCCTCTGCCCAGTTACAATATTTCCTTGCAGATTTAAGAGGCCTAACAGTCTACTAGAAGCCTTTACTTCTGTTCTGGCCAAAATGGAATAGCATATCTCTTCAAAGCCTTTTTTCTTTTTCTCAAAGCTTATTTAATTACTAGAAACTGGAGAGGTGACCCAGCAGTTAAGAGCACTTGCTACTCCTGCAGAAGATATGAGTTCCACTCCCTATACTAACGCTTCTGTGCACAACTGTGCATAACTCAAATTACAGGGGACCTAGCATCCTGTTCTGGCTTCTGCAGGTACCAAGCATGCACACAGTGCACATACACACATTCAGGGAAACCACTTGTGCACATAAAATAAAAACAAATCCTTAAAATACGCTGGACACATCACAACAAATAAGGATGGAGAAATTCTCAAAGGTCAATTATTTTGTGAGCTCAGCACTAGAAAATCTCCCGGTGGTGAGTCCTTCAGATTTCCCCACTGAGAGCCCAGCAAGAAGTCAAGGCTTCCCCTTTTACTAGGCATTAACTATACTAAATAAATACATTGGAGGTACTGTTAAGCTAGTCTGCATTCTGATTAGTTGTCCACTGAGTAATCAGTGGGACCAAATGGCAGAGATCATTTTTCGCCTATACTTAGTATCAACAAGGTGAAATGATGGAGAATGACAGACATCCACTTTTGCTACAGAATCATGTGGGAAAACTGAGCTTTCCGCCCAAGTATACAATGAGACAGTGATAATGATTCCTCACTTTGGCTGAGCCCAGTGAATATTTGCTAAAAATCTCCTCTCACATGAACGTACACTCCATACCTAAAAAGGGATGGCTATCTGCCAATGTATAATGTTAAATAAGAACCAGATTCTCCTAAAAACAATACCTCAAGTGTCCAAGAAACAATAGAGAGCTATCCATCATGGCAAGAAGCAGGGCAATTGCAATTGAATGGGAACAGATAATACACGGAGCCAACATGGAGATGACTCGGATGCTGGTTATCTGAATTGTTTCCCAATAGAAGTTATGAAAAAATGCTTCAACAAGCAATTAGGAATGATCTTGAAATGGGAAAGAAGAGAAAGTTTCAATAAGGGAATAAAAATTCCTAAAAACGAAAATGAACTTGAAATTGTTAGAACCAAAATAAAATTAATATTCTCTCTGGACAGTCCAAAAGGAAAGTAGAAACAAGACGAAAATGAATTCATGAAATCCAAGCAGATCAATAGAAATCACCCAGTCTGAATAGAAAGAAGCAGGATGAGGTAGAAGACTAAAGCATTAGGGATTACAGGACACTAACAAAAGCTCTGAGTTTTAGAGTATTGTATCTCCAGGAAAAGAAGAGAGAAGTGGGTTCGTTTTCTAAATGTTTGAAGCTGAGTGCAATGGCACATGCTCCAAACACTAGCACATAGGAGCTACAAGTCAGGACAGCCTGAGTTCCAGGCCAGCTACGTGGCAAGTTTTGTATCCCCAAAACTACTTGAAGAAATAATATTTGAAATATGCCAAATTTATAGAAAGATGTATTATTACACATTCAAGAGGTAAATCAAACCCCAAACAGTATAGACCCAAATAAACACATGAAAAAATACACTACAACTCCTGAAACATAAAGATAAGGGAGGGGCAAATCATAAAAACAGAGAAAATGTGTCATTGTATAAAGAAACAACAACAATTCGAATCACAGTGCATTTATCACTTGAAAACATGAGGGTCAGAAGCAAGAGATTTGGAGAACATGATCTATTACAGTGATACTAAAATAGGTCAACCTTTAGTGAGACTGACAAAGGAAAAGAGATGATCAATCTCCAACTAGGATATTACTATAGATACTCTAGGCGTTCCAAAGTTAAGAAGGGATTATTACAAACAAGTCCATACACACAGAATTAACAGGTAAGGTTAAATAGATCAATACCTCAAAAAGCACAAACTATCAAAACTCACCCAACATGAAAAAGATTATCTTGATGGCTCTATTAGTATTACCAAAATTGAATCCATACATTTGAAGCACCCGAAAAGATACAAACGCTACACTATCTCTTCCAGAACAAGTGACAGCAGACCTCAACTTAATATATGAGGTCCTAACATGAAGATTAGGGTAGCCGAATAAAGGAAAGAAGAAAGGAAATTGCATTTAAGTCTATTGAGTTGACTTTTGTAATTGCTGATAAAGGTAATTCTTCTGCATGTGGAAGCCCTAGTTTCCCATCATAATTTATTGAAAAGGCAATTCTGTATCCATTGTTTGGTTTTAGCATTTTTGTCAAAAAAATTGTTGAATGCATGTGTTTACTTTTATGTTCTTTATTTTTCCACACAAGCATGTGCCAATTTCATGGACATGCTATGCTGTTTTGATTCCTATGGCTTTGTACAATATTTTGAAGTCAAAATCGAGATGTGTCTGAAATGTTCTCTTTGCTTGAGGTTGCTTTGGCTCTCTGGTGTGTGTGTGTGTGTGTGTGTGTGTGTGTGTGTGTGTGTGTGTGTGTGTATAAAACTGTGTGTCTGTCTGTCTGTTTCCATACAAATTTTAACATTTTTGCAGCTCAATTTATAATATCTTTGGTATTTTCATAGGGACTGCATTGAATGAGTAATCCTTTTGGGTAGTATAGACATTTTAACAATTTTAATTTTTCTAAACCATGCGCACAGGATATCAATCTAATTTTTGTGATCTCCTCAACTACTTTTATTAATGTTTTATAATTTTAATTGTATAGGTAGTTTACATCCATAAAAATTTTATTGGTAGATATTTTATTGTAGCTATTATAAAACAGATTGTTTTCTTGATTTTATGGAAAAGAATCTTACTCATGTATGAATGTGCATGTATATGTCAGAGGTCTACATTGAAGGTCTTCTTCAATCACTCTCAGTCTCATTTTTTCTTGAGATAGGGTCTCTCACTACACCTGGAGGTGGCAGATTTGGCTAAAAATAAACATATTAAAAATGAAGTGCAGAAACTCAGTTGAATGCTATTCTGTTATAAAACGACAAAACTCTTTGATTTGTGGCAATATAAATGATGCTAGAAATTAATTATGTTAAGTAAACTTAACCAGGCACAAGAAGACAAGTACCACATGATGTTATTAATAGGTGTAATCTGCCTGTATTAACTACTTTTCCTGTTACTATAATAAAATAAATGCACAAAAGGAACTTAAAAGAAGGGTTTGTTTTCGTACAGTGTTCCAGCATAGACTTTGATGGCGGATAAGTCACTGTATCACCTAGTGGCAGGACCTTGAAGCCGACTTTCACCTTATAGTTATAGCCAGGAGACAGAGCAAGGTGAATGATTTTGTTCATCTGACTCCCTCCTTTCTAAATAATCTAGCACCTAATCCCAGAGAATGGTGCTGCACAATTTTAGGCTGCGTTTTTTCCACCTCAATTAATCTAATAACTAATAATCTTTCACAGGTATTGGGAAGACCTATATCCTCAGTGATTCTGGGTCTTGACAAGTTGACAATTAATATTAAGTATCACACTGTCAAAAGTTGATCTCTTAAAAATTGAGAGAAGAAGGATAGCTTTTATGTGTCAGAGTGATGCTAGAAAGCCCAGTAAAGGAGATAGGTGGAGGGAGATGTTGATGAATGTGGGCTCAGATGCATTTACATAAAGTAAGGAGTTCTGGTGTGCAGTAGCACTGGATGTTGAGTACAGATAAAAATAATATACTATGTATCCTTAAAATCTAGAAGGGAAGGTTTTGATTGCTCTACCATTAACAAATGATTGTTTGAGGAGACAGAAATGTTTAGCGTGGTTTAAACATTGTGTAATGCATACATGTATCAAAGCATCACATAGTAACTAATAAATCAGACAATTTCATGTATAAAATATTGAAAACAGAGTTGAAACAAGTATGATACTACATGCCTGAAATCCCAGTATTTTGAACATTGAGTGGTATAATTATTAATTTAAGACCACCTTGGGCTGTATAGTGAGTTTCAGGCCAGTTTGGGCTAAACCATGTGACCCTCTCTCAATGAAAAACTGATTTTTTTTTTGTAAGGTTTATAAGGTTAGTAGCATTTGTGGACTTTGGAATACAATTGTTCAACGATATACTAACAAATAGAGCTCAGCAATACACTAAGCAACCAAGTGAATATTATTCCAGGAGCACAAGAGTAGCTTAATACATGAAAATTACTCATGTACTTCACCATATTAATAGGCTACAAAAGAAAGCCCACAAGATTTTACCAATTGAAGCACAAATGCATTTCGTAGAATGCAGCATATATCCATGGTACAAAAGAAAGAATTCTTGGTTTTTTTTTAAATGAGAGGGAAGTGTGCTTCTTTATCACTTTGAAGACCATCTCCAAAAACTCTGAAGCTCTCAGCACACATAATACTGAAAGACTGAACCTTTTTTTCTATAAGATCAGCAATAAGGCATTAAAAAATTACTCTTAATCGTCTTATTTCTTATGGTCCTAGAATTCTAACCACTGCAATAAATCAAGGGGGGGAAAGACAGAAAATTGAAAACGATGAAAGAATAGGCTACAATATTTTAAAGTCTATGAAGTAATAAATGAGTTTACAAAAACTTTATAAGATTTGCAGTCTAAAGTGTGATAGATGATTATCATTGATTATCTATCTGTAATAATTATAATTATGTTACTTTTAAATTTCATGTTTGTTAAATTATTCATTGAATAAGTTACTTCTTTGAAATAATCATACATATATGCAATATCTCTTGATCATATCTACTCTCACTTCTCTCCAGCTCCCTACTAGACTCCCCCATCACATTTCCTTCACAATTTGATATCTTCTCATTAATTAATTAATTTATTAATTATTAATTAATTTATGCATGCTTTTAACCCATTGAGTTTGGTTAGTCTTGCTCATACGTACATGAGTACTTGATAATCTCCTTGGGCATGGGCACCTACCAGTTGCCCTATCCTCAAAGAGAAGTGATTCTCCCTCCCCTGGAAGCCCCTATCTGTGATAGGTCTTCAACTAGAAGTGGGGCCTTGGGCACTCCTCTTCCATTGAGGCTTTGGCTTTATTGGCTTGTTCTTGTGTAAGTCAACACAGCTACTCTGAATTCATATGTGGAACAGTCATCGTATACCCAGAGGACAGTATTACACCATCCTCCTCCCCATCTTCCTGATCTCACATTCTTTCTGCTTCATGTTCTATGGAATACCCTAGTCTGTGACTTTCCTGGGCATGGACATTTGACCTGTTTTATAGTACCAGCTATGAAATACCTCCTGTGGGGGAGAACTTAAATCCAAACCTCCCAAAACACTCTTGCTACTATTGTACTGGTGAGTACATCTTGCCTGGCAGGTCAGTATTGTATCATGCAGGGTCCAGCCCTGGATAAGACCATTGCTATGTTTTCTCTCCCAGCAGCCTACAGTACCTTTGAGCATCAGCCAGCAAAGAACAAGTTTTCTGCTAAGATTGAGTTCTCTGTATACATACCAAAGTATGTGGTGTCTTCAGCAATAGGGTCTCAACATGTGTTGTTATAGTTTATACATTTATAGACTTTGAAAAATTGTGATATTTATATAACAGACAGGACACAAAAATATGTGTTTTTACATATGCAAGGACAGCACATAAATATACTAGAAAATGGAATTAAATGGTAACAATGGAAGGAGGGTTAATGTCAAGGGCAAGGGGTTATTACATAATACAAATGCTGATTTATTTGTTTACTAGAATATTGAAAAGTAATTATAATGTATTATGTCCACTCTCTGCCCCCACATGAGTCTATGGGGGCCATACTTAGCCATAGCATAGTGCACAATACACTTAGTCCAACTTCAAAAGTTCCTATAGCCTATCACAGTCTCAACTGATGAGGTGAGGAGGTGGTGGGCATCTCCAGGATAAGACAGAGATCTGGGATAAGGGAGGCACCCAAGAATCAATGGGGGTGATCTTAGCTGAGACTCAAAGTACTGGGGATATGGAACCTGATGCCACCTCCTATAGCCAGGCAGGAACCCCAGTGGAGTGATAGAGACATCAACAAACTTCCAACCCAAAATTTATCCTGTCTACAAGAAATGCAGGCAAGAGGGATGGAACAGAGACTGAGGGAATGGCCAACGAATAATCTGAAACCCATTCCAAGCACCAGTCCCTAACATTATTAATGATGCTCTGTTATACTTGCAGGCAGGAGCAAGTTGTCCTCAGCAGCTGACTCAGACAGATACAAAGGACCCACAGCCAGTGTATGGACCTTGGGAATTCTTACAGAATAAGAGGAAAGATTGTGTGTCCCAAAGAGGATAGGAATTCCACGGGAAGACCAACAGAGTCAACTAACCTGGACCTCTGGTACTCTCGGAGATTGAACCACCAACCAATGAACATACATGGGCTGGACGTAGGCCTCACTGCTCATATGTAGCAGATGTACAGCTTGATCTTCACGTGAGTCCAGAAAAAACAGAACGGGAGTATCCCAAAAACCATTGTTTGTAAGTAGGATATATTCTAGCTGGGATGCCTTGTCTGGCCTCAGTGGGAGAGGATGCACCTAGCCTTACAGAGACTTGAAGTGCTAAGGGGGAGGTAATATCCAGAGGCCCCTACCCACTCAGCAGAAAAAGAGAGATAGGGGAAGGATTGTGGGAGTTGGGGTGACCAATAAGGGGCCAGTGAGCAGGATGCAAAGTGAATTAGTAAAAAATAAAAATAAAACTTAAATTAGACTCTTTAAAAGCTTTTTTAAATCTTGTTATTTTAATGTAGGATTTCTCTGCTGAAAATTATAGAACACTGATTGAAAAGAATATAAGAAATCTAAGGCATTGTCTACGGATTAGGAAACACTGTAAAGATGCTATTTCTCTCACCACACTATACTCTTAAGTATAATGAATTTTCTATCAAAATCCCAGGAATATTTTTTATGAGAGA
Source organism: Micromys minutus (assembly GCF_963924665.1). Lineage (NCBI taxonomy): Eukaryota > Metazoa > Chordata > Mammalia > Rodentia > Muridae > Micromys > Micromys minutus. The sequence continues at coordinate 112,234,028 of NC_137970.1, read as the reverse complement.
AACAAGATTATTCAAAAACATCTTTAAAAAAAACAAAGCTGGGATAGCTAACAACAGTTCTGGAGAGAAAAAAATAAAATAGAAAAAATTTCTTTACGTAATGTTGCTACCTAGCTTCAGTGGCAAAGGCAATCTGGCATAGCCAGATTAGACAACACATAAATCAGCAGAATAGAATGAAGAGTCTGAATAAATATGGTCAATTGATGATGACAAAAATGTAAAAGGCGTTAGATACAGGAAGGGCATCTTGTGATCTAGGGATAGACAAAAGAATATTTTTAGATATGATAGTAAATATATGACCCATAAGTGAGAAAAACAAACTCAGCTTCGTTAACATTATTTTTCCTGTAAATATTTTAAGAAAGAAAATACCAGTTAGACACTGAAAGTAAATATTCATTAATTAAATCAGTTCTCTAGGTCTATCGTAAATGATCATATGGTCACAATCTTGCTTCCTTCAGATAAGGGAAATTCATTGTCACAGTACTGGAAGCTGGAAGTGCAACAGGAAGTTGTGTACAGATCCGAATTCTCTTGGGGAAATGAAAAGAGTATCAGTCCTTTCAGATTTCTGGTGGTTGCTGAAACACTGTTGGTAAACTACCCAGCCTTCTGTCTGTTTTGTAATAGTGTTCTCCTTGTGCAGACACATCCCAATCTTCCGTTTCAATAAGGACACCAGCTCTTGAATCAGAACCCACTGTAATGTGCTGATACCTTAGTTTATTTTGAATATATATTTAAAAAACACATTTCCAAAAAGGACCAGATACTTGAACTTGTTTGGGGATAAAAAAAATCAGGTGATAACATAAAATATGCATTCACCAAAGACCTTATACTAATAATGTATAAAAAGTACAATCAAAACTCAAGAGGAAAAAAAGGTTATAATATGGGCAAGAGATATCAATCTATATCCCCAGAAAGGAGATATGGGAATCAAATAAGCACAGGAATAAATGTTTGATGGCAGAAGCCATTTGAAGAATACAAATTCAAACTATGACGAGCTAGCACAACAAGCCTGTTAAAGCAGATGAGATGTAAAGTATGATAATGCCAAAAACTGACAAAGATGTGAAGAAAACTTAATCAGTCATCTATTGCTGAAGCGTTGGTTGGGTGGAGAAATAGTACAGACTCCAAAAAGTGTTCCTCAGTTTCCTAAATTCAAGCACATTTACCATACAGCCCGGCAATTGATAGACAGAAAAGGAAACCCATATTCCCATAAAAACTGATCATTGCTACTCATAGCAGATTTACTTATAATATCAATTATGCTAGAAATAGTCTACATCTCTTCAGTGGGCATCAGTTATATAATCTCTATTGTAGGCACACAGTAGACTATGACTCATCCACAGAGCGAATGAAGTACTGAAGCAGACAATGGCCCGGTTACACTTCAGTGGCATTATACTTAATAAAAATATATCTCAAAAGTGCTATATTCTATAATTTAATTCATATAACATTTTTAATAATGACAAGAGCAACAAATTAGGGTTCTCAGTGAAACAAGGAGGAAAGTCAGGCATAAATCTAAAGAGTTGGCATGGAGGAGTTATTTTGTGGTGATAGACAGAGCCTCTGTGCATTTTTTTAAAGAGGTAGTTGGTCAAATCTACACATGTACAAAACTATTCATATATGTGTAAATGAATAGAAAACGACAACGGAATCATTTCTTTATCCACAGTATTGTATGAATGTGAATTTTCTGGGTTTTGTCATTGGGGGAATATGGGTACAGGAAACGCAAGACATTTCTACATTTTGCAACTTTTGATATGATTATTTCAAATATAAAAGGTACATGCAAGTAAAGGGCGTGGCACCGTATTTTAATCATCTTTGGCAGGTTTGACAGAAGTACTATCCACCCTATTTAACAACAACCGAGATTTACTGGGCCACTGCAATAAGCATTTTACAGTCAGTGTCTTGTATTCAGAAGAAGTAGGTAGCACTTTGTCAATGTGGCTTCCCAGAAACTTGAAATGCAGAGACATTGGATAGCTTGCCTTGAACTAAAAAGCTGTAAATGGTAGGAAAGAACCTTGAATCCAGGGCTCTACCTGACTGCAAAACTTCTGACTTTATGCAAAATACCATCAGAGACCTACATGTGGGTAGTCGTGAGGCCAATTGAGGCATCACATGCCAGTTGTGTGGCTGTGCTTGAAATATAGCCAGCATGTAGTGAATAGCATGATTTTAGTGTTGTCATCTTCCAGATAATGATTTGTTAGTTGTGGTCTTAGCTTTAGCTTCGAAAGACATCTGGTCCCTAAATTTACAATGGTGTCTCCAACCCTCATCTATATCCTCATAAAGCTACCTCCCTCATAGAGTCACTGAATGGAAGCTAAAATTAAGGGTGCTGATATATATGCAAAGCTCTCTGTAAACAGTAAGCTCTCTGCATGCTAGCAACAGTGCAGTCTATTCCATTACTTTACCTCTAGATTGGCAGCTAAAAAGCTTTTTGCTTCTCAGCCATGCCACAATCCACAAGCTCATCACCCTGCTCACTCGCTGTGTGTTTCTATGGCATCGGTCACCATAGTTTCTAGCTTCTCTGACAAGAATATTAGGTGAAAGGCAGTTTAACAGAAGGAATCTGTGAATTGGATTCAAAGAGCTCCATCCTTTCCACTTCAAAATCAGTGCTTAGTTGAGCAGCCGGAAGCAGGTCAAAATCTCACCATGACCCCATTAATGGTCACTACTTCCCAATCTCCTTTTAAAAATTTTTAACAAAGATATGCATTGTGGGTTAGTTTTCAGGGGTTATCGGTAACTAATAGATCTTTCTGAAACCATTTTGTCTTCAAAAATCAAATTTCACAGTTGTTTCCCTACAGAAGGATTGGCAAGCTTTTGTGTGTGTGTGTGTGTGTGTGTGTGTGTGTGTGTGTGTGATCCATATGCTGAGTTGATATTATGTTTCTTGATGCTTGAAAAAAAATTCCTTCAAAGATCATGACATGTAAACATTATATTAACATTCACATCTCAGTGTCCAATAGGCAAGTTTTTCATTGGAACACAGCAACTGTCCTTGTTCATGAAGAATCAAGTGATGATAAAGGTTAAATACTTGCTATGTGGCCCTGTACAGATAAACCTTATCAAGCCCAGAACCACACAATGAAAGCATCAGTAATCAGTACTAGGCAGGTCTACTCAACCTATAGTTAACTACTAACCATCCACCCCGCTCATTCCACTTCCCTCTCTGCTTTCTCTAGGTTTTGAAATCCCACTGATATCCCCCATTGCACAGCAAGAAGAACAAGGTCTAATTTCTGTTTCATATTTTTATCCCATGGGGTGCCTAGCACAGGGGTTTATTCATAATAGAGGAAACAGACAAATAATGAGTGTTTTTAAAACAACAGAGATACATCAAATTTCCATAGCAACTGGGTTTCAGGACTGAAGGTTCACTGTGCAGAATCCTTTCTTTATATCCAGTCTAGTCCGTTCAGGGCTGAGGGTTAAATGGGAAGATGCCACAGGTAAAAATCATCTTTAGACGAGAGAGCAGGTAGAACCGCAAATCCCATTTTTGTTTAGATGTCTGCTGTTTTTACACTTGAAATAAGGATCTTTCTAATTGAATCATAAAACCTATGGACCATAAAAGAAAAAGCTGATAAATTTGACTAGATAATAATAAAGAATCTCTCTATGGCAAGAACATGACAACTGATTGCTCTGGTGGGGGAGCACAAGAGATTAATAGCAGACAAAGAATCAACTGCCCCAAATGAATTGTGTTCATAAATCAGTAAGAACAAGACCAACAAACACATCAACGGGGGGAAAAAAAAGGTGAAGATGAGCAAGCAGTTTACAGAACAAATACAATGCCTGCTGAAATGCTAAAGAGCTGCTCAGCTTCAATAATACCAAGAAATGCAAATTTAAAGGCCTTCACAACCCCACTTCGACCTGTGATGTTGACCAAGTCAGAAAGCATGCTTCACTGGCATTAGTACTCTTTTGTTTGGGGCAGCAAGTACTCTTACCCATTGCTGGTAGAAGCATTATAATTTTCTCTGTGTGAATAAAAATACACCTGCTTTTTGATCTAACACTTCTAGACATGTATTCCACAGAGGTGCACATTCATGTGTAAAATGATCGATATCCAAGACTAGTCATCGAGGTACTTAACAATTTTTACTATTTATTAATTATACAAGATAATGAGCTTTCATATGACATTTTCATACAAGTGTATAATGCATTTGCCTCAGATTTATCTCCCATTACCCTCTTTTATTCTCTTCCAAACCCAGGTCCATTGTAGCCTAGTTTTGTGGCAGTAAAGTATTAGAAAAAGGCAAAATGTAAGTTTGAGAAATACGTTAAATCCAACATCCAACACTAGGTTATTTTGCATTGTACCTAGGAAGTGGTTTCCATTCTGGAAATGGGGCGAAAAAGTTAAAATATCTATGTGTATCCTTCTGTACATTTTTAATTTGTGTCATGTGCTGAGGGTTTGGAGAGAGGAAAAGTAAGAGACTATTATTAAATTATAATCTCAAAAACATAAATAGATATTAGTTGTTAATAAAAACAAAAAAAACTAAGAAAATGAATTTAGTTTTAAAAATATGCATTCATTTCTTGTGCTGTGCTTGTGGATAAGCACTTTGTTATGTTGTCTTCCCACCATGCCTCTGTTATATGTTTCTTGTGCATGTTTCCAGGAGCAGAACAAAATCTAAAGCATAAGGATTCATTAATTCAGGAGACACTATAAGCGATTGAGTAAAATTTGACTGAGTCTAGGACTTAGCCTTGAAAAGCAAGATTTATGGAAATGCAAACACATTTAATTTAGTAGCAGGTCATGAACATAGGCAAAAATTCTCACTTATGAGGAATCAATACTTTTGGCAGTAAAAGCGTAAATAGGAGTACAACTCCAATTTCTAATTATTCTCCTATGCCAAATGCATCACATAGAGGTTAGTCATTACACATATTTATAACAAGTGATATTTTCCTCTTATTTTCTCCACCGTGCTCTGTTCAGCTTAGGATTGCTCATGAGAGAGGGGCGGGGGGGGTGAGGTCTCTACGTCTCCCCAGGTTACTGAGGGTTTGTCATCTCGTTCAAAGCAGCCTTTCTCCTCAAATAGCAAATGAAATCTGGGTCCTTAATGGCTCCTCTACAAGATAATCATCATTTAAAAACCCCTTCTTCCCAGTGTGTATTTCATCTAAGGATGAAAATTCAAGAATATACACATGTGTATTAATGAAGTTCTACAACGGTAATTAATTTTACTTGCATTAAATATCAGGTCTGCTCTCCCCTGCAATGGAAACCTCACAGGAAGACTAGACGATGTTTTCCAGCAACACTACGGTATCCATATGGTGCCCCTGACTGTTTGCTTAGCTGTCCCCCTTATCAGCTTGCTAAAAACCTAGGCTGGACAGTGTGGTGCTTTTTACTCTTTGACCTGTCCTGTCTTTGCTTCCACAAACATTGGCAAAGAAAATGTGCACAGTCAGTTGTTGAATGAGTTAATGAATAAGCACCCCTCACTGCTGTTCTCTGTCACAGTTTTAAAAGCAGGATGATTCATAGTCCCTGCCCCCTCCCCGGCTATAGTACCCAACCTTGTTTTGCCCCTTTCCCTCTTCATAGTGTCCTGCTGTCCCCCTTCTCCTCCTTCATGTGTGTAAATGTGCATAAGGATAGTTGTTATAGGATGGGGGAGGGGTATGGAGGAGGGGAGATGTTCTGAATACAGTGCTTGTACATGAAATTCTCAAAAACTAAAAATTATAAACAAACTCTTTTAAGGAGGAATATTGAATGCATAGGTTTAAGGGTAGGAGTGGCAGAAAGCCTCAGCCTTGCTCAACAGACTCGAATGAACTCCCCCGTAAGTCGTATGGTCATAGCTACTAACATATGAAAAGAATCAGGACTCATAGAAGCTAACTGACACTGAACCAACAATCAGGGAGCCTGTATGGGTCTAACCTCAGCCCTCTGCATATATCTTACAGTTGTGTAGTTTGGCAGTTTGGAGGGAATCCTAACAGGGGTGGGAGCTGTTTTTGACACTGTGGCCTGTTTTGGGGACCCATTTTCTCCTACTGGGTTACCTTGTCCAGCCTTAATATGAAGAGAGATGCCTAGTCTTATTATAATAAGGACATGTTGGTTCGTATCCCTGGGAGGCCTGCTCTGAAGGGAAAGGGAGGGGCAGTGGATAGAGAGGGGGGAGAGGGATTCAGAGGAGAGCATAGAGAGGATACTACAGTCAGGATATAATATATAAGAAAATAAATAAATATTAAATAAGCTAAAAAATTCTAAAGAGAGAGTGGAGAGATGGTTCAGCAGGTTAGGAGCTTGCAGCTAAGCCGGACAACTAGAGTTCAATCCCTGGAACCCATGTAGTGTTAAGGAGAGACTTACTGCAAGTTGTCCTCTGACATCCATCTGTGAACATGCTGAATAAAAGTTTTAAATGCTTTTAAAAGAATGGCAAAGAATAAATTGTCACTATACCCGAGCCTACTCTTGCCCGTCACCCAAGTTTGTTTGGTTCATTGGTTTTATTGATTTTATTTTGAATTTTGCTCTTAATTCATTCCTAGTGTAAGTAAAGTCAACCCAGGCAACAGCTAATAGAAAAGCACAGAATTCTGGTGAAGTTGCCTACCGCTTAAACATCTGCTCATCATTAAATGGAGAATAAAAACGGTACATTTGACCCTAATTGAGTAGCTACTTCATAAAACTGGAAAGCTGTGACCATTCATCAGTGTAAGTAAAGTTTTAAGGAAACGCAGCCATATGTCCAGCTTTATGTTGTCTGTGGCTGCTTTCAGAACATAGACTAGCCAAGTAGCTGCAACAGAAAACACATCACCCACTGAACGGAAATATTTAATGGCCTTTTTACAAAAAAATAAAATAAAAGTAAATTTTAAATAAGAGTTGCTGTCTCTCTGAATGATCAGATGACAAACTACACGGAGAATGGGCTACTCATTCAACAAGCAGGCAATAGGTTAGAGCTCTAATAACTGTCAAGGGTTGGGAATTAGAAGATCTCAGAGGTCCAGAATAGTGTTTGTCAGGAACATACTCTCAGCGACAAGAGAAAGGGCAGGTTTTCATATGACAGAGTGAACAAAGACAAACTTCAAATCTGAGTATCACAACGAAAAGCCACCAAGCATAGCAAAGCGATCTGAGACAGATTCATCTGCTCTAGCTTTCACAGAAGTAATTATGTGTTTTCTAGAAAACTGGAAGGCTGTCGGTTTCAGCTGAAAAATTCCTAACCCGGCTGATTATCTACCATATTAGACGAAAGGATAAAGACTCCTAACTCTGTAAGTAATCGGAACTAGAAAATATCGCCCTGAGTGAGATAACTCAGACCCAAAAGGACATACATGGTATAAGTGGCTGATAAGTGGCTAATAGTTAAAATGTACAGAATACCCAGGATACAATCCACAGAACTCAAGAAGATTAATAAGCCATGGGTCCCAAGTGAGAATGCTTCAATCCCATTTGGAAGGGAGAAGAAAACAATCACAAAAGGGGGGATCTAGTTGGGAGAGGGGACAGGGAGGGGGAAAGGGGAACATGATCTGGTATTGGGGGGGCAGGAGTTTCTCCTGAGGTCTAGCAGAAGAATGGAAACAGGCAACCTTGGGGGGATACCCTCTTGAATGTACCAGAGACCTGGGAGGTGAGAGTCAGATGCTCAGGACTCAAAGGGAGGGACGCTGGATGAAATGCCCTACAGTGGAGAGAGGGAACTTGTAGAGTTTATCTCCAGTAGAAAGACATCAAGTGGAGGGATGAGGTTGCCATCCCACAGTCAAAATTTCTGAGCCAGAACTGTTCCTGTCTAAAAGAACTGCAGGGATACAAATGGAGAAGAGACTGAGGGGAAAAAAGTCCAACAACAGGTCCAAACTGGGATCCAGCTCAAGGGGAGGACACAGTGTCTGACACTATTACTGATGCTCTGATGTACTAACAGACAGGAGCCTAGCATGGCTGCCCCCTGAGAGGCCCAACAAACAGCTGAAAGAGTCAGTTGCAGATACTAACACCCTAAACCAATGGACTGAAGTCAGGGAATCCTATGTTTGAATTAGGAAAAGGCTAGGAGAAGCTGAGGCAGAGGGCAATCCCATAGGAAGACCAAGAGTCTCAACTAACTGGGACCCCTGAGATCTCTCAGTCACCAAACCAACAACCAGGCAGCAGACACTAGGTGGTCTGAGGCCCCAGACACACACACAGCAGAGGACTTCCGGGTCTGGACTCAGTGAGGGAAGACGCACCTAACCCTTGAGAGACTTGAGGCCCCAGGGAATGGAAGGTCTAATGGGGTGTGTGGAAGTGTGGGGACATCCTCTTGGAGTTGGGGGAGAAGGAATGGGATGAGGAACTGTTAGAGGGCAAAACATGAGGGGGATAATGACTGGACTGCAAAAAAAGATTAAAGATAATTAAAATAAATAAAGATATTGTGAACATCTTTATTCATACACAGATATGCATACTTATTTGTCTAATGTCCATCGATATTCTGAGTCAAGACAATTATTATCCTTGCTTTACATGTAAAAAATTGAAATAGAGAGAAATGAAGCACAAGTCACACAACTAGAAATTGGGAAGTTAGAAAAGTAACCTCTGTGCCAGAGAAGATGGCTCCATGATTGAGGGTGCTTGCTGACACCTCTGACGATCTGAGTTCTGTCCCCAAGACCCATATGGTAGAAGGAGACAACCAACTCCTCCAGGTAGTTTTCTAACTTCCAAACATGTACTGTGAGTAGGGAACTCTATTCTGTATGATCATTCATTCATTCATTCATTCATTCATTCATTCATTCATTCATTCAGTGCTAGCTTTAAAATGTTTTAAAAGGAAAATCAATCTGTGTAGTCTGGCTTTGGAGTCTGAGAGTTCAACGCCAGTACCGAGGACTGGAGTTTGGGTCCTCGCACCCACAGAAAACCCAGGAATGGGCACCAGTACTGAGGAGGAAATTACTAGGGCTTGCTGGCTGCCAGTCTAGCTACAGACTCTGTGACAGACCCTACAAAGGAATAATGTGAAAAGAACCAATAAAGAGCAACACACACACATACACACACACACACACACACACACACACACACACAGGCACACACCCTCCCAATGCATACATAAACCACAACCCTATAAACCTTAATGCTATGGCTGAAGTTACCTAAGAGATCAAGGCCAGAAATCATCATATTATTTCAAAAATTATAGAAACATCTCTCCCACTCCAATATTAAAGGATTTAGTTGGCATTTACATGTACTGAACAGTAAGAATTACAAGGAATAATTGAAGACACTTTTTTCATTCACTCCACAAATAATAGGTGACTACACTGTACCAATCTGTATTCCAGGCTCTTGGAAGAAAGTAATGAACAAAAGAGACAAAAACCCTGTTCTCACAATGCCTGTGTCCTCATAGAAGGCAATAACAATAGTGGGAAAGTCAGACTATTGCGTATATAATCCATGTGACCTGCCTCCTTTGACCCACCCAGCTCTCACTCGCCTTATTGCACAGATGAAAAAACTCAGACATAGAGAGGTTAAGGTACTCACCAGAAATCATGGTTAATAGCAGCGATGACTTGGTCTGCTTCCTGGCAAAGTCTGTGTAGAAGAACTCGCTAACTCCTGGACTAGCCAGGAGTTATAGTCAACAGCTGGCTTAAAGGAGCTTTTCAATGCTTCACAGTTTTCTTTTGAGGTGAATCAACTGCAATGGTAAGAGCTCAGTCTGCAGAATGCCTATGAGAAACCTGGAGCCAACACGCCAGAACACAAAGGTTCTTATGAAAACGATGAGCCTTTGGCCTGTAGAGAGGAATGACAAAGGAGATTTTTGAGATTGATACTCTCCAAAAAAATGCCAGGATTGAGAGTCTAAGAGAAAGTATCATCCTGAAGACTGTTCTGACCTGAGAAAATAGCATCCTCAGAGGGACAGCTTGCTCTAAGGAAGAAGACAGCTAAAAAATTATCTTTGTGCCTTAGGCCTTGAGTTCAAAGTCACCTAAGCATGTATTTGTTATCCAAGGTAGCCTTAGTCAAACACCCTGTGACCAAGATCCTGAAAGAGTGTGCCACAAGGCAGGCAGAATTTTTAGTGGCAAAACTGTAAAAAGATTCATAGTCAAATCATTCACCAATTGTCACCCAAATGTGTGAGTTTCCAACACTTCGGTGGGACCTTCAGGCACAGTGGCTATAAAACTTGGATGGACTTGCCTATCCCATAGTTTGGTGTTCAGGTTTATGGAACTTGTGTCCATGTAGCTAAAGCATTGCTAAAGTCTGTATAATAATGTAGCAGTTTTTAGTATTTCATATCTCAACCACTGCCTAATTGTTTTAACAATTGATTACAATGTTCTCAGATGGATGGGTAGCTTCTAGGATTTAGCTCTGTCAAGGGTGGTGGAGGAAAAAAGGATTCATGATTGAATCTAAGCTAGGATCTGCACGTGTCTAAGTTTTCTCACTTCACCGAGATTTCCCAAACACGTGTATTAGGGGAGCACTATGCATGTTCCATGGAGCAGACAAATAATTGAATGCCCAGAAAAGACAGACCAAGCCACTACAGAGAAACCCAGATGTGATGGGTAAAACTGTGTTCTATTATCTCCTGCCTTAAAATTTTTCCATGTCCAGAGACCCCCTCTAAGAATTCCCTGTTCCCACTCATTTCCTGTGCTATGCTATCTCCACTTCTATAAACACCACGCCCGATCAGACTTGACCTCTTTATTCGTCATTACACCAAGAAAGTTCTGGAACCATTTCAACAACAACCTTTGTTATGGCCAATACAACAGGCACTTTTGCATCCTCAGATTATCAGCACCATCAGTAACATTAGAGGCCACTGGTTAGTTCCTTTGTGAAATGTTCTCCCTTCTTGGTGTTTAGAACACTATACTTTGTGGTTTTTTTTTTTTTTTTCTCCTTTACAACTGGAAATTCCTTCTCAGTGTCTTTAAGGCTCTTCTACTGGATCTCTAACTGTGATCCTCAGCTTAGAAAGCTATGTCTGACTCCATCTTGCAAATGGACTAATAAGGACGAGAATGTTAACTGTCTTGCAATAGCCTTTACACGGGGAAACATAAAGAGGATGAACAGTTCCTAAAAGGTGTGTATGTGTCAGTACATTTTCTCTTTTAGTTTACGCAGGCCCTTAAATAAGCCAGACATAATAATCACAGTACATAAGGATGGTCCTCTATTTTGCTCCATTAGCAGTTGCTTGGAATTTTAAAAATAGATCTTTTTTGGTATGGGAAGATTCTATACTTTCATCGAAAAGCTGGTTACCTGGGCCACACACATTTTCTTCCTTGGCATGAAACAGCAATCTTGTCTGCTATGACTCAGTTGGAGTCCTCTTACATAAAAGCCTAATAGTTAGGGTACCAAACCACTGGAAGAAATCCAGGGTGTAGCAGCAGCTCTCTTTTCCATGGGACCTTGTGATGTTATTTAGGTAACTCTACCCAATGTAAAAGCTGTTTTGCAGGTAAATTTAGAACATCTCCTTCCCCAGCCTTTTAGACATATAGTCTGTGTGGGGAAGCTTGTGTTCACACCAAGGGAAACCTTAGCTATCATTCCTGGGTCATCTCCTAGGTATATGATCAGAGCAATTACAGGAACTTGATGATCAGTATCTCTTCTATAACTGATGTAGGTTTCCACAGTGAACTTTGATGTACAAATAGCCAATGACTCTTTTTTCTGTTAACCTCAGTATGGGGGGGTTGTGATTGGCCTCTCTAATATTGGTCACTTTGAAGACACTGAGAAATGCTGTAGAAGAGAAATTGGGAATAAAGATATGAGGAATGTAATGAAAGGATAATGAGACAATCAGGCTCTGTGGTCCTTAAATACAGTAACAATCTTTAAACCACACTTATAAGATAGATACCACTTACTCTATCTGTATAATAAGAGAACAAATTAAAGTACCAAGAAATTAAATAAATGGGTTGAGGTCACATGACTAATACATGGGAGACAGAATCCAAATTCAGATCTGTTTTAATCACACCCTCCTTATAAGTCCTTCACTCTGTTAACCTGTGAGAATGAAAAAAAAAGAAATTTAAATGAATAAAATACAAATGGTTATATTAAAGATATCAATGGTATAGTTTCACTTATTTCTCCATATCTAATATAACTAAGGAGCTCAGGAAAAGATGAAAGTCAGCTTAGCTTCATTGCTCCGAAATAATGCACATTCTCCTGTGCCCTTTTCCAAGAAAAAACTGGTCTTGTGCTATTGTGACTTTTGTCCTTGTGATTAGATTATTGAGACTTCAAAACTCATGACTAACATACACAGCACAGACTGTTGCCTTTGGACTCAAAGGGCTGGAGGGTAAGGGGAGAAGTGAGACAGGGAATTCAGAAGCAGAGAGGATGTACAATTGAGTTTGCCTAGCATTCCAGCCACCATAGCCTTCCCCCAAGAGATTTCCAGAAAAAATGACAGACAGAAACTGGAATGGAGTAGGAAAATGACTGGAAGTCAATTAAGAGATTACAAAGTGATTTTCAAGCTTAGCCTGGCCTTCTAATTGCTTTAGTTTTCTGTTGGGGTCCTCTCCCTGGTCCAGTAATATCAACTCATCTTTCTATTATCAACTTCAAAATCACTTTCTCTGTGAGGTTTTCTTTATCCTCCCCAATTACAAATTAATCCACTACATTCTCCATAGTGTCACAACTTGTACATGTCATAGCATATAAGTTCTACTTCTGCAAGACATATTTCCGACTATGTGAGCTCTTTGAGAGTAGTTTTGTTTTCCTCCTGACACACAGTGTGATGGTTTGTATATGCATGGGCCAGGGAGTGGCACTATTAGAAGGTGTAGCCCTGTTAGAGTAGGTGTGTCACTGTGGACATGGGCTTTAAGCCCCTCACCCTAGCTGTATAGAAGTCAGTATTCTGCTTAGGGGTCTTCAGATGAAGATGTAGAACTCTCAGCTCCTCCTGCATAGTGTCTGCATAAAATGTTGCCATGTTCCTGCTTGAACCTCTGATCCTGTAAGCCAGCCCCAATTAAATTGTCGTCCTTATAAGAGTTGCCTTGGTCATGGTGTCTGTTCACAGCAGTAAATCCTTAACTAAGACACACGGGATAAGGACTTTAATCTTTGTTTTATTTATATGTCTTCAGGTCTTTAAAGACTGAAAAACGGACCAGCACAAAGCAAGGCTCCTGATAAGTGCTCATTGAGTGAATGGATCACTATGGGAAGGTGAGTTCATGAATGAATGAAACAAAGCATGATATGAAGCATCATTTAAACCGTGGGCAAGATTTTGAAAATAATATTTTCTTTGCCTCTCTTTTTTCCTTAAAAAAAGATTTGATGTGGCTTGAAAATGCTTGGGTTAGGGAAGTTTTGCAGAGGAAAGCAAGTGGGTAATTCTGTTGCAACAACTAATCTCTTAGTTTAGAACATGATAAAATACATTTTCCAAGCTCTTCTCTGATTTTTCACCCTCGACACAAACACACAAACCCTCAGCTAAAACAATAATGCTGCTGAAAGGCTTAAAATACGAACAGACACCGTGTCCCTTTTTCATTATTTCTTTCTCAGCACTAACTGCTAGAGGACATGGGTGAGAAAAAAACCGTCAAGTGGAAATGAAGAGAAGTGTCAAAAAGAAATAAAGTTTCAAGTCAAGAGAGGAAGTAACCTTTGCCCACTGAGAAAGCAACCTTTGCCCGCTGAGAAAGTAACCTTTGCCAGCTGAGATGTGCTATTACATGAGTCAGCTGTCCTTAAATGGAACAGCCACCAGATTCTAAAGATTTGAAGAGACTTATTGCAAGACACACAGGAACAAAATGGGGAGAGGCAAGAAAAGAGGGAGAGGGAGGCCAGAGAGAGGGAGGAGAAGAGGGAGAGATGGAGATAGATGAGTTAAGGGAAAGGTGAGAAAAGCCAGCAACTCCAACAGAAGTGGAAGCTTGGATTGAGAACTCTAGGAAGATAGAAATCATTCTCTGGACTAGCTCGTTTGAACCATGACACACATAGGCCAGGTTGGCTGTGGGTTTGGGATAAAGGGAAGTTGAGTGTATTACAAAGACACTGAGTATGGAAGCATGGCTTGTTCCATGTGCCAAATCACTACATTGCCTCAGTGTGTGAACTGTGCCTGTGCATCCGTGTGTATGTGTGAGTGTGTGTCTGTGTGGGTCTGCATGTATATCTGTGTGTCTGTGTGTTTGTGTGTCATGTGTTTGTATATGTATGCATAGTTAGGTTTGTAAGGCATGATCTCATGTAGCCCAGACTGATCTTTTAACTCACCATGAAATTGAGGATGTCCTTAAACTTCGATTCTTCCTGTCTCCAACTCCCAAAAACTAAGATTATAGGCATGTACCACTACACTGTGCTTAAGAATCATATTTTTAAAGGGAAGAGCGACACTTCAAATATAAACATTAGACTATTTACTTTGGCTTCCTTGTAAATTACAATAATCGTTTATTCATAAATGTAGAAAACCATTCCAGAAAATATAGAAGAAACACCTAAAATTTTCTATTTGTTAATGAACTTTTCTCATTAAACTGCTTAAAATTCGTCCCCTCCTCCCCAGAAAGACAAGTTACAGCTAACGCTCAAACATTCATCTTCCCTCCTAATTGCTGTGTAGGAGTAATTCTGTGATTCTGGAAGGAAACTGCAGTGAATAAATGAACGATTCTCTCATTTGCTATTTGGAAGTTATAAAAATTACAAGACATCATTCCATTATATTCCCTTGTCATTGGGAAAGGTTCCAACCTTTCATCATATTAAAAAGCAATTATCAAAATGTTTTATTCCATAATAAGTTTGCCTACTAGGAGAGAAAGTATTCAGCAATCAAAATAAGGGGTCTCTTTTTAGCATATAAACAGGTGAGTCAACCCTCCCAACTTGAAAGAAAAAATTGTCATCGAAGGCTTACTGAGGAAGCCATCCATTTCAGAGTTGGGTATCGTAAGTTCAGTGTTTCTATACATCCTGCTTCCGGCTATTCCACCCTAATTACCCTAGACAGGTTATCTTCTGGATAAGTAGGCGACCTAATGGAGTTGAGTTCCAAGTCCTACAAAAGTGGGCACAGGGTGCTTTTCACTGAGACAAGTGGGGTTTTGCAAAAAAAAGGATTCAGAGTTTGCCTTCCCATGGTTAGTCATCCAATCTGAGTTCCCTCTGAAACCACTACATACAGGGCGCTGCACTCCTGACCCAGACAGAACGGCACAGGAATTAAAGATATACCTCCCAACTTCTCTGGGATAATCCTTTACATTTGCAAAGACTCTTACAATTTACAAAAGAGTTTCCCTCCTACATTCTCCCTTTGATCCCCACAGTAACCTAGACGAGCCAGTAGCATACATCCTCACCAATTGATAAATGAGACACCAAGACTCAGGGAGCCAACATACCTGGACGGTAGTCATGAGGTCAGTTAGCAAAAAAGCAGCAGCAGCCAGAGCAGGTACCCAGCCCTTCGAGGCAGAGTGCAGTGCTCTTTTGATGTCCTGCTGCTTACCCCACAGAAACCCATGCAGAGGCATGCACAGAAGAAACAGAGAAAAAAAAAAAAACAGTGTTGCATTAAAAACTACCAGCCTGAGCGATCAGCCTAAAAGCAGGCTAAAGATATAGGATGAGATGGGCTGGAGTGTCATTCACATCCAGAACTGCTAGATGTCTTGGTACCTTTGTGTGACGCGTGCAGGAAAGGTATCCTGGTTTGATGAATGCAATCCCGAGCCTGCATGGAACTCATAGAAACTTTGTACAAAATGGAATGTGGGGAAGATAGATCCTCTCACTGGATATGGTCTGTACCTACCTGCAGCAGGGCTTGGGGTTTCAAAACCACGGTTTTCTTCAAATGGATATCTTGGTATTAGGCCTTTGTGAGTACTTGCTGGTGTTGCGTTCTGGAACCAGGAGACCTGGGAGTAAAGGAAAAGAAACTGTAGGCTCTTTTCAGCTCAGTAGCAAGCATTTTCAAGTGGGGCATCTTAGATATGCAGCATCCTGGTCTCACTCCCAAACCTATTGCCTTCGAATTTGCATTTTCATGAAATCCCCAAGGAGTCTGAGAAGCTACAAACTGGAGGTGAGCAATCACCTCTGAAGTGGCCTGAGGATTTGTCTGGCTGGAGAAAGAGCCTCTGCCTGGAACTATCAGTGGTTTGTTTGTTGTTGTTGTTGTTGTTTTCTTCCCTTCCGGTTTTCTCTGTTAGACTGACACTTTTTGAGTCTTCTCTGATTCACTAAAGCCCTGCACAGCTTCAGTTCCTGGGGAGGTCATGGCCTCTATTAGAGATAATAGAGAACATTGAGACCAACACAAGAACAGTGAAGGTGTGTGCAGAGTGCTGGAGGAGCACAAAGGAGCAGTGACCAACTGTAACTATGTCTGATGCGTGGCTCGAGTGGTGAAAGATAAAGGACTGCTCCCACAGAAAGTGTTTCATCCAACACACACATACCTCCCTTGCAGAACTGGGGACCTTGTAGAGGATGGGGTACATATCTCCCCCTACAGACTGTGGACCTGGGCAGGGGGTGGGATGGTGATTCTGGAGTAGTTTACATGGTCCTCTTTGCCTCTGTCTCAGGCCCTAGCCCAGTGACCAATGCATAGCTGTAGCTGTTACTCCGCGCCTACTAACAGTAAGTAAAAAGGGCGGGACTAAAAGACATGGCTGGATGGCGTTAGAAATAACTGGACTGCACACTAAGTAGGGAAGTGGAAGCATCTTATAATTTCCCCTAAAATAATATGTTACATTTGGTTATGGCTAGGGAAGAAGCTAAAAAGAAGAAGTCTAGTATGATACGAGTATTTCCTATCTGAAAGGAAAATAAAACAAAAAAAGTTAGAAACATTTTTTAAACACACCTGTGTTAAACATGAATAGTCTCTTAACAATGAGCTGGGCCAAACCTGCAATCAAATTTATTCTCTAAATGGGCTGATTGGAGGCCACTGAAAAAGGCTATTGTCTGCTTTTTTCCCCCAGCATACTGTGGGGTTCCATTTTGCTTTGGGTTAGAGAATGGGCATTTTCCTTTTACAAATATGTATTGCACATAATAAGGCAAGAGTTCCCTGAATGAAGTGCATTCATTAACCCTATCGCTTACAGTCTGCAAAAGAGTTTCAGGGAGGGGCCGACTGAGCAGGCCGCAGGCCAACAAACCAGGGACCCAGTGGTGCTTATCTGGCTGGGCTCTGTTGGTGCAGCAAAACCCATTACACCATGTTTGCTTCAGGGCCTCTGTGTACTGGCTATTTGGTTGGGTAGCATGAATGGCTTAGAACCAAAATCTGCTGTAAGATGAATGTAGATGACATTTTCTATAATATGAGGGGTACAGTTCAGAAATGTAAGTAAGGTTCTGTTCCTGGGCATAGCAAAATTGCTGGGAATCCAGGGAAGACTATGGGATCATTGGGGTAGAAGTCAGTCAAGCTGGCAAGAGCGAGGAGGGGTAAGTACTAGTTTCATGTGAAAGGTCCAGAAGACATCGCCAACCTCTAGCCTGAAGACAACAGAAACTATTACCTGAACTTGGAACATTATGATATTATTTCTGTGATTTAAAAGAGTTCAATGTGCAGTTCCAGAAGATGAGCTTCGTAGGTAACAGTGTTCTGGTGCGATGTCAAAAAAGTTGGACATGCCTGATAGGATAGGCAGAGTAAGACAAAGAATAGAAGAGAGCCGAGGGAAAAGCCAACAAGATCCAGCCAGCTACAGAAAGGTAGGGTATTCAAGGTTGTTACAGTTTTTCAGTGCTACAAGGGGTTGTAGAGGGTACGGACTTAGAGGACGTCACCAGTGTTGAGGTTATATTGTGCCTGCCTTATGTTACTCCATTCTCTGGAAAACAATGGTTTTTCACGCTTTGCCTTCTCCTTAGAGGCTCCATTTTACAAAAAGCATTTGGAGCAATTCTGAGGTTAAAGGGTGACTCTGTATCTTGGTGGATACATAAACAGTGCCATCTGCCTGGTCCTACCCATGAGCCAGTCTAAAATTTCTCGACTACCCTACAAATTCAGATATTATACATACTAAAATTATATCTGGAAAACCAGATGTATGACTTTACAAAGCTTATCAGAGACTCTAGACTAAGAATTACATGTAAACCTTCACCCTGCCCCATAACAGTGCCTGTCTACACAGACTGTTACTTCACCACCCAGTGAATGTATTATGGGACAAACCATTTGAGAGCTCCTCACTGTCCTAAGGGTTTCAGCTGGGAATTTGTCCTTTCTGTTGACATGGCCTCTCAAATTGTTGTCTATTTATCTGTTCCTTGGACGTTTACATTTTAAAAATGTAATCTTTGTTTGCCGGGTTTGGTGAATATTCCTGAGTGGTCTGCTCTTTTCTAAAGGGAAACAGAGAAGTGGATCTAGCAGGGAGGGGAGGCTGGTGGGAAGACTGGGAGGAGTGGAGAGAAGAGAAACTGCATTCGGGCCATAATGTATGAGTGTGTGTGTGTGTGTGTGTGTGTGTGTGTGTGTAGCATCGGAAACTTTATTTTTCCATGAATTAATTAACTAACTTACTTTACATCCCAATTGAAGCCACCCTTTCCTCTCAGTTCCCTCTCACATGACCCTTAGTCACCCAGTCTTCTCTGAGAAGGGGAGCCACCCCCTTTGGGTATCACCTCACCGTGGTACATCAAGTCACAACAGGACTAGATGCATCCTCTTCCACTAAGGTCAGCCAGTAAAGCCAGGTGAGGGGAACAGGATCCATAGGCAGTCAACAGAGTCAGGGTAAGCTTTCACTCCAGTGGTTGGGGGACCTGAATCAAAGCCAAACTGCGCAACAGCTGCATATATGTTGGGGGGAACCTAGATCCAGCCCTTATATGCTCTTTGGTTGATGATTCAAATTTTGGGAGCCCACAAGGGTAGAGGATACTTGATTCTGTTGGTTGAGAATAATAAATTTCAAAAATAATTTCAAATGAAAATCGATATAATGAACTAAGTAAGTAAGCAAGCAAATACGTAAGTAAATAAGAACTAAAGAAGTGTCTGTAGTATTCGAATGGGTTTGGCCCCCAGAGATCCATGTGTTTGGTTATGCTTGGCCCAGGGAATGGTACTAATAGGAGGTACGGCCTCATTGGAATAGATGTGGCCTGGTTGGAGGAAATGTGTCACATAGGGGGTGGGCTTTGAGACTCTCTTCCTAGCCTTCTGGAAGCTAGCCTTCTGTTTCCCTTCTGAAGCAGATGTAGAACTTTCAGCTCCTCCGGTACTATGCCTATCTAGATAACGCCATGATGATGATGGACTGAACCTACGAACCTATAAGCCAGCCACCATTAAATGTTGTCCTTCATAAGACTTGCATTATGGAATCCGTTCACAGCTGTAAAACCCTAACTAAGACAGAAGTTGGTACCAGGGACTGGGGTATTGCTGTGACAGGCCTGACCATGCTTTGGTGTAGAAGATTGTGGATTTGGGGACTTTGAAAAGCAGTGGAATTTTTTAAGTGGGGCTTAATGGGCCATCCTAGTAGGAATGTGGAAGACATTGTTTCTGAGAGTGATTCGAACTGTGCAGACCTGGCCCAAGAGGTTTCAGTAAAGAAGAATTTCATTATTGGCCTAGAAATTGTTGTGTGGTATTTTGGTAAAAAATGTGGCTCCTTTTTGCCCTTGTCTGAAGAGTCTACCCAAGGCTAAGGTGAAGAGATTTCAATTAATTGCACAGACAAAGGAAGTCTCAAAAAGCCCAGCAGAGACTTTTTCCCCTGGTTAAGTCTCATGAAGAGCATTTTGAACAAACATAGCAAGCTTACAAAGGAAAAAAAAATATAAAATGTATGTTTCAAGTGTTAAAAGAGCAGCAGGAAGTAGAATGGAACTGAATCCTATGTTCAAGGAGATAAAGAGATTAAGGTAGTGGTAACCCCAAGGCAAGATCCCACCCTGATAAGAATATTGTTTATTCTTTGGCAGTTGAACAAGGGATTTGGTTATTATTTTCAGTTATTGTTTCCATTTTGGACTTTTAATCTGAAATAAACTACAACTCAGAAATGGAGAACACAACTGTGATCCTGATCTTGAGGCTGGAAGACACAGGCTTTTGATCAGGATCTTGAGAAATACTGCTTATGAAAAGCTTAGGCCCAGGCATAGTGGTATATACCTTTACCCCCAGGAGGCAGAGTGCAGATCTCTGAGTTCAGGGCCAGCCTGGTACAGAACAAGTTCCAAGTAGAGGAAAGCTTAGGTCCAGGCCTGTTGATACATGCCTTTAATCCCAGAACTAAGGAGACTCAGGAAAATTTGCAGATCTGAGTTCAGGGTCAGTTTACAGAGCAAACTCCAGGACAGCCAAGCGTAGGGAGTGTAGGAGTTGGAAAACAGGAAGCTGGTGATAATGTAATAGAACAAGGGGACCATGTCTTAGTCTATGAAGGTGGTTGTTGTTGCTGCTCCCCCATGATGAATAATTTCTTGATCTGAGACAATACAGTCTATATAAATTTTTAAGCATTAGCATTGAAATATATTTTGAATTGCTGTGTAGGCATTATAAAAATAATTACGATTTATTGCACATCTACTCTGTGACACACACATTACATCTATCATCATAGCATTCAAAATCTCTATTGAACAAGTTTTCATTTTTTTTCCCATAACCTGAAGAGATGGGCAATGCTAGCAATTCCTTTGAGTAGAGGAAGAAATGGGAGCCACATCTCACAGCTATTTCCCTGATTTGTCCTCTCTCACAACAGCAGCCATGAAAGAATTGCCTGTACTTGCTTTCGTGGCTTCTGTCTTAAAGTCATGCCAGGGAATCTCATGTCTCTACCACTGAACAAAACTTGCGTCTTCTATGTTGCTATTCTCAATCCATAGGTCCATTCTTAGTTGTAATCTTTCTCAGCTGAGCTGCAGCACTTAAGGAAACAAATCATTCTCTCCTCCTTAGCATCCTTTCTGTCTTTAGTTTTTAGGAAACCATGCTGTTTCCACTGTCCTGCAGCTTCACTGATCACTCTGGTCTCCCTTTTCTCCTGTCTGAGTAGTTGGAGCTCCTCTATTTCTTCTACTCTTCAAGTAGCCTCGTCTTGTCTCATCACTTTGTGAGCCGTCAGTATACCTACGATCCCCACGTTTATATTCCAGGAACTTTATACCCTTGGACTTTAAACGTGGGGATCCAACTGTCTGTTCATCATTTCTATGGAGCTTTCTACCAGACACATGTCCTAAACACTTATATGATCTGGCTCCACATTTAAAATTTAAAACAAGTTGTATACATATATCATAACATTGCATGGCATAAACTGTAAATTAATAAATTATGCAATTATAATTTATAATTTAAATGACATATGGGAAGCATATTTATCCTGATTGTTCAGGATGAAACCTTGACATTGTTACATCCAGTCTTAGCCAATGGGCTAAAAGTAATCACCCACCTTGGAGTCATTTTTTTTTTCTTTTTGAAGTTCTTTGAAATTTTTGTAGAAGTCTCAACTTTATTCATCACTCTTCCATCACTTCCAAGATCTACCAAAATTCCTTTGTGTTTCCTACGTATTTACAAATGTGTGGCCTTTCACTGGAGTGTGGCCAACCCACCAGTGCAATATTCTTAAAGACAATTGACTCTAATTCTCTCAGCAACTATGAACTACTGATAATTCATCTGTTTGAGGTAAGACTTCATGCCCAGCTTCCTTCTCCATGTTGGGAGTTAGTCTGCTATGGGGTTGCACTGTAACAGGTGTGTGGCTGCCCTGTTGTGTTGGGAGGGCACTGTTGCCTTGTACACATTTGCCAGTGTTGGCTCTTACACTCTTTTTGTTCCCACGTCCTCAATGATGCCTTAGGAGGAGGAGGTACAATACTGATATCACATTTAGGGCTGAGGATGATGGAGTCTCTTATTCTCCACACCTTGGCCAGTTATGGGTCTCTGCATTAATCATAATCTGCTGAAAATACAAGCTTCTCTGCTGAAGATTGAAAACTAACATCTTTCTCCTTCTCCTTCACCATACCTCTTTATCTCTTGATCTCACTAATGACACTCGGTCCACCATGCATAGTCAATGTGCTTAGTTTCCTCTCCACTATCCTAAATGCCACCTTCTCTAAAAGGCCTGCTTATCCCCATTAATACTACAAACTCCTCCCAAAAGCCCTACTCATAAAAACTCTACCTTGCTCAGCTTGTACTTTAGACCTTGCCATTCACCACCTGCTAAATATAGCTCACAGTCTATGTACTAGCTGTATTAATTATGTTATTTATTTCTTCCTATCAGAATACAAGCTTCATGAGGGCAGAGACTTTTACATACTTGATTCATTTCACTTTGGTGTTCCAAGTAGCACCTAGTCATATAAAGGCTCTGGTAAATGTTTGTTGGATTGAATTAGAAAAATACCTTGAGCTGATAAGATGGCTCAGTAGATAAGAAAGCATGCTGCCAAGCCTGAGGTAAGTTCAATTCCTAGAGTTTACATAGTGGGGGGATATTTGATTTCCTCAGATTGTCTTCTGACTTTCTCATAGTTGCTGTCACACACACACACACACACACACACACACACACACACACACACACACGCCACAAAACACGTGCCCACACAGAGAGCAAGTAAGTAAGTAATAGAAAGCTGTTGTCTTAGTTGGGCTTACTATTGCTGTGATGAAACATCATTACCAAAAGCAACTTGTGGAGGACTTTATTTTTCTCACAATTCCATATTGCAGTTCATCATCCAAAGGAGTGAGGGCAGGGACTCAAGGAGGGCAGGAACCTGGAGGCAGGAGCTGATACAGGAGCCATTGAGGGGTGATGCTTACTAGCATTCTACACATAACTTGCTCAGTTGGTTGTGTGTGTGTGTGTGTGTGTGTGTGACTTAGAAATGTCTTAAGCTAATTTCATTGATTCACTTACTTATTCTCTCAAATATTACATTCTCACCAAAGTACCCTTCTCAACCCCTTCTAGTACCTCCCTCTCTCTTCCTTTCCCCTCCTCTCCCAGTTCCACTCCTCCTCCATGTCCCTTCAGAAAAGAGCAGGTCTCCCAGGGATATGAACCAAATGTTATATAACATATAACACGTCATAATAAGACTAGTCACATACCTTATATCAAGGCTGTACAAGGCAACCCAGTAGGAAAAAAATGGGTCCCCAAAAGGCAAAAGAGTCAGAGACAGCCTCTGCTCCCACTGTTAGAGGAATCTCATGAGAACATCAAGCTACACAACTATACCACATATGCAAATCACCTAGGTCAGACCCATACAGGATTCCTGATTGTTGCTTCAGTCTTTGTGAGCCCTGTTCTTGTGGTGTCCCTGACCCCTCTGGGTCCTACAGTCCTTCCTCCCCTACTTCCATGTGATTCCCCAAGCTCAATCTAATGTTTGGCTGTGGATATCTGCATCAGATTCCATCAGTTGCTGGACGAAGCCTCTCAGATGACAATTATGCTAGGCTCTAGTCTATGAGTATAGCAGAGTATCATTGGGAATCATTTCCTTCTTTGTTTGGTTTGTCAGTTGTGTTTGGTTCTGTCCTAGGCCCCTGGGCTATCCAGCTCTGGTTCCTAGCCATGGGTTCTTTCTCATGGCATGGATCTCAAATTGGACCAGTCATGGGTTTGCCAGTCCCACAAGTTCTGTGCCACCTTTACCCAGCACATCTTTCAGGCAGGTTAAAGGTTTTGTGGCAGGGGTGGTGTCTCAGTTCCTCCACTGGAAATCTTGCCTGGTTACAGAAGATGTTCGGGCTCTGTATCCTCCATTATCAGGAGTCTTCACTAGGGTCACCCTCGTAGATTCTAGGGAGTTTCTATTGCACTAGAATTCTACCTCACCCCTAGTTTTCTTTTTTAACCTAGGAGCACAAGCCCAGAGATGACACCACCAATAATGGGCTGGGCTCTCCCATAGCAATCACTAATTACAAAAATGCCCTACAGCTAGATCTAATGGAGGCATTTTTTTTACTTGAGGCTCTCTCCTTTCTGATAACATTATCTTGAGTAAAGTTAACATAAAGCTGGCCAGGACAGCTATAGTATCTTGCTCAAGGCTTGTTATACAGAGACAGATCTAGAATCCGAACCCTATTTTCTCTAATACCCATATTCACACCTTTAATGATTCTACCCTTCTCCTTCTATTTCTCAAGGGAGCCCTAGTTTTCAGAAGGTGTGCTGTGCATGAAGCCCTTTTGTCAGCCAAAAAGGCAATGTGTTGTTAGAACCAAACATTAAGTGATATGTTGATGACTATTAGCACATTGGTTTGAATAGGTCAATTGCTATAATCTAGAGTTCAGATTATTGTAAAGAGATATAGGACAACATCAAACCAGTTGCGTGGGATGGAGACATGGAAATTGAGTAGTTGGTATTCAGAGGATATGAAGTACCAATTACATTAATTGGATGAGTTCTAAAAATCTACAGCACAACACAGCACTTATATTTTGTTGCTGATATGGTATTGTGATATTTTTAAAAAAGATATTAAGAGGTAGCTCTCAAGTTCTGTGTTCTTACCATAAAACAGGGGCATGGGTGCAAGGAAACCTGCAGGACTCGATGTGGCCATTACTTAGACTGTGGCAATGCGATCACAGGTGTTTATACATCTCAACTCAATACATTGGACAAATAGGTATTTTTCCTTTGCACACCAGTCATACTTCAATAAAGTTGATAAGGTTCTTTACAAAACTTAACAAGCATAAAAAGTGTCCCGGAGGTATATAGAATGATTGGATGCTCATGTGACTTACGGGTATAGAAGTTACTGCGATTAAGGCAGATAAACGTTATAGCACAGATCATAATAGAATAATGAGGCCTGTTGACAAACATCAAGCTTTCTCAGACCCCATGAGGCCTTGCTATAGTAAATTAGGGCTGGCAATATTATTATGATCAACTTGTTAACTGGACTTTTAAAAGCCATGCCAGTGGACTGACTAAAAGTCTAGCATTCAAAATTGTGGCATAGTTTTAAAAGAATTGTTAGGGAAAGTTGACTGCATATACCTTATAAATATAGCTAGCTTATGCTAATCATTTTATGTTTAATATGGGAATGTTAAGCATTTCATTCGTGTATAGTACCTATGGGCACCAGTTTATCATACAGCACTCCATAAATCAACACAATAAAAATAAAAAATTTGAACATCAAATCCAAAAAAAATGTGGCCAGGGAAAAAGAGGAGCCCTCAGCTCTGGGTCAGTGTCCGTGGCCTGAATATGTCCTTCTTGTAAGCGGAGTGGAAGAGCATGCTGCTTCCAAGACTTGGTCTCTATTCTTCAAGTATCATTAAGGAGGTAGAAACCATAGCATGAAGCTGAGTCTAAGAAGTGAACAGCAACCAAGGAGTGAGCACAAAACCCCAAATGCTCCCAGGGAACAGAGCAGTAGACACTTGGCTCTAGTCCAAATATGACAATTGAATGAGCAACTTTGACTAAGCTGTTTTCCTACTTAGTCCCCGGTTTCTCTGATGGAAAAAAAAATATGTGGCGAGATGAAAATTAGGACTACCATATGACTGAGTAATCCTGAGTAATCCTGAGCCTGCACATTCATCAACCAGAAGTACAACCAGATCGAAGTCAAATGTTCCATTCAAACACCATGTTTGTAGCAGCATTGTTTATAGCTGCCAGGACATACAAACAACTTAAATATCGAACAATAGAAAAAAGAAGCTATCCTGTATGAGATGGATAAAACTGCCATAAATTCTGCCTTCCTGATATGACACGACTACTGCAATCATGACCACAGCAGCTGTGGTTTCCTGCCTAAGATCTGCACCCAAACCGACGTGGATGTAGTCGGGAGAACTAGTTGAGGAAAGAAGGGTCAGCAGGGGTGTAAGGGAGTTAGAAGATGATGATGAGGCGAGATAGGATGGAAACATTTGCCTAGTGAAATCATTTCAAGAGAGAGACGCCCATCCTTTGTAACAATGTGAGTGCATCTGAATGGTATTATTCAAGTAAAATAAGCCGGATGTTGCAAGAAAGCACTGTGTGATATCATTTACATGTAGGACCTGAAAAATGAAATTTATGAAAACAGGGACTTTAGAAAGTGTCATACAGCAGGACCTGGGGTTATGGAAAATGAGAAAGTACCACTCTAACGATACATATTTCCAGGTACAGACTGAATCAGTGTTAAGGCTCTACTGTACAGCCTAATGATTATAGTTAATGACATTATATTGTGTACTTGAAATTTGATAACAAGAGTACTTGAGTGTGGATCTTGTTGGTTCACACCTTTAATCGCTGTACTCCAAAGGCAGAGATTGGCAGACCTTTGTGGATTTGAGTTCAGCCTGATCTACATAGGAAATTCCAGGTAGCCAGAGCTACATAGTGAGACTTTAACTCAAAAAGTGGGGGAGGCCAGGGGTGATGGTTTAATGGTTAAGAGTGTATCCTATTCTTCCTAGAGGGCCTGAGTTCAATTCTCAGAACCCATGTGGAGCAACTCACAATTACATGTAACTCTACCTACAAGGGGATAATGATGTTTCTGGCTTCTTCAGGCATCTGTGCATGTGTGTGCATTTACACACACACACACACACACACACACACATGCACATACTTAATCTTTGGAAGAAATAGGTCTTAACTATTTTTATCACACGAAAAAAGCAACTATGTGGCAATGGGACATTTAATAGTCTTGATCATGGCGATGGTGTAGAAACAAATGTATTAAAATGTTGTGTTGTGTTTATCTCACATGCACAGTTTTTAATTATTAATAACATATTAATAAAGCTGGAAAAAAATAAGTGCTGGTTCAGGGTCAGTCCATGCCAACCTTCCCACCCTTCTCTAGCCCTGATCTTGGGCCATGCTGTTGTGCTTGGTTAAAGATAAAGATGTTGCTTTCCACAAAGGTTACAACAGGCTAGGCAAGCATTTTGATTCACTTATTTAGTTCTGCATTTAGTTGGTGCCTTATGCGCACAGCGTTGAATTCATCAATCTCAGCTCATGGCACATTTATCATCATTGGTATCTTGTTTAACTTATTTATTCCTGTCATCCCCACACTTCACTCAAATTCTCCTTGCTCTCTCATTAGCAACTCATCTCTCCTGCCTAATGACTATATTTTATCTGCATATGTTTCTACTAAATGTTCATTATCATTTGTAGAGAATAATTTTGAATTTTGGTATGTAAGATATGGTTTTCATATATATTATTGCATTTTTTTGCTTATTTTTACCCATCATGACATTTAAAAAAAATCTATACATGCTGCTCTTCCAACTAATCCTTTGTTTTCAATTGCTGCAAATGACTCCAGAGTGCGCATCTACCACACTTCAAGCAACCACTCTCGGTGATGGATGTCAGATTGTCTGCAAATCTCTATCACCATAAATAATGCTGCAATGTGAGGCATTCTGATTTAGAAAAGAACTGTAGGTGAGAATATAAGAGAAGAGCCGCTACTGAGCAGTGCTGAGAATGCTCTGCCAGGGTCTCCTTGCCCCAATACGCCATACAGCTTTGGGTGATGGGCTTAAATCCAAGTTCCTCATCCGAGGCGATAATTAGCAGGTGGCCTTGTTATTTTTGCATCTTTACTGAATTAATGTGGTGTGGCGATATGCATGCATGCATGTGTGAGTGCAGGTGTGTGTGTGTGTGTGTGTGTGTGTGAGTGTGCATGCATGTGGCATGGGTATGTATGCATGTGCATGTTTGTATGCATCCATGTGTGGGTTTGTGTGTGCTCCAGTGTGTGACTGTGTCCATTGTGTGTGTGTGTGTGTGTGTTTGTGTGTGTGTGTGTGTGTTTGATATAGGCTCTCACTCTGCCTCTGCAACAAACACTGAACTACAAGCTCATACAATATATACACTATACAATATATGCTGGCCTAGAACTCATGGAAATCCTCATGCTTCAGCCTAAGTGTTGGGAATAAAGGTGTGAGCCACCACACTTGACTTAAGTTATTTGAATGTATGGACATCAGGTACCCCATCTGCCCTTCTGAAAACTGACTTATCCAAATGATGGTCTCCAGCTTCAAGTAGATCAAATCTATTGACATCACAGTCCACATCTGCCCTCAATTCTGAAAACCGACACCCTACACCCAAGTTGTCCAAACAATGGTTTCCACCTTGAAGCAGATCAAATGTTTCTGTTTGGGTCTTCCATGTGTTTTCCATGGCAGCTATTTTCAACCTTCTCCATCACACCACTGCTTCCCCCTTTCTCAGCATGTTACCCTGCCTCTTACTTTAGAGAGAAAATAGAATTTATCAGATGAATACTCTCTGAAATTCTTATTACCAATCTATAAGTTTGCCTATATCTACTGCCTACCCTTGCCTCCTTCCTTGTTACAGTGGAGCGTCTACCTTCTGTGTAAGGGGAATCCAGGCATCTGTGCTGCACACAGCATCAGGATTTTGGTTCTGCTGGCTAAATTCTATCACTAACAAGATCCAGTATCTCTACTAACTGCTTTGATGACCCTGTAAAACTGTTTGGGTTTCACTGACTTTGATACTATATTTTTAAAAGCTATCTTTGCCATTCTAATACTTAATACTTTCTATGGCATTTTTGTTTTGTTTTGTTTTGTTTTGACTTCTAGACAGAATTTCTCTATGTAATAGCCCTAACTGTCCTTGGACTCAGTTTGTAGACCAGGCTAGCCTCAAACTCACTGGCTCACAAAACTTCTGGCTCTGCCTCCCAAGTGCTGGAATTAAAGGCTTGTGCCACCACAGCTGGCTTCTATGCCAATTTAAAAGCTAAAATCAAACCAAAGTTTCTCTTAACCTCAATTACATCCATTGACCTCCCTTCTCCCAGCCTAGCAAGTCAGTAGCTTCAGCTTCACAAAGAACGTTAACCCTGCAGCCACCACCATTCAATGGTGCTTGATCCCATTAAAGCGCCTTTGTGGCTAAAGCCGGAAACCACATTTCTCTCCATAAAGGGCTTACACCCTCAACAGCATTTGTCACCATTGAGTGAGCACATCATCTATTACAAACAACCCTTTCTCTGGTTTATACAGAACCTCATTCTTCTAGTGTATCTGACTACTTCTCTGGCCTGTCTTTCAAGGTGCCTTTTCTTGGGCTGATCTACCTAGACCTGTTTATCGTTGTTCCCTGGTTTAGAACAAGCTCGTTTCGATCAGTTCTCTTCATGACTCACCCCCTTGAAATCTCTTTCTAGCTTTGGCTGATGTGTATATTACCCAGATCTCTGATCGCATTCCTTACAGGCCTCTTCTACAGATTACACAGCTGGCTTCCTTCTTAACATTCCCTACGTAAGCATCCCTGAGGCATCTCAAAATCCTTTGTGAATGGATTGAATTTGTCTTCTTTTTCAACAACCCTCTTCTAGTTACTTCCACGGTTACTATCTCAAGGAAAGTCATTACCCCGAATATAATCTTCTTGTCAGAAAATGCTAAAATTATATAACTTTAAGGTTCCTGATATCAAAATTAAAGCAATACAAAATATACATAACAAAAAGTAAAATCCTCAGTAATTTCTATCTTGAGAGGTAAACAAGTATTAATTATAATTTGTGCATGTTTATAGATTTTGTATATATATGTAGATATACATGTATACATGTTTAATTTATACATATACTTTATCATGCATATATCATAATGCAAATTTTCTTTTGCAGAAAATACATTGTGCATATCTTTGAATTATAAACCACATTACTGTAATTCAGTCTTTTGTTGGCCATGTGCAATTATTCTGTGCTAGGAACAGACTACATCTGAGATTCATGATCTTTCCTTTTCAGTTTTCATTATCTCAAGGTTGCAACAAATAACCTTTACCACAAATTTTCTATTCTTGTTATTAGATATAGTGCTAGACATAGGATTTCCAACCTAAATCTATATTATGCATTCAAGTTTGTGTGCACTACTGAGGTGTGCTCAGAAATGTTTCGCACCTCTGATTATTAATTGAGGAACAATTTGTATATGACACAGTGCAATATTTTGAGTATGCTACTGGATGAATTTTTACATATACACATACTTGTTTGGCCATGATCTATGTAAAGATATTTGCTATTTCTATTTCTCCAGAAGGTTCCCTTCTGGAACTTTTCCAATATAGAAGTCTTCCTCAGAGGTCACAACTATTCTGACTTATTTAATCCTTTACCTATTTTACCTGTTCAAATGAATGAAATCATATAAAAATTATTTGGTGCCTTGCTTCTTTGACACTGCCCAGTCTGTATTTATTCATATAGTCCTATTCAACCATAGTTCATTGTTGACTGCTGTGCAATATTCCCTGGAATAAATATCCCACAAATAGACTTTTACTACAAACCGATTTGAATTGTCTATTGGGGATATTATGAATCTGTGTACAAATATTTTTACAAGTCTATTTTTTATTTCTCTAGGATATGTGCACAGGAATGGAAGTGTGCATCGTAGGGTATACTTAACTTAATTAGAAATTTCAGACTTTACAAATTGGCTGAACCTGTTAATCTTCTGCCTGTTGCATTGATTTGTATTAATTAAAATCTCTGATAACGCTGTATGAACGAATCACACACTGTATTCTCACATCTAATTCTCTACTTCCCAGACAATTATACAAGCTTTGTCTGCATTTTCCAATGTCATGAACATGTTGCATGCTCAATAAATACTTCTCAAATTAGATGACATTGAAAATCTATAGTGAGTTATGCCTAAAAGCCTCTACAACACGATTTAGAGTTAACATATGCTACTTTGAAGAAATTGTTGCAGATGTAGATTTTTTTTTCCATTTGCTTTTTATTTTATTTTTTTAATTGGATATTTTTCTTTACTTAAGTTTCAAATGCTATCCCCTTTCTCAGTTTCCTCTCTGGAACCCACCTATCCCATGTCCCTTCCCCTGCCTCTTTGAGAGTGTTCCCCCACCTGCCCATTCACTCCCACCTCCCCACCCTGGCACTCCCCTACACTGGGGTATTGAGCCTTCACAGGACCAAGGACCTCTCCTCTCTTTGATGCCGAATAAGGCCATCCTCTGCTACATATGCTGCTGGAGCCATGGGTTTCTCCACGTGTACTCTATGGTTGGTTGTTCAGTCTCTGGGAGCTCTGGGGGGGGTCTGGTTTATTGATATTGTTGTTCTTCCTGTGGGGTTGCAAACCCCTTCTGCTCCTTCAGTCCTTTTTCTAACTCCTCCATTTGGGACCTCATTCTCAGTCCAGTGGTTGGTTGAGAGCAGCCGACTTTGTATTGGTCATGGTCTGGCAGAGCCTCTCAGCGGACAGCCATATCAGGCACCTGTCAGCATACATTTCTTGGCACCCTCAATATTGTCTGGGTTTGGTGACTGTATATGGAATGGATCCCCAGGTAGTGCAGTCTCTTGATGACCCTGCCTTCAGTCTCTGCTCCAACCAAATATTGTCTAGGTATTTCCTCCTGTGAATACTTTGTTCCCCCTTTTAAGAAGGAGTGAAGCATCCCCTCTCTGGTCTTCCAACTTCTTGAGCTTCATGTGGTCTGTGAATTGTATCTTGGGTATTCTGAGCTTTTGGGCCAATATCCACGTATCAGTGAGTGTGTACCATGTGTGTTCTTTGTGACTGGGTTACCTCACTCTAGATGATATTTTCTAGTCACATCCATTTGCCTAAGAATTTCATAAAGTCGTTGTTTCTAATAGGTGAGTAGTACTCCATTGTGCAAATGTACAACAATTTCTGTATCTATTCCTCTGTTGAAGAACATATGGGTTCTTTCCAGTGTCTGGCTATTGTAAATAAGGCTGCTATGAACATGGTGGAGCATGTGTCTCTGTTATATGTTGGAGCATCTTTTGGGTATATGCCCAGAAGTTGTATAGCTGAGTCCTCAGATTGTACTATGTCCAATTTTATGAGCAACTGCCAGACTGATTTCCAGAGTTGTTGTACCAGCTTACAAGCCCACCAACAATGGAGGAGTGTTCCTCTTTCTCCACATCCTCACCAGCATCTGCTGTCATCTTAGTTTTTGATCTTAGCCCTTCTGACTGGTATGAGGTAGAATCTCAGGGTTGATTTGATTTGGATTTCCCTGATAACTAGGTATATTGAGCATTTCTTTAGGTGCTTCTCGGCCATTTGGTATCCCTCAGTTGAGAATTCTGTTTAGCTCTGTACCCCATTTTTAATAGGGTTATTTGGTTCTCTGGAATCTAACTTCTTGAGTTCTTTGTATATATTGAATTTTACCACTTCAAGGGCAGTGCCTGCATTTATGGATGGAACTATGGCTTTCATGTCACCTGATATTCTTTAAACGAGCTTAGTATAGGACTGGCCACAAAGAAATACCCATAGTCATCGGCGTGCGGTGCTTGATTAAATAACAGATTTAAATAATGCTAAACATCACTGAGACATTATCTGAATTTTACCTGTTCCATTTCTGGATTAGAGTTTAGAGGAAGCAAAGAGAAGAGAGAGAAGCTCTCTTCTCCATCTCACCAGCCCTCATGATAGAAAATAGTCACTCGCCTCAAGTCCACAATCTGATTTGAAAGGTAATATAGGTAAAGGAAATGTGGTTCCCTCTCTCTCTCTCTCTCTCTCTCTCTCTCTCTCTCTCTCTCTCTCTCTCTCTCTCTCTCTCTCTCTCTCTCTCCTTTTGAAAAGACCAGTGTTTGAAATTTTTTGTTTACTGTGTCTTTATTCTTGTCCTGTAGCTGCAGCTAAAGTGTCTATTCTTCTGGGACTTTGTGGGCTGAGGATTCAAAAACAATCTTTCTTGCATGAACTAGACCTTCATCAAAATTCACTGCAACTGAGATTCATTTCCATTTCGAATCCCATTGCTACCCACAACCAACTGAGCGTGATGGATGAGTTGGAGACCAGTTTGAAGGAGATAACTATCTAACCATCTATCTACCTTGTTCCGTGATTTGAGTGCCGTCACCCTATTAATGTACCACATCCTTCAGTCTTGCCCTGCTTCACCTCTAAATAATGCAGGATGTAAGCAAAAGTCCTCAGCTTTCTATAACAAACTTGAAGTTAATATAGGTAAATCTTAGAAACAAACTTGAAGTTAATATAGGTAAATCTTAGAAACTTGGACATTTACCAGTCCAATTTTTTTGTTTTATATCATAGTTTTCACAGGCCTGTATATGCTCAGGAAACATCTATATGTTCCCTGTGCATTTTGATGAGAAGGTATTTTCAATATCTGAAGTCACTGTTTATTATTGATTTATTTGGAGCCTGTTTGGTTGGGGTTTTGTTGTTGTTATTGTTTTAATCTCTTTTTCTGTCCTAAGCCAGCGATCTTTATAAACTATAGCTATGACATAATCAGCAACATTTGTTTTGTGTTGTTTGTTTTTTTTTTTTTTTCTTTTTAAGGAAATCTCTTTATTTTGCTCTGTCTGTCCAAGACCTTGCTTTTCAGCCCAGGGTTGCATGGAACTTACTCTGTATTGCTGGGATGCAGGCAGACCTTTGAACTCACCCATTTCCTGTCTTATCCTCTCCAGTCCTTGGATTATAGGCCTGTACCAACATGCATTGACTCAAATTCGCTTTAACATACAACAAACAAGGCTTGTCCAATTCAGGGGCTGAGCGGTACCTGCCTCCCACCTTTCTCTGACTCTTGCTTTGGGAGTACTATGCTGCTAGCCCAGAGGATAGAAAACATATGCAGAATTCCTCCTAGCTTGCCATCTGCAACAAGAACCTCTCCTAACACAAGCTGGAGACTTCTAAAAAGATCCGGTATTCAGGGAAACTCTTACAAGACACCTTTGGGGGCTAACAAGAGAAGAGTTTTAAAAGGTTTGCTTTAGTGTGAATGGTCACAGAGAGCCGTAGCAGGACAGCAACAAAGACAAACAAGTACGCATGTTTTCATATGCTGGTGCCACAAATATCAAAAAAAAAAAAAAGCCTCTCTCTTTCCCTCCCCCCCCTCCCTTCTTCCTTCCTTCCTTCTCATTAAACAACTCTGACACATTTGGATCTTGCCATGTAGACCAGGCTGGCCTCAAACATGTGGCAACCATCATGTCTCTGCCTACCAAGTGCAGGATCACAGACTTGAGCCACCACATTCTGCCAGGATCGCCTTTTCTAACAAGCACTCTTCTCTCCTATACCAGCATGCTGACATTAAACTCCTCAGCCCGCTCAGTACCTCCGTCTTAGAGCAGTTGGAAAAGAAACTTTCTCATCTAAGCACTATTCCCCTCCCTAAAGAAGTGTGTCCACTGAGACACTGCTGAGCCCTACCTCGTGTGTAATGCTATGTAGTCTTTTAAAATCATCCCCTTCTTCACTCCCAACATTACTCGAAATTTCATATAGAGTGCCTTCTACACTGTAGGTATTCTTCAAGGGACAATGAATCAAAAGGTTTTTCCCCTACCATCCTCAAACCCGAAAAGCACCCTAAAGGCGTTGGTGCCATATTTCCCACTCGTTGTTTAGAATAGCAAAGTTCATTTATTCAGATACAGTCGCCTAGGACTGAGTCTAAACTAGTAATGTGGGAATATAAGAAATCACGGTTTATACTTGCAAAGAGTGCTGCTCTCATGAGAAGTCCCCTTGCCAGGAAGCTATCCCTGCCCCCCCCCCCCCAACGCTATAAAGGGTCTTGCTTTATCCAACTAGATCCTGTTCTGTGCCTTTTTCTACCACCTTTTTGCAAATAAATTTAGTTGCCAAAATATTTTCAGCAAGGTCCCCTGGCGTGATGAGCTAGAGTGAACAACACAGTCAGATCAGAGACAACTGTTTTTCTGTTGCTGGCAACTTCAGAACATTGCCAGAAGCATTGTCCTGGAGGCACTGGTGGCACAGCTGGGACCTGCAGACAAGGACAGCTCCTTTGTGAAGCTCTTTAATAATGGAAACTATGTGTTTACTCAGCCTTAACTACCCTCACTTTGGAAAAGTCCATATTGTTTTTATCATACACTTATGCATTCTTACTATTTTTTAATCCGGCAAAAAATGTTTTATCTAGGACTATTACAACATGGGTATCAGAATTATTGTACTAGAAGAGAAATCTTTAATTCAACCCTGTTAAAACTAACCAAAGGAGTTTTTTGGGTTTGTTTTGTTTTGTTTTGTTTTGTTTTTCTTTTGATTTTAAGGGCTGCAACAAGCTAGAGAAAAAAATCACTGGACAAAGTCGAGGAAGAGAGTATCCATTTGATTTAGAGATCTGTGTTTGCAAAAACATCGACTTGAAGCTAGGCTCATCATGTCCCATGAAGACTAGGAGACAGAAACACTGGCTTTCATGATGACTCATTTTAAAGGGATGGCGTCTATCTTTAAAAATACATTCCTGTCATGGTGACTCATACCTGCAATTCCAGTACCTGGGAGGCTGAGGTAAGAGGATCACGATTTCCAGGCCAGCTTACGTTACAAAGTTAGTCTGTTTTTTAAAAATACGGTGTGTACTAGGGAAAGAGCTCTGCAAATAAAGCATTTGCCATTTAATTTTGAGGACCACCATGTAGAACCCTCAAACTCATAGGCAGGTATGGCAGCACTTAGGGGTCAGAAACAGGAGATCCATGGGGTCATCTGGCTAGCCAGAATTGGTAAACTATGCTAGAGACTGCTTCAGTAAATAAAGTAGGGCACAATCAACGAAGACACTCAACATCAAAACATGCACCTATACAAATAGGAACACATATATACATACATGAACACTATGCACATATACAGGGGAGATAAAACAAGGGCTAGAAATATAATTGAGGCTGAGATAGAGTACTTGTCTAGCCTGTACAGAGCCCTGTGTGCTGTTCCAGCACTGCAAAGACAAACAACCAAAAAGGCTTCCAGAGACTGCCAGAGGATTTGATGACATGAAGAAAGAATTTACAAATCCAAAGGTTCTATAAGAAAAGAAAACGGGATTCAGGACTTATCATCAGGATGAAATCCAGAGAATCAAATAGTCCTATTTAAAAATGGGGTACAACATAGTAAAAGCAATATACAGCAAACCAATAGCCAATATCAAACTAAATAGTGAGAAACTTGAAGCAATCCCACTAAAATCAGGGACTAGACAAGGATGCCCACTCCCCCCCCCCCCATACCGATTCAATATACTACTGGAAGTCCTATCCAGAGCAATCAGACAGCAAAAAGATGTCAAAGGGATACAAATTGGAAAGCAAGAAGTCAAAATTTCACTATTTGCAGATAACATGATAGTATACTTAAGTGCCCCCCAAAATTCCACCAGAGAACTTTTACAGCTGTTAAACAACTTCAGCATAGTGGCTGGATATAAAATTAACTCAAACAAATCAGTAGCCTTCCTCTACTCAAAGGACAAACATTCTGAGAAAGAAATTAGGGAAAAGATACCCTTCACAATAGTCACGAACAATATGAAATACCTTAGTGTGACCCTAACTAAGCAAGTGAAAGACCTGTATGACAAGAACTTCAAATCTCTGAAGAAGGAAATTGCAGAAGATCTCTCAGAAGATGGAAAGATCTCCCATGCTCATAGATTGGAAGAATCAACATTTTAAAAATAACCGTCTTGCCAAAAGCCATCTATGGATTCAATGCAATCCCCATCAAAATTCCAACTCAATTCTTCATAGAGTTAGAAAGAGCAACTTGCAAATTCATTTGAAATATGAATTTCAAAAACCCAGGATATAGAAAACTATTCTCACGAATAAAGAACTGCTGGGGGAATCACCATCCCTGACCTCAAGCTGTATTACAGATCAGTTGTGATAAAAAGCACATGCTACTGGTACAGAGAGAGGCAGGTAGATCAATGGAATAGAAATGAAGACCTAGAAATGAAACCACACACCTATGGTCACTTGATCATTGACAAAGGACATAAAAACATTCAGTGGAATACTACTCAGGTATTAAAAATGATGCCTTTATGAAATTTGTAGGCAAATGGATGGAACTAGAAACTATCATCCTGAGTGAGGTAACCCAGTCACAAAAGAACACACATGGCATGCACTCACTGATAAGCGGATACTAGCCCCAGAAAGCTCTGAATACCGAAGAAACAATTCACAGACCTTAGAGAAGGAAACCCAGAATATGGATGCCTCAGTTCTTCTTAGAAAGGAGAACAAAACACTCATGGGAGGAAATACAGAGACAAAAAGAGGAGCAGGGATTAGATAAAAGATCATTCAGAGACTGCCTCACCTGGGGATTCACCCCATATGCAGCGACCAAATCCAAGCATGATGGCTGATGCCAAGTAACTCTTACTGGCAGGAACCTGATATGGATGCCTCCTCAGAGGCTCTGCCTGTGCCCTACTGATACAGAGGACAATTCTTGCAGCTAACCATCAGACTGAACAAGGGGACCCCAATGAAGGAGCTAGAGAAAGGACTGAAGGAGCTGAAATGGTTTGCAAACCCATGAGAAGAACAACATTACCAACCAACCGAACCCTCCACAGCTCCCAGGAACTAAAACACCAACCAGTGAGCACAAATAGACCCATGGCTCCGGTTGATTATACAGAAGAGGACAGCATTGTCTGGCATCAATGGGAGGAGAAGCCTTTGGTCTAGTGAAGGCTAGTTCTTCCAGTGTAGGGGAATGCCGAGGTGCTTAGGTGGGAGAGGGTGGTTGGGAGAGGGAGCACCTTCATGGAAGCAAGGGGAGGGTGTGGTAGTTGGGGGGGAGGGGATAACATTTGAAATGTAAATACAGAGAATATCCAATAAAAAATTAAGATAAAAATTTTCCTCAGGGCTGAAAGGACTTTTAACACCACCATGGTCAATTACCTTTGATTGAATGTATCAAATGATGAATAGTTTTCACATTTATTAATTCATATACTATAATTATTTATTGTCAGTTGAGTCACATATAAAGACACTGTAAAGAATATGAGCTCAGAGTAATTGTTTCATTGTACACCTGACCTAACTATCAAACTTAATTATGGATTGGTTTTCTAATATCAAAGTTAATCCGGAAATTTAAATTGCTCACTCATTTATTTATTTAAGCAGAAACTGCTTCCATAGAAAAGATCTTAGCTTATGATTTTGGTTAAGAATAGATAAATGCTTACTGTTGTGACCTCTTCAGCTTTCTAAAGGAAATGTCTAAGGACACATTGAAAAGATAAAGTTGCCCAGACTTTCAGATAAGGGGAGGCAAGCAGATTCTATTGACCAAATCTGGCAGAAATTGGTGAAAGCAATTATCGTTGTCACCCCGTGCCCACTCATTTAAACATAACAGCTAAGGAAGGATGACATACCATCTGTTCCTATCTCAGTGACTGTCAAGGACTCTCAACCCTGGAGTGTTTGGAAAAAAAATTCCAATAGTGTTCTATCTTGGAAAAATATTGCTTTAGGAAGTAGCAAGGGCACTGTCTCTCCTCCTCCTTCATTCACAATTTTACACCATTCAGTCATACAAAGTCTGATACACATGTGAAAAATACAGAATATCCATGACATGCTGGGGATTATAACTGTGAGTTTATGCTTCTTCGCATATTTTACCTAATCAACATCAGTATAACATGGACCTTTCTCTAGCATTCCAGACTCTTTGTGTTGTTAAAAGACACTTTGTGTCTACAAAGTGCATAAAAGTAAACACCAATCAACCATAAGTTTGGATTGTGGACAATATAAATAGAATAGTTATCTTCCCTACCCCACCCCCAACCTCCCCACACACACCTTCCCATATCCCTACATGTAGGGTAGATGAACCATCCCGGGTAGTCATGGTTACCTTTTGTATTTCTGGGGGAAAATAAAAACAGCAAAGGCTGGAGTCCTAGTCAAGAACTTTTTGAGCCTTGTGTTTAGTACCACTTTGTTTTTGCCAACTTGCCCACAGGCACATAACAGAATGGGAAGCCAGATCACATGCCCTGCGGCTGTAACAGGCTTTGTAAGTTTGTTACCCAGGGCTGAATTATGAGCAATTGCCTGTGGTACTGGAACTGGAGCCTTGCCTTCCTTAAGCTCTTTATTCTCCATGTCCAGCCCAACTAGACCCTGTATCATTTTCTTCCCATGAGCGGCTTGTCTCCCACCACGCCCATGTATGTGTCTCTAGAACCCCTGCTAAAGGTAGTAGACTACCTGAAGAGAGTAGGTGAGTATTGGCTGCTAATTGGAAGCAGTGTCAAAATTCTGGGGCTTCCTTTCCAGAATTTCTTTGCTTTGTCTTCATAAAAGAATAAGCCATTTTGTAGCCCACGAAGGACAAATAAACACATAAAATACAGACATTTAATCTCTGCAGTCCATGCTGTTTCAAATTATCTAATTTGCAGAAAGCCTGGTTTTTGTTGTTGTTTTTGTTTGTTTGTTTGTTTGTTCGTTCGTTCGTTTGTTTTGGCAGAAATCGTGAACTCTTATGTAAAATAAAGTTCCTGTTCATCACAGTATGTCAGGGCATTAGAGGTGAGCTGTGCACTCTTCATCCCAAGAACAGAAGAACCAGGAACGATCCTATTATTGTTGACAATAAATACAACCACAGACATTCTGTAGCCCAAAACCCACCCCCCATCAAATTATTGGCAGAATCCATAGGTTGTTTTTTTGTTTGTTTGTTTAAGATAATGTTTCTCTGTGTAGTCCTTGCCATCCTGGAACTCATTCTGCAGTTCATGGTGGCCTCAAAGTCAGAGATACACCTGCCTCTGGCTCCCGAATGCTGGGATTAAATTTATGTGCCACTATTGCTCATCTACATAGGCTGTTTTGTTGATATATAATGTTTTGAATTTCTGAATAGCAACCAAATCTTGTCCTCAATTCTATTTTTTATTAACAGTAAGTTAATGCTATCAATCTCAAATACATATAACATTCAGGGCACTTTGGTCATTAATTCTGTTAATCTTCTCTCTGTCTCTCTCTCTCTCTCTCTCTCTCTCTCTCTCTCTCTCTCTCTCTCTCTCTCACACACACACACACACACACACACACACACACACACACACACACACACGGGGTGCATGCAACCTACCTCAAACAAATATAAAAGGTCTCTCATCCTGCTTAGCCACAGAACACAAAGCCATGAAAGTTTGCTTTATTTGCTCATTTTGTAATCTTCAGATGGGTCTTCATTGTCCAAGGACCTTCTGTAATGCTTTCCCTGACCTACCCCTCACTTCTTATGCAAATCCAAGAGCTTCAGTTCGTTTTTGTTCTGTTATACTCATTGGGACCCTGCTTGCTCCCTGTTGGGTGACTGTCTTGGCTGAGAATAGTCTCTACCATGGAATTCCTGCACGTGTGAATGGATAATCCATCCTTTACACAGAACATGTTTAAATAAAGGGTTATAATAAAAAAGAAGACACGACTTAAATGCTGGAAATTTTAATTTTGTTTTTCTGGGGGGGGGGGTTGTTAGTTTCTAATAACAAGCAAACAAGGAAGGGATTTTTTTTTATCAGAAGTTTTGACCTAGTGACTTTCCTACCTACTTCTGTAGGTGTCCAGCCAGCTTGGGGTCCTGATACTTTGATCACGTAACATTGTTTGCCTCTTAGGACAGAGCAAATAAAGATCTTGGCGTTAGCTTGTTTGTTTGTTTGTTTTACAACATACATTCAGCAGTATTTTAAACAAAATCCCCAATGTTATGGACACTTCCCCCTTAACGCATCATACATAGATGTCAATCTCCTCTTCAAAAAAGGAAAAACAAAACACTGGGGGAGGAGAGGTGAATCACCAGTTAACAGCAGCATTTACTGCTCTTGCAGAGGACCCAGGTTTAGTACAGAACACCCACAGGTAGTTCATAAACCACCTGTAACTCCAATGTCAATGGATCAAAAGCCATCTTCTGGCCTCCAAGGGATCTCATATGTGTGTGACACACATCCATTCATGTAGGTACATACTCATTGTAGTGGCTATTCCTGGCTGTCAACTTGACTATATCTGGAATGAACCACAACCCAGAATTGGAAGGCTCACCTGTGATCCTGATCTTGAGGCTGGGAGATACAAGTTTCTGACCTGGATCTTGGCATGGAGATTTTAAGGCATGGTGGCTTTGAATCCCAAGAGACTAAGGCAAGGAGATCTCTGAGCTCAAGATAATCTGGGACAAAGCAAGTCCCAGATCCAAGTGTGGTGATGCACACATTTAATCTGGGACACGCCTTCTGTTGAAGACCTACATAAGGACTTTGGAAGAAGGAATACACTCTCTCTTCTCCCGTTTACCTTGTGGGACTGGGCATCTGCTAGATCCTTGAACTTCCATTCACAACTGCTGCTGACTATTGTTGGGGAGTTGAACTACAGACTATAAGTCACCAACAAATTCCCTTACTATATAAAGACTACCCACAAGTTCTGTGACTCTAGAGAACCTTGATTAATACACTCATACTCATAAAAAATAATAAATAAATAAACCTAGAAGGAGCTGTTTTCTTCTTTATTGTCTTATTTCTATCTATCACAATATATTTAATCTTAAAAGTATTTTTAAAATAAAAACAATACGGAAGAGAAGAATTATTCCAAGGCTGATATTTATTAGATATGATTTCATTCTGTCTCTCCCAAAACAGTCTTTAGAATAGAAGGTAGAGGCAGATTTGATTCACAAATTGAACATTTCCCCAAGTCTAGGGTTGGGAGTCAGGTGAGCACCTCTGTTGATATTTATGGAAAATGATCTTTGTTTCTGAATGGAATTTGTTTTGATTTCTGCAGGCAATGTTCTCCTTATAAACGTAGGTGCGGCTTCACAACTCAAGGGAGAGAAAGTGTAGGGACTGTCACGAAAGTCACCTGCATGAAAACAAAGAGTATTTAAGCTAAGGACATTAAGGATTTTGCACAAGGAAGAGGCATATAAAAGTTTCATAGGATGATGTGATGTATATTAAATATAAAAATGAAAGTTGTTAAAAAGATGCTGCTAGCATGTGAGGGAGATGAAGTCATTCTTACAGCACTGTCTGAGCAACAGGTACGTATGTACTTCCTTTAGTGCAGCAGCCATAATCTATGGTTCTGCGGGATTATTGCTTGGTATTAAATTGTTAGGACTTTCCAATATGTATTTATTGCTGTTTCCTCTGAAGAAAAGTAAGTTTCCTTTTGTGATAGATATTGTTAATGAAAGAGGATATCCCTGGGATCCTTTTTGCAAAACTGATGGTTTCCCAATCAGCCTCAACTATCAGTTACTAAGGAGATTCCACATCACAGGAGCTCTTTATATAGAGACTTTCAGGGATTTCCAGAAGAGCAATAACATTCTTTAGTTAAATGAGTACCAGTGGCTAAGGAAATGTTTTCATGAATACCCCTAACCTCTCCATACAACAATGGAGACTAAGATATATAGTGGGATTCAACCAGTCTCGTTTGTTCATCCAGATTTACAGTTAACTGGTAGAGTTATACATATTAAGGATAGAAAGAATACTGCTCTAAGCAGGTAAGAGTTGAAGACACAGCCCAACCTTAAGCCAATGGCCTTTTAGACACACTGTGCACTTTTCAAATCAGTTTGAGGCCTGAAAAGTTGAATGAGCTTTTGGAGTCAATGTAATGAAAACTAGGAGTGAGTGACAGGGTCCTGTCATTAGCACAGAGAAGTGACAGGCTGACCACAAGTCAGGCTGTCTAAACTGTTCTGTGTATGTGTGGAGCTGAAGCTGAGTTTGGGCTTAGGAAGGCAAACATGAGCTATTGCATCATGGTCCAAGTAGAAAAGAATGCAGTCATCAAAGCATCAATTTAAGGGCTTTGCTTCCCCCCACCTCAGGTTTTCAAGATAGGGCCTCATTCTGTAGTCCGGGCTATTCTCAAATCTGGGACCATCTTCCTGTAAGTCTCCTAAGAGCTGGAATTATAGCACGTGCCACTTCACCCAGTTTTAAAAAGCTCTCCATCCTTTTTACTTTCCTTTTGGTTTTTTCTTCATTTTAAGAAGACTTTTCATTTTTATCTTGTAGATCTATCCTTTCTCAGCAATTTCCCCCCCCCCAACACCCCATCCTCAGCTAAACATCCATCTCCACCTACAAGTGTCAGTTCCTGTGGTAGTAACTCAAGGGGTGTCTGTGGTAGGAGACAGTAGCCATGAAAGCCACAAGACCTGAGTTCTGGCTTACTCTGCTGTCAATGGTCCTAGTGACTATTCATAAACACCTTTCCCATGACTAAGTTTCTCTCCGTATAAAATGAGAAAATTGAACTAGAGTATGTCTAGGGTTCTTTCTGGCTTCAACAACAGTGTGTGATAATTTGAAGCAGCTTTAAAGTTTTTAAACATTCCGCCTCTTCCCATCCCCATTAGTCTAACAGACCATCAGTCTATACATTCTTTCTCAGCTAAGAATAAGCTCCATGTATCTATAGAAAGTCACATAAATCTACATATAGTTACAATATATACTATATTTAGTGCTATGTCATAGATATTATATTGTATTATATATCATCACAACATATAAATA
Organism: Micromys minutus; assembly: GCF_963924665.1. NCBI lineage: Eukaryota > Metazoa > Chordata > Mammalia > Rodentia > Muridae > Micromys > Micromys minutus. The sequence goes on along the minus strand of NC_137970.1, from coordinate 112,190,225 downwards.
TTAATTATATATAAAACATGTACTTGTTTTGAGGGAGAAGTTTTATCCAAGATTAACATGCAGTCTCATGCTATTGAGTATCTCTGGAACACAAATGCAAACAAAAGTGTCTTGTACTTTACCATTTGGGAAGTTTATTTCTGAAGGCGTGCTGGGCACAGATCCTATAGATTTGAAAGCACAATTGGTTGTTGTTGACTTGAGCGATGGTGTCAATAATTTGGGCTCATTGGTTTTCTTCAATCTCTTCTGTTTATGCCTAACATTTATCCCAAAACTCTTTCTCCCACCTGAAAGAACACCAAAAAAAAAATGTTAAACATGTAAAATTTATCACGTTCTGTATTAAAATAGGTGAGACTGCAACACAGTAATTACTCTACCTTTAATAATCTCTCTAAATATAAACTTCAATGTTTAATAACTGTTCATTCTGGAAGTTACACTTTTCTATGAAGTTGTGAGAAGTACATTTGTCCTGTGGTATGTGACACACGTAAAGCCAATGCACTTAACCAAGGGTGTCTGCTTTTCCTAGAGCATAAGGACGTGTAGGTCACCGTTATACCCAGTGTAAAAGATATCTGGGTACTATTTGTAGACTCTTAAAGTACAAATGCTGCCTCTCTGAAGAAAGCAGACTGACTGGCCTTTGTGTGGAGACTGATACGATTTGCCAGAATTGAAGAGAAGATCATTTGATAATAGAACACCAGTTCATGCTAGAATTTTGATAGAGATCTCGTTGAATCTGTAGATTGCTTTTGGTAAGATGGTCATTTTCCTATATTAATTCTACCAATCCATGAGCATGAGAGATTCTTTCAATCTTTTGATATCATCTTCAATTTCTGTTTTCAAAGACTTGAAGTTCTTGTCATACAGGGCTTTCAATTTCTTGGTTAGAGTTACTCCAAGATATTTTATGCTTTTGAGGCTCCTGTGAAAGATGCTGTTTTTCTGATTTCTTTCTCAGTCTGATTGTCATTTGTATATACGAGGCTACTGAGTTTTCAAGTTAATCTTGTATCCAGCCATATCACTGAAGATGTTTATCAGCTGTAGGTGTGCCCTGGCAGAATTTTTGGAGTTGCATATATAAGCTAAAATCTTATCTGCAGATGACAATACTTTGGTTTCTTCCTTTCCAATTTGTATCCCCTTGATCTCCTTCAGTTGTCTTTTTGTTCTAGCTAAAACTTCCTTTACTGTATTGAATAAATATGTAGTAGACAACCTTTCTAGTTCCTAACTTTAGTGTAATTGCTTTCAGTTCCTTTCTTAGATAGCTGCTTTGTCCGATCGTCAGAGAGGCTTCCTCAGGCAACTGATGGGAGCAGATGGAGAGACCCACACCTAAGCATTAGGCAGAATTTGGGGAACCACATACAAATGGGCAAGAAAGAATTATAGGAGTCAGGGGGGCTAGGAACAAGGCCCACAGATTCAACTAAGTAGGACTCATAGGGGCTCACAGAGGCTGAAGCAATAATCTGTATGGGTCTGACCTAGGTTCTTTGCATGTATGTTATGGTTGTTTATCTGGGTGTTTTTGTGGATGCCTAACAGTGGGAGTAGGGGCTGTCTGACTCTTTTGCCTGCTTATGAGGACTTTTCCTCCTACAGGGTTGCCTAGTTCAGCCTTGATATGACAGCTTGCGCCTAGTCTTGTTGTAGCTTGGTTTGCTATGTTCAGTTGTTCTCCCTGGGAAGTCTGCTTATTTCTGAAGGAGAATGGAGAAACAGTTGGTTAGGGGAGGTGGGGCTGGGAGGAGGGACTGTAGTTGAGATGAGAGAGGGAGAGGGTTAGGTCAAGAGGGAGAGGGTGAGGAAGAAGGAGAACGAGAGGAAGAGGGGGAGAGAGAGAGAGAAACACCAAGTTGCATTCACTGGAGATGTCCTTGAGTGAAGGACCACTGTTGAGAGACAACATTAAAGGCCATTACATCTCACATTTGGCTGAGTCCCATCAGACGAGCCACCCAGGCAGCTCACTTGTGAATCATTTTAGAAATGCTGACATGTCACTCCACCTGTCACAATGCCTTGCTTCTCCCATCCATGTAACCTTCTGTTGGCTACTGTCCAAAAGGCCCTATGACCCAGTTCCTGACATGTATTAAGTGTTCAGTCAATATTCTTCTAACTGAACCACATGTGAGATGACAAGCAATCCAAGAAATCTGGGCCCAAACAAAAGTTCTACTGAGTTAAAACAGGACCCAAGCCACAGTCTTCCCTTGACTTCATCCATCTTAGCACAAAAAGTACAATCATTTTTATCACATGAAAGCAGATTCCATTTTGGTAGTCTTGTCCTATGAAGTCATTAAGAGACAAATTGATATGATCAATTCTGTAAAATATGTACAATTTAAAACCAGCCTAAGTGGACATCTTACCTGAAACGTTATCCAGCCGAAACCACCTGCAGTGGAGATGCATGTGCCACTGCTTCCGCACACTCTCCTTCATCACACAGTAAAACACAAAAATGAGGAACCCTAAGCCAGGAGAACAAGATCAGTCTTTTCCCCTTCCCCCACATGATAGCACCAATCCCTTGCCTCAGGCCTATTCTTTTCACCGTCAGTGCTGCTTCCAGTGAACCCCAGGGGTGCGGATGTCTTTCTAATTTCTTTATGAACTCCCAAAAGGCAGCAATAGCACAAAGTCAGTATTTATACTCCAGGTCCATGATTGTTTTCCCCTAGGGTGCTATTTATACTAGAGTGTGAGAAGCAAGGACTGCATACCTAGCCCCAGACACCGAGCTCAATGATCCTCATCTTCATGTACTGAATTCATATCCTTGATATGCAGTAATCCTCTCACATTACCAATGATGCCTGGCAGATGTCGTGGTGTATTACCTTATTAGGCTATAAAAGACAAACCCCTGCATCCACTCACACTTCAAAAAATCAGTTCTTTTGTCTTGACAACATCTTGACATTTCTATGCAGATGCCCCACATGGTGAGTCCCAGTTATGTGACTGAATCTTCTAAGAAGTAGAGACCCCAGCCCTGGACAAGTCTTCAGATGACTACAGGATCAGTAGACTGCATGAGTCCAAATTCATAATGGTCTTTGAGCCAAAAGGGAATTGTAAAGTTATGTGTGGATTCCTGACCCTTGGGCACTGTTGAGATTAGAAAATGTATATAGTAAATATCTATATGAATTTGGGGGATAGATTGTTACACAGCCATAAATGTCCCATACATAAGTTCTTTGGTATAAGCAAAGCATGTCTATAGCATGTCCAGCTCTGACTTTGTCTGGCAAGTGAGAGGGAAGTGCTAGAGATATCAATTGTTAATGTGGGACATCATTTCCATCTTATAAAATAGTTCCTGGGGAAATGAAAGTAGGACTTAAGATTATTCTGATGGAAAAGTCCCTGGAGGACTATTAGACTTCCTCTGGATGGGAGTAGAATTGATAAAAGAAATTCTGCTCAATACTCTGACTCTTATTTATGGTCATTATCCATCAAGCCTATGCAGATACCTCAACCTGAAAAGCACTTCCCTCTTGTGAGCTGCCATGATCCTTGGCTTCTGTATTATGCACTCTCCTTAGCCACACCATTTGTTGCAGATCTCCCATCTTATCTTCCCGCTGTCAAGCCTTTGAAAGTCTGCCTTCTGTCTCCTTTTCATCTTCATAGCGCTTTTCTCTTTGCCCCCAGGACTATGTGTGGCAATTCAGTAAACACTTGTCAGCTTGACTGTCCAGGCATGTGACACATAAATTCTCATTGTCATCTATAGCCTTAGCAATTCCTGTTTGGACTTCAAAATACATTTTGTGGGTCAAGTGCTGTTTGGAAATCTTTGTTCTCTATGAAGAATTCAACTTGTCTCTACATTGGAAAAATGTCCTGCAGGTAAATTATTCCTGGCACTCATTGAAAACTGAGCATAAGTCAAAGGGGTAAATAATTTCAAAGCTTATATCAGCTACTGTCTTAATGGAAATATTTTATTATTATTATTATTATTATTATTATTACTTGCCTCATATTGGGGATTGAACTTTCAATTATCCCAATTATCCTTCAAAATAGTTGTGATTACAGGTTTGTGCCATGAGGTCTAGCACAGTCAAGAATCTTGGATCAAGGAAAGTGATAATCTGCTGAAATTGACCCTAATTTGACCACAGTGGGGTTCAAAGTCAGGACTTTAAGAGGATGCTGACAAATGGAAGTACTCAAAAGTAGAGCCAATGAGCATATCGATGGGCATGGGGAAAGTGTGGGGTGCTATGTCTAGATAAGGAAATACTTGTGGTAAGTAATAGAGGCTGAGGAGATGCAGTGACATTAGTCCCGGATCCGAGAGGGCTGTCATGAAGAAGACAAATTATGCTTTCTCTCTCTGTATGATCGCCAGGTCTGAATTAAAAGTGATGGAAGGAGATGCCAGGTCAATGTGTTAGCAAATCACAGCTAGTGATTACTAAGGAATGACAGTGTGACAGGTATTGTGTTGCTGTTCTTCTGTTTATAGGGAAGAAGCCATGGGACTCCATGATCTTTAATAAACTTTGTCCAGGTCACAGAGCTCATCTGGAGGTGGCAACATTAGCAATGAGCAGGGCTCACTATAGACACCAAGGTTGTAACCATCTTACTTTCCTACCATCCAAGGAAGAACAGTGGGATAAGAATCAGAGAGGATCAGAAGCTAAATGCCCTGCTTCATGGAATGTTGAACTTTCAGTCCCTGGGAAGTTTCAGGAAGAGCCAAGTGACTTTCTGTCACTTGATAGAGAGATGGATTGGCAAGATCTTGTTTTCCTGGTCCCAGCCCTGAGGCTCCCTGATTCCAGGTGGGAGGCAGCAATCTGGAAGCCTGTCTCATTAACTCTCCCATGGGCTTTATTACTATGTGGAACCAAACCATGGCAGTGATGGGTTCAGTAATGTTGTCTCTGGGCAACAGCCACCTGGAAGGCAGAGCAGCAACCTAAGGAGAGTAAGCCTCAGAGCAGGGAGAAACTTAGCTGTAGCATGAAGAAGAGACAGCCAAGGCGATGATCACCTATGGCTACTCTGGCCCCCTGCATGCAGTTTTGTGAGTTCTCATACTTAAAGCTTATTCTGTGAATCCCAATGAGCAGACTGCCTGCTCTCCTCTTTTCCTGGAATTTTTCCTTTCTCTTTCCCACAGCACATTGACACACTTATTCACTATGGGTTAGGCATGAGAGAAGGCATTGGGTTGTTTCTTTGGGTTTTGCCACTGGCATTTCTATGTGTGTTCCCCCTCCCTCACAAAGGGCTTGTCATAGTAAGCTTGATTTTTTTTCTCACCTGACCACAGGACATCCACCATTCAGTCATGGCTACAAACTGACCACTCGTCTTCCAAATTGCTAGCTTGTTCACCTGTGTCATTGAAGAGCATGGGTGTGTATGTATTTGTGAGAATTACATGGGTACATGCAACTTGACTTTGAAACTCGGGGTTTTGAAAACACCCTTGCTTTATAGGACAGCACACTCTATCTTCTAGGCAGGACAAGGAAAATTTGACATAAAACGTGTCTGACAGACAGACGGTATGCCTCTGTTCAACACTGGTTCTGTGAGGCTCTTGCTTTCATCTTCAAGAGAACACTTGATTATATTCTACATACTATTTTGCCTCTGCCCAGGGATGGAACTCTGGCTTTTTCAAAAAACATCTTTCTTTTCAAGTTCCAACCAGCTTTATAGTCTTTCTTCAGCCCTACTCTTAATACCAAGAACAAATTTCTCCTCCGATTAGTCATCCAGAAAGCATCCTGGAGTGAGCACTGAGAAGGGAGCCTGCCAGGGCCCTAATTCACTTCCCAGACAGTGTAGTGTAACTCCCGAGGTTACTTAGTTCGTGTGACATGAAAGAGTATCAAATCAGAGCATGTCAGTCTGAGGCAGGTGGCTTTGTCCACTGTAGAGTCGTTAACTCACTCTTTAACCTCTGTCATAATTACAAAGCACCAAGCGAGACTGTTCCAAGAGTTGCTAAGAAGTTCATCTTTACCATCAGATGCAATCAAAAGGCACATGAGTGGCTAGGGAGGTGGCTTAGCAGATAAGAATGTTTACCGTACCAACATGAGGGTCTGGTTTTCGACCTTTAGCATTCATGTTAGAAGCTGGAATGACACAGACACCTGGAACCCCAGTGCTATGTGGGGTCGAGTCAGGAGAACTGCTAGAACATGCTGCCTCCCAGCCTGCCTCCGAGTTGCGTAAGAGACCTGGTCTCAAATGAGTAAGGAATAAGTGCTAGAAGACGTCAGCCTGTGAGCATGCTCATGAATGCCCACATGCACATGCATAGCTCCCTCCTCTCTCCCTCTCTCCCTCCCTCTCTCTCTCTCTCTCTCCCTCTCTCTCCCCCCTCTCTCTCCCTCTCTCTGTCACTCTGTCTCAATCTCTCAACACACACACACCACACACCATACACACACACACACACACACACACACACACACACACACACACATATATATATATATATATATATATATATATATATATATATACCCTACACACACGGGGGGGAGGGAAAGGGAGAGGGAGAGGGAGAGGGAGAGGGAGAAGGAGAAAGCACACTGAAGAAAAACAGCATATTTTCTGTTTTCCCATATTCTGTTCAGAGCTCTGGTCCTCATCTCTTTGCACTTAGGCAGCTGTGTGACTCTGCAATTTTCTAGCCTGCTGGTTTAATAAAAATATTAAGATACATGATGCAACTTAAGCCTATGGAGTTCAAAATGGAATGTCTCTACTGTCTACCAATAGATATTTTCAACTAGACCATGCACACACTTGAAAATGTAAACAGAAGTGTGAATCTGTATATCAGCAAATGCACTGTGTTGTTGCCATGAACACTGGAAGAACTCTTTCCATGCAGTATTTGATGCCAACATGACAACTAGAGAGACTTGTGCTAGCTTATTTGTAATGTGCCTTCCACTGATGAGTAAGAGAGGGGGCATTGTGTGTTCAGTCAACGAAAGCTAATATCTAACTGGTATGTCCAAAGACCACTTGACTCATTGGGAGCAGGGATTTCCGGAAATTTGTTTTTTTTTTCTTTGTTTGTTTGCTTTTGTTTTTGTTTTCTTTTCCTCTCCTTTCAATTCTGTTATGTGAAATTATTTTTCAAAACAACAAAGCATTCTTTGTTGGATGTCTACCTAGCCACAGAAGGGGCCAACATGCAGTAGTTACCTTGCAACGTATTACAAATGGCAAAGAGATACATGAAAAAGATCCTCACAGGTCCCCAGGCGAAAAAGGCAAAGCCCCAGGTGAGGCCAAGTAGAAATGTCAAACTGATCGTGCCTTTGAGATCATTCAGGATCATTTTCTTCCGAGTCTTCTGGCTTTGGGATTTCACCGCAGTCAATTGAACAAGAACAGTGCAGAACATGGAGAGATTCATGAGAAATATGAGGCAAAAATAAGCCACCACCGAGATGTAAAAGATGTGATCATCTTTAATCCAACAACTGTAGAGAGCAAGAAAGAGAAAACTATTGTGAGCTGTAAACATAAACTACTGCTTTCTGGGGACCCCACTAAAGTCCCTGGTCAGCTTCATCCAATCTAAGGACATCTAGACATAGAAAGATGAAGCAAGACAATGGAATTCACTCTGTACTCCTATTCTCCTGAGCCCTAGTTCTGGGTACCTTACAATGCAAGCTTGCATCCTACAGGACACATGTACAGCAACCTCAGTAAATTTCCCTGAGAAACTATTCTCTTCTTCAACAAGAGAAAAACAAATTATGTGTTTTTCCCCAAAGGAGCTCTCCTCCACACCCTGCATACACCTGAAACCAGAGCTTTTATTTGCAAGATGAATTCTGTTTTGCATGATAAATATCACAATAAAAGGGCAGGGGCAAGCAAGAACATTCCTGAATGCTATATCAAACAATGATGAGATGATCAGAGTTAATGAAAAATGCAACAAAAAGAAGACGGCTCTTGTACTGCTTTAAAATATGATGCATTTGGACCACAAAAGGCAGCAGTAACTACTGGATGGCTTAATGGCCTTACAGTTTCTACTAGAGAAGAGATGCACAGTGATTCCTGTGAGTAGATGCTTCATTGAACAACATTTCTAACTATGAGACACATTGCTTCTGAGTTTTGAAGGCAGACAAGCTTGACTAAATCAACTGTGTGTCTAATTAGCTGGAATCTTTTTCTAAATCCAAAAAAAAAATTAATAATCCTTTGGGACATGTTATCCACACTGGTACATGTCAGTGTGCGTGTGCGTGTGCGTGTGCGTGTGCCTGTGCGTGTGTGTGTATGTGTGTGTGTGTGTGTGTGTGTGTGTGTGTGTGTGTGTGTGTGTGTGTGTGTTAGGAGGCTGGGGGAAAAAATTAATTTCCCTAAGAATCTCATACTAAGGATTCTCAGGCTATCATTTTCAGCCCGAAACAAAACCACAGAAAACTCTAAAAATGAGGCAGCACTAGATTTTGGGACACAGATGATCTCTGACCTGAAGATGGAGAGATGGCTCAAGTAAAGAGCACTTGTTGCTCTTGCAGAGGACCTAGACTGGATTTCTAGCGCACACATGGTGGCTCACAAACCACCTAAAACTCAAATTCTAGGAAATGGGATGTCTTCTTCTGATTTCCTTGGGCATCAGGCCTGTACGTGGTGTAATTCATATATGTATGTTAATGCTCACATGCATAAAATAAATCAATCTAAAGGAATTGTTATTTTGATCACATAGAATAAGAGAGCAGATTAGCAGTCATCTGAGCCTAAAGAGAGTGGGAGGGAGGATACAGGGCTCCTGCAGACAGGAGGAATGCATTCCTGTGTTCTAGTGCACTAAGTAAGACTACAGTAAGCAATATGTGTTGTATATTTCAGATTACTAAGAAGAAAGGCATTTGGATGCTGGTACCACAAAGAAATGATAAATTTGAGATAATAGATGTGCTATTTGACCATTTTAGATATCGAATTGACCATTTTACAATGCAAATATGTACTCAAATATTTTTGCTATATTTCACAAATAAGAACAATGAATGTGTCAAAATAAAATAGATAGCTGGGTGCTGTGGTTCAGGCTCATATTATCAGCAATCTGGGAAGCTGAGGCAGGAGGATTACTGAGTCTACAGTCAGCCTGGGCTACACAGTAAGTTCCAGGACATCCCGGGCTGTATAGCAAGACAAAATTCCAAAATAAACAATGGTAATGATAACATAACATTTAAAATAAGGCAAACAAGCCAAAAACTCCGTGCAAGGAAGCAGGCACATGATTCACTCTTGGTAATAGGAGTTACCTGAAAGGAGCACAATTTCATAGCTGGGGGTTGGAAAGAGGCTTTTCAGCCTCTACCCTTTTGTACTTTTGGATTTTGTACCCTGTGAATTACCTTTCAAAGTATAATTATTTACAAAACAAAACTCTTAGAGCCATCTGCCTCTTACTAACAAATCCACATATAAAAAGGCTCTTTGTGGGGGGGGAGTGCCGGAGTTGATTTTGTTCTGGTTTTGTTTTTGCTTTTGATCTTTGAAGACGAATCACTATGAGACAGATACTAGGGACCTTTTAAGTCACGAAATAGGCAAAGAGGGAAGACAGAGCTGGAGGCAAGATGGAAGGGGAGAGAAAAGAGAGGAAAACAACGAAGAAGCAGGAATTTTAATTAGAAAGCCTCTGCTACAGAGGGTGGTGTCATTTTGAACCACTGCCATGTCGCTCTGAAAGACAGAGGAGCACTAGATACAGGACCTTCTACATTTGATCCCAGTGCAGAGGGACAAGAAATCTATAGTGGATGTGATTTTTGAGAGGCCATGGTAAATAAAAGCTCCAAAAAGATGGAGTGGAATACAAAGCTGTTCTTGAGAATCAAAGAAATGGGCATATCCATCCAGTTTTAAAGAGAAAGGAAGAGAGGGAAGGAGGGAAGGAGAGAGGGATGGATGGAGGGAGGGAGCGAGGGAGGGAGGGAGAGAAAGAGAATATGAGGGAGAGAGAGAGAACAATAAATCTAGCCAGTTTACTACAATGGGAAATTTTTCAGTATCCCTCTGGGAAAGTGGAAAGACAAAACACATTTTCCAACACATCTCAGTATTTCCTTAGACTAGCCACTAAATCTTTCCCACGGTCTGTAAGATTTTGCAGCCAAAAAGGCTGCCGGTTACATAGCACTTGCCATGGATCAGGAACAGGTAAAGCAATGACATTTTATCGTGCACATGACTCGGGAAACAAGTGATACTCACCCTGTTTTCCAGGAGAGATGCATCTAAAAGGCAGATGACTGGGCTACAATCATACAGACCCCAAACACCTAATCATTCCATGGGTGAGCACGGCTGTGTTTGAGCAGAAAAGCTGACACTGAGTGTTCCATAAAGCCAGTGCTAGGACTAAGTCCCTGACCAGAAACATCCCACTCTACCTAGAACCCCCACCACCTGATAATGGGTACTTACAATGGAGTTGTTGGGCTCAGAGTTCCATATAGGTCTTTTCTTACACTGAGTATAATGGCCACTGTGATTGCTGGGATTCCTAGAGTGGTCAAGCAAGGCAAAAGAAACTGTTAAATCCAGGAAGAAGGAACCTAATCAAACAGCTGTGGGTCTGTTACACTATTTAAAGGAGCCACAGAGATGTGGCCATCAAAATACCACTGTTTGCAAAATATTTGTGAATTCTTCCAAGTTAAATATTTCTAGGAGTTTTCCAATCTGCCAAACTGAGCAGCATGCCAGTGACTCCAATGTGATGCTCACTACTTACTAAGCTAGCTGAAGTGCCAAAAATTCAGTTTGGCAATAGAAGCATTTAGTTTATCAGAATACAAAAACACAACAGAAGGTTTCCTCTCAAATGATGGGCTATCATTTTTCCCCTCTTTTTAAATTCTGCCCCTTCATTCTCACTATGTCTTTGTCTAGGTCACCTTGGAGGAAGGGCACAGACCAAAAGCTGCAGCCTTCATTACTTTTTTGACAGGCAAGCCATTTAGACACTCGTTGCTAGTTTGACATTTTGACTAGACTGACCAGTTAACAGCGCTCAATTCAGCCCCACTGTAATAAAGCAGTCAGCTCAGTTACAATGGTCAGGCATAATGGGATTGTGGGCATGGACTATACAAGTTCATTTCAGGTACAGTTCAAAACTGACCTGACTTTTACTCCTGAGCTTGCACTTCTCCTACTGGGAGCACATACACTCACACACACTGTACTGTAGGACTTGTGAAATACTCCCCAAAGCTATCTCAATACTCATAGTGGCAAGCATCTTGAAAAGTCCTCTATTGTCCAAACTGTGATAAATAGACCAATACCTTCTAACTCTGCTTGTCAACACCTAGTACAGGACCTACCCTCATGTATATGTGTATGTGTATATCTGTGTGTGTGTCTGTGTATGTGTCTCTGTGTGTGTGCTTCTATGTCTGTGTCTCTGTGTGTCTACGTATGTCTGTTGTGTCTGTGTATATGTCTCTGTGTGTGAGACTGTGTATATGTCTTTCTGTGTGTATGTCTCTGTGTCTGTGAGTGCATGCCTGTGTTCGTGTGTCTCTGTGTGTGTGTCTATGTGTGTGCCTGTATGAGTATGTGTGTATGTCTCTCTTTCTCTGTGTGTGTGTGTGTGTGTGTGTGTGTGTGTGAGAGAGAGAGAGAGAGAGAGAGAGAGAGAGAGAGAGAGAGAGAGAGAGAGAGAGAGAGAAGAAAGTGCTGTTCTGGCACAGAGACAGAGCCAGGCCACTGCCATCAAGACTCACAGCCTGCCTGCAGATAGCTGAGCACCAGAAGAGCCTCAGAAGGTTCTCCATCCTAAGCCCACAAATGAGGCCTCACTTCCTTCCCACTGAATATCTGGGAGAGACGGCCAGGAATCTCAGTGTGCAGGTATCTCGGTACTGACAAATGGTCTGTTCTGGCCCAGAGACACGACCAGTCCACAACCATCAGAACTCAAAGCCTACACACAGAAAGCTTAACACCCAGTAGCAATCACCCTCCTGAGCCCACAGGCCTACAGACCCACAGGAGAGACAAACTCCAGTCAGAGACGAGAAGATCACCTAGCATCACAAATAATAAAATGGCAAGAAGAAAGTGCAAGAACCTAAGCAATAGAAACCAAGACAATCTGGCAACATCAGAACCCAGTTCTCCCACCACAGCAAGTAGTGGCTATCCCAACACAAGAAAAACAAGATATGGATTTAAAATCATACTTCATGATGATGATGGAGGCCCTCAAGAAGTGCATGAATAATCTCCTTAAAGAATTACAGGAGAACCAGGAGAGCACACACAAAAAAGTAGAAGCTATTAAACAGGAAACACAAAGATCACTTAAAGAGGTACAGGAAAACACAACCAAATAGGTGAAGGAAATGAAAGCTGGAAAAGAAACAATAAAGAAATCACAAAGGGAAACAACTCTGGAGATAGAAAACCTAAGAAAAAGATCAGGAGTCATAGATCACCAAAAGAATACAAGAAATGAAAGAGAGAATCTCGGGTGTGGAAGACAACGTAGAAAATATTGACACATCAGTCAGAAAATGCAAAAACCAAAATGCTCCTAAACCAAAATATCCAGGATGTCCAGGACACAATGAAAAGACCAAACCTAAGTATAACGGGTGTAGAAGAGGGCAAATACTCCCAATTAAAAGGCTCAGTGAATACCTTTAACAAAAATCATAAAATAAAACTTTCCTAACCTAAAGAAAGATATGACCATGAACATACTAGAAGCCCACAGAACTCCAAATAGAATGGACCAGAAAAGAAATTCCTCTAGATACATAATAGTCAGAGACATAGTAATAGTCACTCAAAAGAGACTATGAAAGCTAGAAGAGCCTGGACAGACATCATACAAACCCTAAGGGAACAAAAATGCCAGCCCAGGTTACTATATCCAGCAAAACTCTAAATTCCTGTAGATAGAGAAACCAAGATATTCCAGGACAAAACCACATTTACACAATATCTGAACACAAATCCAGCCCTACAAAGGATAATAGATGGAAAACTCCACCACAAGGATGGAAACTACACCTAGGAAAAGCAAGAAAATAATCTTACAACAAACTCAAAAGAAGAAAAACACACAAATATAATTCTACCTCTAACAAAAAAAATAACAAGAAACAATAATCACTATTTCTTAATATCTCTTAACATCCATGGACTCAATTTCCCAATAAAAAGACATAGGCCATAAGACTGGACACGGAAACCAGATCCTGCATTTTGCTGCATAAAGGAAACTCATCTCAGAGACAAAGACAGACACTACCTCAGAGCAAAAGGCTGGGGAAAAAAAAACTTTCCAAGCAAATGGCCCCAAGAAACAAGCTGGAGTAACCCTTCTAACATTGAATAAAATAGATTTTCAACCAAAAGTTATCAAAAAGATAAGGAAGGACACTTTTTACTCATCAAAGGAAAAATCTATCAAGATGAACTCTCAATCCTGAACACCTATGCACCAAATACAAGGGCAACCACATTCATAAAAGAAACACTATTAAAGCTCAAAGCATATATTGCACCACAAGCAATAATAGTGGGAGACTTCAACACCCCACTCTCATCAATGGACAGAATATGGAAGCAGAAACTGAACAAAGACACAGTGAAACTAACAGAAGCTATGAACCAAATGGATTTAACAGACATCTAAAGTACATGTCATCCTAAAACAATATATATATATATATATATATATATATATATATATATATATATACTCAGCATCTCATAGAACCTTCTTTAAAACTGACCATATATTCAGTCACAAAACAGACCTCAACAGATACAAGAAGATCAAAATATTCCCATGCATCCTATTAGATCACCATGGACTAAGGTTGGTCTTCAATAACAACAAAATCAACAAAAAGTCCACATATACATGGAAGGTGAATCATGCTCTACTCAATGATAACTTGGTCAAGGAAGAAATAAAGAAACAAATTAAGGATTTTTTTTATAATTTAACAAAAGTAAAGGTACAACATACCCAAACTTATGGGATGCAATGAAAGCAGTACTAAGAGGAAATCTCATAGCTCTGAGTGCCTCCAAAAAGAAACTGGAGAGGGCATACACTAGCAGATTGACAGCAAACCTGAAAGCTCTACATCAAAAGGAAGCAGATACTCTCAAGAGGAGTAGATGCCAAGAAATAATTAATTCAGAGCAAAAATCAACCAAGTAGAAACAAAACGAACTATACAAAGAGTCAACAAAACCAGGAGCTGGTTCTTAGAGAAAACCGACAAGATCAATAAACCCTTGGCTAGACTAACCAGAGGGCACAGAGTATCCAAATTAACAAAATCAGAAATGAAAGGAGAGACAGTAAAACAGAAACTGAGGAAATTCAAGAAATCATCATATCTTGCTACAAAAGCCTATACTCAAAAAAAATTGGAAAAATCTAGAGGAAATGGACAATTTTGTAGACAGATACCAGGTACCAAAGTTAAATTAGGATCAGATAAGCTATCTAAGCAGCCCCATAACTCCTAAAGAAATAGAAGCAGTCATCAAAAGCCTCCTGACCCCCCCCCCCAAAAAAAAAGTCCAGAGCCAGGTGGGTTTAGTGAAGAAATCTATCAGACCTTCATAGAATACCTAGTGCCAATACTCTTCAAACTATTACACAAAATAGAAGAAGGAACACTATCCATTTCTTTCTTCAAACTCACAATTATGCTCATACCTAAACCACACAAAGACTCTACAAAGAAAGAGAACTTCAGACCAATTTCCCCTCATAAACATTGATGCAAAAATACTCAATAAAATTCTTGCAAACCAAATCCAAGAACATATCAAAATGAGCATTCATCATGACCAAGTAGGCTTCATCCCTGGGATGCAGGGATGGTTTAATATAAGGAAATCCATCAATGTAATCCACCATATAAACAAACTCAAAGATCAAAATCACATGGTCATCTCACTAGATGCTGAGAAAGCATTTGACAAAATCCAACACCCCTTCATGTTAAAAGTCCTGGAAAGAACAGGAATCCAAGGCCCATACTTAAACATAATAAAAGCAATATACAGCAAACCAACAGCCAACATCAAACTTAATGGCGAGAAACTTGAAGCAATCCCACTAAAATCAGGGACTCGACAAGGCTGCCCACTCTCCTCCTACCTATTCAACATAGTACTGGAAGTCCTGGCTGGAGCAATTAGACAGCAAAAGGAGATCAAGGGGATACAAATCGGAAAGGAAGAGATAAAAACATCACTCTTTGCCGATGACATGATAGTGTACTTGAGTGACCACAAAAATTCCACCAGAGAACTTCTACAGCTAATAAACAAGTTCAGCAAAGTGGCTGGATACAAAATTAACTCAAACAAATCAGTAGCCTTCCTCTACTCAAAGATTAAACATGCTGAGAAAGAAATTAGGGAAACAATACCCTTCATAATAGTCACAAATAATGTAAAATACTTTGGTGTCATTGTAATCAAGCAAGTGAAAGATCTGTATAACAAGAACTTCAAGTCTCTGAAGAAAGAAATTGAAGATCTACATTTTCTCTGACTGGAGAGATGGCTCAGTGATTAAAAGCACTGTTGTTCTTCCAGAGGTCCTGAATTCAAATACCAGCCATAATGTGATCTGATGCCCTCTTCCAGCATGCAAGTGTACATACAGATAGAGCACTCATATACATTTAATTAATTAAAAGATGGAAAGGTTTTTCATGCTCATGGATTGGCAGGATTAAAATGCTAAAAATGGGCCCGTGCATGCAGAACAGGCACTCAGGCCATCTGCCACCAGGAACAGTGGAGATCCAGGGATGCAGGAGTAGGCGGGGCACAGAGAGGTCTGGGCCAAGCACCTGTAAAGCACCCCTCTCCATTGGTTCAGGGGAGCATAAACTCTGCCATAGGGACTCGGTTTCCACCTGGAGGGCCCCTGCTTGCAGAACAAATGCTCAGGCCATCTGCCACCGTGAACAGCAGAGATCCAGGGACACAGGCCAGGTACACGGGAAAGACGGGAACCAATCACAGACAACAAGATGGCAAGAGGAAAGCGAAAAAACTTACCCCAGGGAAACCAAGACAACCTGGAAACACCAGTACCCAGCTTTTCCATCACAGCAAACAGCGGAATGCCAAACACTCCAGAAAAAGAAGACTCAGACCTGAAATCATACCTCATGATGATGATGGAGATCTTTAAACAAGAATGGGAGGACAAGCATAAAGAAATAGAAACTTTTAAAAAGGAAACAAGAAAAACACTCAAAGAAATTAAAGAACTAGAGGGGTAAAAAAACAAAGAGATGAAGGAATTGAAGAAGGAATTTAAAATGGAAATGGAAACAATAAAGGAAACACTAAAAGAGACAACCCTGGAGGTAGAAAACCCAAAAAAGAAATCAGGAGTCACAGATGCAAGCATTTCCAACAGACTACATGACATGGAAGAGAGAATCTCCGGGGCCGAAGACAACATTGAAAACATAGAAAAACAGTCAGAGAGAATGCAAAAGCCAAAAAGCTTCTAACCCAAAATGTCCAGGAGATCCAGGACACAATGAAAAGACCAAACCTAAGGATAATAGGAATAGAAGAGGTTGAAGAATATCAACTAAGAGGCACAGTAAATATCTTCAACAAAATCATAGAAGAAAACTTACCTACCCTTAAGAATGAAATGACCATGAGCATAAAAGAAGCCTACAGAACTCCAAATAGAGTGGGCCAGAAAAGAAATTCCTCCCAACACATAATAGTCAAAACACCAAGTGCCCAAAGCAAAGAAAGAATACTAAAAGCAGCAAAGGAAAAATGTAATGTAACATATAAAGGCAGACCAATCAGAATCACACCAGACTTCTCAACAGAGACTATGAAAGCTAGAAGATCCTGGACATACATCATGCAGACCCCAAGAGAACAAAAGTGTCAGCCCAAGCTGCTATACCCAGCAAAACTCTCAATCACCATAGATGGAGAGACCAAGATATTCCAAGACAAAACTAAATTTACACAATATCTGACCACAAACCCAGCACTACAACAAATTATAAGTGGAAAACCCAATACAAGGAGGGAAACTACATCCTAGTAAAAACAAGAAAATACCTAAGCAAAATAACCAAAAGAAAGACACACAGGCACAATTCTACCTCTAAAAGCAAAAATAGCAGGAAACAGCAACCATTATTCCTTAATATCTGTTAACATAAATGGACTCAATTCTCCAATAAAAAGATATAGGCTATCAAACTGGATAGATAAACAGAATCCAACATTTTGCTGCATACAGGAAACTCATCTCAGAGACAAATACAGACACTATCTCAGAGTAAAAGGTTGGTAAAAAAACCTTCCAAGCAAACGGCCCTAAGAAGCAAACTGGAGTGGCCATTCTAATATCGAATAAAGTAGATTTTCAACCAACAGTTATCAAAAAAGATAAGGAAGGACACTTTTTACTCATTACAGGGAAAATTTGTCACGAGGAACTCTCAATCCTTAACATATATGCTCCAAATACAAGAGCACCTATATTCATTAAAGAAACTCAACTAAAGCTCAAAAAATACATTGCACCCCACACAATAATAGTGGGAGACCTCAACACTCCACTCTCATAAATGGAAAGATCATGAAAACAGAAACTAAACAAAGACACAGTAAAACTAGCAGAGGTTATGAACCAATTGGAATTAATAGACATCTATGGAATATATCATCCTAAAACAATACACCTTCTTCTCAGCACCTCATGGCACCTTCTCCAAAATTGACCATATAATCAGTCATAAAACAAGCCTCAATAGATATAAGAAGATTGAAATACTCCCATGCATTCTATCAGATCATCATGGTCTAAGGCTGGTCTTTAATAACAACAAAGACAACAAAAAGACCATATATTCATGGAAACTATACAATGCTCTATTAAACGATATTATGGTCAAAGAAGAAATAAAGAAAGAAATTAAGGATTTTCTAGAAGTTAATGAAAATGAAAACACAACATAACCAAACTTATGGGATGCAGTGAAAGCAGTACTAAGAGAAAAACTCATAGCTCTGAGTGCTTCCAAAAAGAAACTGGAGAGAGCATACAAAAGCAACTTGACAGCAGAGTTGAAAGCTGTAGAACAAAAGGAAGCAGATACACCCAAGAGGAGTAGTCGGCAAGAGATAATCAAACTCAGAGCAGAAATTGACCAAATAGCAACAAAAAGAACCATTCAAAGAATCAACAAAACCAAAAGCTGGTTCTTTGAGAAAATTAACAAGATTGATAAACCCTTAGCCAGACTAACTAGAGGGCAAACAGAGAGTATCCAAATTAACAATATCAGAAATGAAAGTTGAGACATAACAAATGAAACTGAGGAAATTCAAGAAATCAAGAAATCATCAGATCCTACTACAAAAGCCTATACTCAACAAAGCTGAAAAATCTGGAGGAAATGAATGAATTCCTAGACATATACAAGATACTAAAGTTAAACCAGGACCAGATAAACCATCTAAATAATCCCATAACACCTAAAGAAATAGAAACAGTCATCAAAAGCCTCCCAACCAAAAACAGCCCAGGTCCAGATGGGTTCAGTACAGAATTTTATCAAACATTTATTGACGACATAACATCAATACTCTCCAAACTATTCCACAAAATAGAGTCAGATGGAACACTACCTAACTCATTCTTCGATGTTACAATAGCCCTCATTCTTAGACCACACAAAGACCCTACAAGGAAAGAGAACTTCAGACCAACCTCACTTATGAACATTGATGCAAAAATACTCAACAAAATCCTTGCAAACCGAATCCAAGAACACATCAAAACGATCATTCACCATGATCAAGTAGGCTTCATCCCTGGGATGCAGGGATGGTTTAATATATGGAAATCCATCAATGTAATCCACCATATAAACAAAGTCAAAGAAAAAAACTACATGGTCATCTCACTAGATGCTGAAAAGGCATTTGACAAAATTCAAAACCCCTTCATGTTAAAAGTCTTGGAAAGAACAGGAATCCAAGGCCCATACCTATACATAATAAAAGCAATAGGCACATGGATCAATGGAATAGAAGAGAAGATCCAGAAATGAGCCCTCACATATATGGTCACCTGTTTTTTGACAAAGGAGCTGTAAACATTCAATGGAAAAAGGACGCCTATTCAAAAAATGGTGGTTCAACTGGCACTCAGCATGTAGAAGAATGAAAATAAACCCTTTCTTATCTCCTTGTACAAAACTCAAGTACAAATGGATCAAAGATCTCCACATTAAACCAGGTACACTGAAACTATTAGAAGATAAAGTAGGGAAAACCTTAGAACACATATGCACAGGAGAAAATTTCTTGAACAGAACACCAATGGCTCGTACTCTGAGGTAAAATATCAACAAATGGGACTTAATGATATTGCAAAGTTTCTGTAAGGCTAAGAACACTGTCAAGAAAACAAAAATGGCAGCCAACAGATTGCAAAAAGATCTTTACCAACCCCACATCTGATAATGGGATAATATCCAAAGTATACAATGAACTCAAGGAGCTAAACACCAGAGAATCAAACAACCCTATTAAAAATGGGGTACAGAGCTAAACAAAATGTTCTTAATTGAGGAGTATTGAATGGCTGAGAAGTATCTAAGGAAGTACTGGACATTCTTAGCCATCAGAGAAATGCAAATTAAAACAACCCTGAGATTTCACCTCACACCAACCAGAATGGCTAAGGTCAAAAATTCAGATGACAGCAGATGCTGGCAAGGATGCAGAGAAAGAGGAACACTTCTCCACTGTTGGTGAGGTTGTAAACTAATACAACCACTCCAGAAATCAGTCTGGCAATACCTCAGAAAATTGGACATAGTACTACCTGAAGACCCAGCTATTCCACTTCTGGGCATGTACCCCAGAGACACTTTAGTACACAACAAAGATATATGCACCACAATGTTCATAGCAGCTCTATTTATAATAGCCAGAAGCTGGAAAGAACCCAGATGTCCTTCAGAAGATAAATGGATACAAAAATTGTGGTACATTTACACAATGGAATACTACTCAGCCACCAGAAACAATGACTTAACCAAATTCTTAAGAAAATGGCTGCATCTAGAGAATATCATCCTGAGTGAGATAACCCAGTCACAAAAGAACAGACATAGTATGCAGTCACTGATAATTGGATACTAACCCCCAGAAAGTTCTGAACATCCCAGAAACAACTCACACACTATATGAAGTTCAAGAATAAAACAAAGGCCAACAAAAAAAAGAAAATGAAAAACCATTATGCTTAATCTTTACACACCAAGAAAACTATTTCCAGGTTACATCTTGTTTTACATGTACTTTATGCTCATTGTAACTAGTAATGTTTTAATGCATACTATCAAACCTTTAAAAAAATCAAGCACTAACAAAAATGTACTTGTATACTTTTATGCAAAAATGCTTAAAATCTGTACATTTATCTTTGTTTTTAAAATAAAGTTGTTCAATTAAAAAATAAAATAAAATAAAATGCTAAAAATTACCATCTTGCTAAAAGCCATCTACAGATTCAATGCAATCCTCAGCAAAATTCCAACTCAATTCTTCATAGAGTTAGAAATAGCAATTTGCAAATTTCTTTCAAATAACAAAATACCCAGAATAGCAAAAATTGCAACAATTAAAGAACTTCTGGGGAACATCATCATCCATGTCCTCAAGCTGTATTACAGATCAGTTGTGATAAAAAGCAAATGGTATTGGTACAGAGACGGACAGGTAGATCAATGGAATAGAATTAAAGACCCAGAAATGAAACCACACACTTATGGTCCCTTCATCTTTGACAAAGTAGCTAAAAAGATTCAATAGAAAAAGGACAGCATCTTCAACAAATGGTGCTGGTTCAACTGGCAGTCAGCATGCAGAAGAATGAAAATAAATCCCTTCTTATTTCCCTTTACAAAGCTCAAGTCCAAGTTGATCAAAGACCTTCACATAAAACAAGTTAAACTGAAACTAATAGAAGAGGAAGTGGGGAAGAGCTTAGAACACATAGGCACAGGAGAAATTTTCCTGAACAAAACACCAGTAGTTTATGCCCTAAGATCAAGAATCGACAAATGAGACCTCATAAAATTGCAAAGCTTCTGTAAATCAAAGGACACTGTCAATAGGACAAAATGGCAACCTACAGATTGGGAAAAGATCTTTACCAGTCCTTCATCTGATAGAGGGCCAATATCCAATATATACAAAGAACTCAAAAGTTATACTAGAGAATCAAATAATCCTATTTAAAAATAGGGTACAGAGCTAAACAAAGAATTCTCAGCTGAGGAATACCAAATGCCTGAGAAGCATCTAAAGAAATGCTCAACATTCCTAGTCATCAAGGAAATGCAAATCAAAACAATCCTGAGATTCCACCTCACACCAGTCAGAATGGCTAAGATCAAAAATTCAAGTGACTGCAGATGCTGGTGAGGATGTGGAAAAAGAGGAACACTCCTCCATTGTTAGTGGGGTTGTAAGCTGGTACAACCACTCTGGAAATCAGTCTGGTGGTTCCTCAGAAAATTGGACATAGTACTACAGGATAACCCAGCTATTCAAATCCTGGGGATATCCCCAAGCGATGCTCCAACATCTAACAAGGACACATGTTCCACCATGTTCATAGCTGCCTTATTTATAATAGCCAGAAGCTGGAAAAAACCCAGATGTCCTTCAACAGAGGAATGAATACAGAAAATGTGGTGCATTTACACAATGCTGTACTACTCAGCTATCAGAAACAATGACTTTATGAAATTCTTAGGCAAATGGATGGAATTAGAAGCTACCATCCTGAGTGAGGTAACCCAGTCTCAGAAGAGCACACATGGAATGCCCCCACTGATAAGCAGATATTAGCTTGGGTATTCCAAAAAACCATTCACAGATATAGTTAAGTTCAAAATGAATGAAGGCCAGAATGTGAATGCCTCAGTTCTTCTTAGAAGGGAGAACAGAATGCTCATGGGAGAAAATACAGGGACAAATAGGAGATCAGGGCTTGAAGAAAAGATCATCCAGAGACTGCCTCACCTGGAGATCCACCCCATATGCAGCCACCAAACCCAAGCACCATGGCTGATGCCAAGTAGTGCTTACTGACAGGAATCTGATGTGGATGCCTCCTCAGGGTCCCTGATAGAGTCACACTCATACAGAGGAGGATGTTTGCAGCTAACCTTCGTACTGAACATTGTGACCCCAATGAAAGAGCTAGAGAAAGGGCTGAAGGAGCTGAAAGGGTCTGCAACCCCATGGGAAGAACAGCATTATCAACCAACCAAACCCTCCAGAGCCACCAGGGACTAGAACACCAACCAATAAGCACACATGGAGAGACCCATGGCTTCAGTTGCATATGTAGCAGAGGATAGCATTATCTGACATCAATGGGAGGAGAGGCCTTTGGTTCAGTGAAGGATTGTTTTCCCAGTGTAGGGGAATGCCAAGGTGCTGAGGTGGAGAGTGTGATTGGGAGAGGGATCACCTTCATGGAAGAAAGTGAAGGGGAAGAGGGAGGAGAGGGAGGAGAGGGAGGAAAAGGGGATAACATTTGAAATGTAAATGCAGAGATTACCCAATATAAGTTTTAATTAAGAAAAAGGAAAGAAGAAAGGGCTTTATTGTTAGGAAGGAAAGGACCAATAAGAAGAGAGCAAGAAGGATAGGAAGGGTCTACTGGAGGGAGAGAGGGTGAATAATACAGTACAATGCATAGAGGCTGAAAATACCACATTCAACCCATTGCTTTCTTTCTTCTTTTTTAACCAGTGCAGAAAGAACTCACTCATTCTGGATGAAAATGAGCTCCGATCTTTATCGCATAGAGAAAGAAAAGGCTTCTACCTTTTTATTGCTAAACAAATGAAGCCCAAGTATGTAAAAAAGAAAGCTGGGCTGCCTTCTTTAGTAACACTCAGTGTGCCTACCTGTTAAGAAAAATCCTGTTTGCACATATAGTAAGGAGGTACCTGCTTGCTTTCAGCTCTCTCTGCAGCTTCTTCTTTTGCCCTCCTTCTCTCTGCATAGTACTCTCTTCATTTCTAAGTTCCCTTTAGTTCCTAAGTTCTTCTACTCTGCTGTCCTTTTCCTTCCTCCTCCTAACCTTGCTCTCTCCTCCCGCCCTAGGGTTTCAGTGCCCTCTGACGTAATAATGCCCTACAATGTAATTGTTCCTGGTCTTTTGTACCTTTTCAAGGAAACTAGATCGCCATGGCAAACATGATGAAAAGAGGAAGCTGGAGGGGAAGAGAGGACTGGAGAGGTGGCTCAGCAACCCATTACTTTCTATGCTAATTTTTGTAATGCCTCTAGAAGCAGTAAGACAAGTCTGAAAGAACGCCTCATATTTAGGATTAAATTATATTGAGGTATGGGGGCAGGCAAGATGACTCTGGGTTAAGGCACTCGTTTCCAAGCCTAAGTTTGATCCTGGGAACCCGCATGTTGGAAGGAATGAATTCCCTCTGGCTGTCCTCTGACCTCCATTTGTACACCACACTACATATACATGCACCCACACATAATACCTATCGATATAAAAAATTCTTTTAAGTAGTCCTATGAATTGTTCTGTTGCTTTTTGTTTGTTTGGTTCTGAGGCAGAGAATTACACTGGGAACCTGGCTGAACAAGAGCTCACTGTGTAGCCTAGGATGTCTTTGAATCTGGGATGGTAGGCATGGAGATATTTAAAAGCATACACCTTCATAACTTATTGCTTTGGCTTAGGAAGACCAACTGTTAAGTCTACAGAGATTCTAGTATTTGTCTTTCAGACTCTATGCAGTGACTCAGTGGTGCCCCGTCTCCATGACCTCGTAGGCGTCCACAACAAAGACTTATCTGGAGTTTGACAAAATGTACTATGAGCCTTTACCAATGGGAGAAGACAAGAACCTTGGGGCAGGATATTATATCTCTCTCTTTCCTCTGGGAAGTTGTCATGAGACACTTTGTTATCAGCCCTTGGTTTTGCAGTGGTACAGGGACTTTGTACCCTGCTCCCTTTTAAATAGAGCTGTAGACATGCACATAGCTTTCGTTAGGAACTGACCCCTGAGCCATAGAGAATGCCCCCTGTACAATGTCATGTTACTCCTTTCAGAGTGGAGACCAGTGGAGGTCTGGCATTTTTTGCTACACTGCCATTCACTGTGAAAATAATAAATTGTATCTATGTGTGGCTCATCGTATCTTTCCTGACTAGTCCATCAGTCAGACCTTGGTCATGGCTTGACCTTAGCTTGTGATTATACTTGACACATTTCAAGATTCTTCTGCCCTTGAGTGTAATCCTCAACCTTTCCTGCCTTTCCTTGTATCTTAGGAAGTAGTATAAAGTGAGATGCTCTGAGGGACAAGAAGCAAGCTGTAGAAACTATATGGTATGGAGTAAGGGAAGGAGGAAAGATCTGGGAATGGAACTTGTGAAGAGGAAAGGTGGGAGAAAGGGACGGAACTATCTATGTTGAGTTCCACTCCTGGTTTCTCCTAAGGGAAACAAATAGTGGTCGTGACTGTAAAAAAGGTGTGTTAAGGGTCAATTTGGAGTCTTGTTTCCTGTCTCATAGGCAATATAACCTGATCATTGGTGTTAAACATCCAAACTTTGGAGACAGGCTCCCTAGTTCAAATCTTGTATGTGTGCTTTACCAAGTACAAGACACACACACACACACACACACACACACACACACACCTCCTCATATATTTAGTGAAAATAACAATAGGACTCATTCTATACAGATATTGTGAAGGCTAACTACATGGCCATGCAAAGCTCTTTAGAATATCAGCTGGCACCTATAAAAGAGACCTGATCGTTCGCTATCACATCAGTAATGTTGTTGCAACTTCTGTAAAGGGAGGACTAAAATTTCACAGGGTTTTTAGCACAGTACAACAAGCTGCTGTTCCCTATCCTATAAATATTTGGGAAAAACTCTTTACTCTAGTTTAAAAGTTGAATGCATAGGACCACATAAGCAGGAACAGAAATGCATATTTAAACTCCAGTGATGCAATCCTTACTTCCTGAACTACACTAGCAAGAGACTTGAATGTGTCTCCTGTACTTTGAACAGGTCCTTCCATGATTATAAGGTAGAAACTTGATCCCCATTGACACTGTATTGAGAAAGGAGATCTTCAATAGTTGGTTCAGTGATAAAGGACCTGCCTTTAGGAATGTCTTCTCTATTGCAATAAACAAATTCATATTTTTTTCAGCAGAGGGTCTTTTATAAAAGGGATAAGTTATGTTCCCTTCCCCTCAATCAAAGCCACAAACACAGCAGAATAGGACACCCCAAATGTAGACTCTTTGATCTTTTACTCCCCATCCTCTGGAACTTAGAAAGAATATCTTTCTTTGTAAATTACCCAAGGAAGGAGGAGCACGAAGAAGGAGGAGGAAGAATGAGGACAAGGATGATGATGAGGAGGAGGACAAAATAGATTAAGGTAGAAATAAACTTTTAAAAAGACAGTCTTTTAAAAATTGACATCAAGCCAAATGGTAGAATACTCACCCCAACCAGCTAGACAAAACTTAAGGATATAATTTGGAAAGTATGTGTTGAAGACTTTGACTAAAGCAAAGTACATGTGGACTGCCTCCAGGCCCATCCAAGTCAAAGACACAAGCAGAAAGTAATGAAGTGCCACAGCAGCTGTGATACATAGTCCTACTTTCTGAAATGATGTCAGCCAGGAATTAACCAGAAAGGCTAGGTTGAGCATCAGTAATGCTGTGCATAGGTTGATCAGGATTTTGGAAGGATAATCTTTTCGAAGTTTGCTTAAAAAAACAAAACACAAATGTTAGGGGGGCAGGGTCTCCCTTTCTAATTCAGCATTGCCATATCTTATCTAGATAGGAAAACAAGAGCTGTGCCTTGGCGTCACATAAGTCCCCTTGCTGCAATCTATGAGCCTTACAGTGGCTCTGTTTTCTTGTGAACACTTTCTTCTGTTGATACTTTAAATTTTCATCATCATGGTGAGTTCCCAGCCACAGAATTCTAGAGTTTGGATATTTTGTTTGATTGGTTGTTTGGTTAGCTTTCAATTGTTAATAAAATGAAATTAGCTGCTTGTTTAATATCTTTTTGTTCTTGAGAATTTCATGCAGCTCCGCAATGACATATCATTCTACCTCCATTTCTTCTGCAACCCCTTCCATGCTCTCTCAACTCACCTCCCTCTCAATTTAAGCTCAGCTTTAAAAATAATTATGGTTTTAATTAGCATTTCCTGTGACGAGTAATGATGTTGAGGACCTTACCATATTATAATATGCTACAAACCAATTGGATGTAAATTAGAGATGCCCATGGGCTATTTTTTCCTGTAAAGTCTTCATTCAGTTCTTGTGTTCACCTTTCAGTTTTCTGTCTTGCTTTTTAATTTGTATACATACCCATTTATATATATGCACACATACACACGCACTCACACACACATACACACATGCACACACCCAAACACACACACACACACATGCACACACACACACACACACACACACACACACACACACACACACACACCTTCTCTCAATCTATGGTTACACTTTCATTATCTTAACCTTTTTCCTCTGATGAAAGGGTTCTTGTTTCTAATAAAACTTCAGACTTTTCCTTTTATGGTTCCTGTTCTTCTATCAGGGTAGAGAGAGAGGTAAAAACTCCTAATTGTAAATCTCTCACTTTTATAATACCCCAATAACAGTTATTTTGCTTTATTTTTAACTTGTCCATTTCAGAATCTAATGATCTAGTCACTTCCTGTTGTGTTTTATTCATGAATTTAACAAGGTTTCAATGACAATCCATCATCAGACCAAATTCAGCTGACTCAGAGCTAAGTTGTATCAACTTACTGGAAAGCTATGTATGTCACCATGGCAATCCCCAGGAAAATGGAGGAGATCCCGCATCCTGTATTTGTTATAGTCACTAATATCCGCTCATTCACTGCATCCACTGTAGACCTGGACAAATCCTAGAATTGCAATATATAGTATTTTACATAGCTATTTACACATACAGAACAAGTTTAGAGTCAAATGCTTCTGCTATGTCTGAACAGTTGGTCCCCAGGGCACATAGTAACCCTGTTATAGCTCTTATATAGCCAAATGATGAAGATGGCTGTGTGATAAAACCATGTATGGCTTGACCAGGCCTCTTACAGCTTCCTGTGGACAGAGCATGGAAAGCCATCAACGAGACTGAAAGTGCATTTAGTCTTTTGTTTCATTGTAATTAACATGCTCATCACTTGAAAATATAACCAAGCTAATGGATTTGAATTTGGGATGCAAAGTGAATCCTTATCTGATCCAAGTGTCCCAAAACGCTACACAGATCATAAAAACAAATGTTCCTTTTCCTTAGATCTTAAATAACTTTTGCAAAATTAAGAGATAAAGTGGTCCTTTGTCTGAAGTAATAATCCAGCAATGCCCCAATCTGAAGACCACAAAAAATCTGAAATGGCATGCAAGATTATTTGAATATATAAGTGCACTGGTTTGGGAAGAGATCCATATAAGCTTTCATTTAGATGCTTATAGTTCTTTGGCTCATAACAACTTAGGACTTTTTTTTTAAGGTAGGAAGTGCTAATCTATTCTGGGAGTTCTCAGCTAGAAGGAATGTGTAGCCCCTGTTGGGGCATTTAACAGGACTTAGAGATAGTTTCTAGTTGTCTCAACATTGACTGGGTAGAGACCTGAGCTGCTGCTGTCCATCTTACAGGATGCAGAATTGTTCTCTACACCCATGGAATTATGTGCTCCAAACAGCAATAGTGTTGAGATAAGAGAAACATTGATTCTCTCCCTTCTATTACTCACATCTCAGAAGAAAGATTTAAATTCCAAGCAAGTAAGACTCCTTCAAACCAGACTGCAAAGCTAATTGCTGGCAGAGCTGGAGTGTGAGCATTGGGCTTTTTGACTCCTGTTGTAAGGTGCTACCTGGTTGGGAGTGAGCCAAACAGAACTGTCACAATTTGACAATTGCTGATTGAATGTTTTTATGTGTCAAATAAAATTTTCAGGGGAATATTAACAATGTTTAAGTCAGCTATAGATACACACTGCACCCAGTACTTCAGAGGCTATGTCCAGGAGGACCATGAGTTCCAGGCCAACCTGGGCTACACGTTGATACTGTATAGTGCACAGGGCTTCTTCAGCTACCTCACTGCCCTGTTTTGGTAAACATGATGGAGTAGAGCCCTTTTTCTGCTTGTATAAAATTTCTGCATTATTTAGTTTGCAAGAACATTAATAGCTTGAACCTAATAAAAATTTTAGAATTCCATTGAAGAGTGATAAAGGAGACAACTCACCATTAAGACTCCAAAGTGGGTGAGGTGGTTACACTGACAGATTGTGTAATTTATATTGCTTTCCTTTAGTTTGCAGCCTGACGGATTCCATCCACCTAGCCCATCTGCAGGGGACAGAAGGGAATTTCAAAGCAATTTTGCTTTTCTCAGAAATGTTTAATTTTTCATTATATGCACCATCCGAACGTGTGTTATAATTAGCATTGTTTGTTAAGACAGCAAGGTAGAGATACAATTGACCAGCAAAATTCAATTACGTTTAATACACCAAATTGACGTGTGTGTCAGGGGTACACGGTGGTGTGGGGGAGTTGGGCTTCTTTGTCACTCGATTCTGTTTCTATACTACGTCTCTACAGATTAAGGTAGATTCTAATCATGAGCAATTGTTCCTGTCATCATGCTGGAGCAACATGTTTTGTAAGTAACCAATAAAAGAAATAGATCTGGGAGTTTTGGGAAGACCTAGACCTTTGCAATATAGGCTCCCACTTAGACAGCTTAGGACTGGTATTTATATTAGCAGTTCTACCCAGAAACTAAGTAGGCTCAAGTGATCATGTTCTGAAGATCCTTACAGCCAATTAGAGCCCTGTAGATCTTAGGTTATAGAGCTGGTTTAGGGTGGTAGTAGACTTATCTCAGGACAGGTATCCAAGTCTGAGAAGATGCCATAGATTTAGGATGTTCTAGGCTCACAGCATAGAGAGCTAAAGGCAAAGGGTCTCCTGGGAAGGCATCTAGCAACTGCCATGAATCAACACAGGGATAAACTTAGTCAAGCTGGGAGGACAGAACTTGTCACTTTATAGGACTATTTTTTCTGACAGACTTGGACAAGCCAGGAGAGGAGATATTGTTTCTGTTTGTCAGACAGAGGTGGTATTCTGTTCCCTGAAGAGCTAAGTAGAAGGAGAGTGTTGTCTCTTTTCTCTCAGATTTCTAGATGGGAAAAGTATCCAAGCAGAGCTCCCTAGGTAGAAAAACGTTTCTCACCACTAACCATGGCATTCCTAGGAGATTCTGGTTGTGTGGGAGAGTTCTTTGAGATTTGGTATTAACTATAGAGACTCCAGTAAGGTAGCAAACCTAAGAGAATCCCAGTCAGGAGTAAGCACACCTGGTACCCCCATACAATGCATAGTTATCCAAGCAGGAAGGGCTTTGTGGGACTAATGATGTCTCATCTCTTTAATGAGATGATTAAAGGATTGGGTCCCTTACAGGACATAGGGCTTACCAAGCACTCACCATCAATAAAAGATGAGAGGGAGTAAATTGTGGTCATCCCTGTAGGAAAGCACACCTCCTCAGCCTTCTTAACTAGTTTACAGTTATTCTGTGCTGGGCCTTCTGATTTTGTTTTTCCAACCTTGTTATTCCAAAAGCTGGGCTATGTTTATAATTTCTATAATAACTGTCTTACCAAAAGGACTTTTCTTAATTTTCACACCCTAGAAGTCACATAGGGCATCTCTGCCATGCATGATGCTCTGTAGTGCCCAATTGGACAGCAGCTGACAAGCCCTCTCCTCCAACCACCAACTGGGAAAATGATTAGGGGACAAAGTCAAAGTCTGCTTCTATATATAAATACTTACTGTTAGTGTCAAAATCCCAAAAGGCACAGTAAACTTGATTGTAATTCTGCAAAAATGAGAATTACAGCTAAATACCTTCCCTTGTAAGGTTTATTGAATAAAAACAAAGTACATAAGTGTTTTCAAGGTTTTGAGCAAGAAAAGCAACAAGTGAGTATGCCTGTGTGTGCACGAACTCGCGAGCACACACACACACACACACACACACACACACACAGTGAGAGACTTGGAGGGGATAATTTATGGTTTGGTTTTAAGTCTATCTCCACCTGGTTCTGGACTTACAAGTAAGAAAACAACATGTCTCTGCTATGGAGGACCAGTGAAAGACTGACATATGTTAGGTGTACTTTAGAAGGCACTGGAATTTGGGACTCACAGCTAGGATCATCCTTTATGAACACACAGGTGAGGTGTCTCCTCATTAAGCCTATTGAAAATTCCTAAAATTCTCCTAGCTCCTACAGTCTCTGAAAATGATCTGACAGTCATAGTCCCAGTTCAAATTGATGTTACCCACCTAACATATTTTACATTCAATCTGGTTTTAAAATTCCCTCTCCCAGAAGTGCATAGTCCTTCAGTGACTTGTGTGTGTGTGTTTCAGGGGGGGACACCAAGAAGGGGGTTCTGCCTTTGCAAAGAAGAAGGGGAGGATGGAATGGGGGAGAATCTGCATGAGGGGGATACTGTGAGGAGGGGGATGTATAAAGTGAATGAATAAATTTAATAAAAAAGGAGAGATTAAATAAATGAATGAATAAATAAAATTTTCTCTCCTAATCTTCCTTCTCTTCTCTTTAAGACTAATGAAAGATATGTCATACCATATGGTCTCTTAGATAAGGAGTGAAGGAAGCTATTAAAACTTCACAGAGGACACTTATTAATATCAAAGAATGAAACAGTAACTCATTCTTTTACTCAAACTGAGTTTGATCATTTAGTGATAAATGCCTTATGTTATTCCACATGATATAATCCTTTGATAATTTATACATGTTTTAATGTTTTCATGAAAAAAAATCGAAGTATATAAATGTTATTTTCAATGAAGTTGTGTGTCTCACTCAAAAATGAATAAATTAAATGCAGTTACTATTACAACTAAGAGATATGTTTATTCTTAGTTACTGTCTTGCTAGAATATCCACTATTTAGGATCCATTGAGGATACTGCATTGTTTCTAGAAAAAAAAAACAGTTATAACATCATACTTCTGTTACCTCAAATTTGAAAATCATCATGAAGTCATTAAATTGAATGTTAACTAGCCATTTTTTTTCACCAGGAAAAATCACATTGGTGTCCTAAGGTCATTTGGTTTCCAAATGAAAATTGATATATTACCCAGTCTCCTTGAATATGCTTTAGAATGATAATCACTGGATCAGCCAAGTTTTGAATGGATGTATTTGAGATGCTTGCACTCACAACATTCGTCATTAATTCAGTAGTGATGTTTTTAGTCTGCAGATGAAACAGAACGATCCTAAACATCTAATTTCTTCTATAACCATGATCACTATAGAATCAGTAATGCACTACACAGTTTTGACACAGAAGGATAGAAGAATCACAATCTAAGGGTGAATTCTCAGAGTCATTCAGATCATCTTTTCACATAAAGCTCAATAATAAAAATAGAACAATTCATTAATTTACCTATATATTTATCCACTCATCCATCTATCCGAAACATAAATATCCAACCAACATTGGGTTTGTAGCAACTACTCAATTCTGCCCTCACAGCATAGCAAAATATTCTCTGCCTTAATCATCTCTGCTCCAGATTCACAGATTTCACAGCATAACGTGGTTCTAGGTCTTGACCATCCTTATAAGAACATCTGTTCTAATAAGGAATTTAAATCCATCATGATTTAGTTACAAATTAACTTGATGATCTGTACCCCATAGGAAAAGGAAGTATGTTAATGAACATTCATCTTGAGACATGTCTGAAAATATTGATGACTATCTCCACTCTAGAAGACCATATACTCTGAGGTCAAAGTGTGTACATTATATCCTAGCATAGTCTGCACAGCCTAATATACAGCAATTATTTTCTCTTTTGTGATCCAGAGAGTTGGGTAAGTGGTATTCATCCATACTCTTCAGCCCTCTGACATCATATGGCCTGTTTTTCCAGCTAAACTAAGGCTTTTGTAAGCTCAGTACCTATATGCACAA
This sequence comes from Micromys minutus, assembly GCF_963924665.1. NCBI lineage: Eukaryota > Metazoa > Chordata > Mammalia > Rodentia > Muridae > Micromys > Micromys minutus. Next base: position 112,157,912 of record NC_137970.1, on the reverse strand, counting down.
AGACCACACAACCAATGAGTGGCAGGGAAGGGTTGTTAAACAATGTTAACTTAAAGATAACAAACTAACAGGTATTTGTAGAGCTACAACACTCTCTAATTAACAAGGCCAAAGTTCCAAATACCAAGACTCCAGAAGGCCAGAGAGTTGAGGGATTTCCTCCTGGATTGCAAGTACAAAACCACAGAGCTGGAGTGAGACTGAAGGGAGACGAAAAAATCCTCTAATAATTTTTTTTAGTACAAAATAGTTTATTTAGGTCAGTTTATTCAAGAGGGTATCAGAGGCAGAAAGAGAGAGAAGAGAGGAGTAGAGGAGTAGATGCCGGACATGAGAACGTGGAAAGAGAAGGGGGAAGGGAAGGGGAAGAGGAGGGGTAAGGGGGAGAGCAAGAACAAGAGAACAGGAGAGGGCAAGAGAGCAAGAGTTAAATGTGTAGCCCAGGCTGGCCTCGAACTTGTAATCCTCCTGCCTCTGCCTCCTTCAGCAAATCCTACTGGTATGTGCCACCGCAACCGGCAATAATTTTCTAAGAAAGCTTGATGCTTAGATGACATCCCTTGAAGAGTCTACTGTATGTGGTTGAAAGATATGTTTAGAAGACTCCACTGAGAAAATAGTGTGTGCTTGAGTAATCATAAATGTGGTCTTACTCAACTTGGAAGTGCTCAACTTTCTCTTCATGGCCATTTGTGTTCATGCTAAACAATGTTGTGATGGTTAATTTTGTCAGCATGACAGGATCTAGAATCATATAAGAGATAAACTTCTTTGCATGCCTGAGAAGGAATATCTAGGCTGGGTTGGCCTATGCGTATATCTGTTAGAGATTATCTAGAGTAGGTTAGTTGGAGCAGAAGATCCACTGGAAATGTGGGTGGCTCCATTACTTCAACTAGGAGTCTTATAATGAATTTTTTTTAAGGAGAAAGCTAGCTGAGCACCGGTAGTTGTTTGCTTCTTTGCTCCAGACACTGTGACAAGCATTCTCAAGTTCCCACTGTCTGGATTTTTCTAGTAGAGTGGACCGGACCCTCAAACTGTGGACCTTTCTAATTAATTTCCAACATTGAGACAAATAATGGGTATACACTTCTGCTGATGTAGTATTCCTTTCTCGCCAGAGTCCCCTGAGGCAGCCTTCTAAGGGTGAACATCAACAAACTAGAATGTTGGTGAGGTCTTACTGACACACAAAAGACCAAGTGCTAGCCCAGGCCCCCTGGTCCCTCCAAGACCTTCTCTCTGGGCCACTGGTGACATGAGCAAGAACAGTAGATGACCTGTAGCTATCCTCCCAGTCTGGCCTAAGATAAACACCTTTCTGCAGTGGAAAGGTCAAAAGGAAATACAATGACTAAAGACCTAACCTCTTCTCTCAATTTATGCTTCTTACCTACACCATGGTGAGCATGGGGGACAGGGAAAACCGTTTCTCACTCCTCTGGACTCAAGTTGTGCCGATTTTACAACTTTTATCTCTGAACATTTACAGAGATGTCTCCTCTGCATCAGCTCTATTAACCCTCCATTTCATCTTGTGGCCCCTTCACAGCTGAGCTCTCCCCTAACTCAGGCAGCCCCTGCTCTTCCCTCGGCTGCAGTCTCAGAGCCCCTACCTCACAGTGTGCTTGCCCAGGGCCTTTGCTCCTCCTTGAGACCCGTAGCTAGTGGAAGAAAGGAGAAGGCATACAATTTTCAAGACTGGTGTATTATCAACAACTTCTAAGGTAATATGTAGTAATGACTGTCAAGATATTGATCAAAAGATGGTAGAGGAAGCTGTGTAAAACTAAGGCTATGGAGCCTGGGCACTGAAAAGAAAGGTAGTTTGTCTTCAATCAAGTACTCCTCAGCCACCAGTGACATGAGCTCTAGCCCTGTGTGCCTCCTTTAGGGTCGGAACTTTCTACTTCCTGTTCTCTCCCAATTCACTGTGTTCTATGAGGAAAGGCCCCAGTCTTTCTTGCTTAACCCTAAAGCCCCAGCACCCAGTACCAGCATCATGGAAGATACACAGTAGGAACAAAACGACTATATGCTGAATAAATAAATGATTGGGCGAATAAAAGAATGAATTTTGTCACCTTCAGCAAAGTGCCTTTCCCTTTCTGGGTCTTGGTGACCTCACTGGCACAATAAGGACATGATACACTGTGAGTTATGAGGGCCCTTCCAGCTAAGAATTTGATGCATAACTGGATCTAACCCGTCTTCATCTGGCACTATGACGTCTGTAGGCTAATTTTTGCAAAGGTCTTTAGTCTATTTCAATGGAAGGTGCTAGAGAATCAAAATTACTTATTAAGTATAAAATCTATGCAAAGCAAGTTTATCTCTTATTCTGAGAGACAAGCACAATCCTCCGAAGGAAGGAGGAAAATTAAGACCAAAAAATAATGGCATCTCTGATGATGCAAAGCAGTGACAAGAATATCAAAAGGTTGAGAGAGCTATGAAACACATTTTAAATCATTATTACAAAATTTTGTCCACTAATTTTTTAGGGCACAGAGAATAGAGAATGGACTTATTAATTCCAGGGAGGCATCCTGGGTAGAAATTGAACTAAACCTACTGAAACAAATAGAATTTAGCTGGAGAGAAGACTGGCCACAGAAAGCCAGAGAAACAGAATAATTTGCAAACATTTATTTGGTAGTAATGTGGTCCACTTAAATTGGTAGGTGCTAAAAGTATCTGTTATATTTTTACTGGCCAAACAGCTCCCAACTCCTGAGTTCTGGAATTAATTTATAGCCTATATTATTGGATAGTACATTGTCCCTCCCAAAATCTGTGAATATTTGATCACTAGGAATTCATTCATGTGGATGATTCCTTAAAAATGCAAACACATCTGGGCAAACTAATGCATTCCATTTGAATATAAGGACTTTGTGGTTGGGGAAATGGCTCAGTGGTTAATTACTTTCTGCTCAAGCACAGGGCCATTGTTTGGATCCCCAGAACCCATGTAAAATGCCAGGTAGGGATGGCTTCCCAACTTTAATTCTTTCCTTGGAAGGCAGAGACATGGAATCCCCAGACTAGTTTCTTTGGCAAATTCTGGGTTTTTGACTAAGAGACCTTGCTTTAATGAATAAGGTAGAAGAACAATTGAGGAAATTCTTGACATCGTGCAAATGTGCAGCCTCCATATGTGCATGTATGCACGCACGTATGCACATGCATGTGTGTATGATACACACATGCAAATGGAAAAGAAAAAATAAAGAAAAAGTAAAATCAGAACTTTGGTGTTAGATAGCCTGAATCTGATTCATAACTATATCACTTCGTTACTATGTGACCTTAGGCAAAACTATTTTAACCCTGTTGAGCCTCAGTTTCCATGAGAAGCAGATGAGGTAGTAGGTTTACATAGTGACAACCAAGCTGGGCATCCCAGAACTCAGGAGACAGAAGCTATAGGATCTCTATCACTTTGGTCTATAGAGCAAGTATTAAGCTAGCCAGCGTACATAGTGAGACCTTGTCTCAAAAAAAAAATTGTATTTACTGTTCTGCACATTATGCAAACTCTGTTTGCTGTCATCTCAACAGCAAAATGAGACGACAGAGTGGTGGTAGGCAGAGAACCTTCCCCACCATAACATCAGCAACGCAAACTCAGTGCTTAGGATATGCCAGGCAATCCCATGAACACATTTGTATTAACTCCTTCAGTACTTTAACAGGCCAATAAGGTCTGATTCTTAGACTGTTTTGCAATGAAAAAACAAAAACAAAACAGAACAAAACAAAAAAAAAAAAAAACCTATGGCACAGATGCTGAACCATGCAAACTGTGATTTTTACCAGAAACCACACAAGTAGAAGACAACAATGTCAGCTTCATATCCTAGTCCCCTAGATCATGCCTCACCATGTTTCTTCTAGTTTAAGGTGAGCTTTCCAGCACTCAGAGTTGAAGACAGGAAATATGGAGGGGGTGGGGAAGATTAATAAGCTCTTTACTAGCTTTGAAACATCTTAGGGCCTCTTTGGTCACCAGATAACCCATAAGGTCCCATCCAAAGCTTTGGAGCTGTAAAATGTGTAAAAACATCATTAAAGTAGATGTTGATTCATGTGTAGGGCCGGGGTTTGTGCTGAAAGACTTGTGGAATCAATCAGAGAATATTCTAAACTAAACAGAGCATCATGAGAGTAGCAGGAGTTCATAATTACAGTGGGTCACCATGTCAGTTCTTGACAGTTACCAGAGGCAATAACTTACCTTAAAGAGTGAGGTTTGACCAAAAAAATTAAACAAGATGGTTTGCAAGCCATCAAGAGGAACTTTTTCCCTCAATGACTTAGGCAAATATATGGACGCCAAAGCCTTCCTTAGAGGGATATCACCGAGGTAAATCTGCCAAGAAAAATCAGGAAATGAAAACAGGAGTCTTCACCCATCATAGTGACCCATCCTTCACCCATCTCTCCTCCTCACATCCCAACCAATTCAGAGTTCCCACAGAGGACTGAAGCTGTGGGTTGTAGCCTGTCTCTATGGGCTATGACACACTTTCTACACACACACACACACACACACACACACACACACACACACACACACACACACTTTTCCTTCCAAGGTTCTCTTCCTTTAACCTAAGTTTACATCTGTGATAACAGAACTGAAAAGGAGAATAACAAATTACATGATTTGTCCCAACACTGAGAAATAAAGTGAGTTGAAAGATCAGACTACCTCTTCCCTTATAGTTCGGCAGAAACAACAAAAAGAACAAACCATGCAGTAGTATTGGGCACTTGCCTCTCAGTACACTGAGAAATGCTTTCCCTGGAAAGGGAGGCATTAGGCTTTACAGTTCTTCTAGAAACTCATAATCAGATGGATATTCTAGTTTCATTGATAATAAATAGTATTTGGTTTATTCCTGAATATCTTTGACATAAAAAATGAGTTTTTTTAAAAACTAACACAATTACAAACCTGGATTTTCCAGGCAAAAATGGGTATATGGGCACCCTTAAATACATTCCCTTATTTAAGATCTTTGCCTGAAAAGTATGTTGTGGTAGGATATTAGGAAACAGAGGCTCGGGGAAGTTACAAGTCGAATCCAGAGGTCATAAATCAAAGAAGTAACTGAACAAAAATATGTGATTTAGGCCTGAATTTTTCCTATTATCCATGATACTGCTCAATGAGCTATTGCCTAGTTGAGTGTAATGTGTGAGAGAGAGAGACAGAGAGACAGAGACAGATACAGAGAGACAGACAGAGAGAGAGAGAGAGAGAGAGAGAGAGAGAGAGAGAGAGAGAGAGAGAGAGAGAGAGAGAGAGCGAGAGAGAGAGAGAATATGGTGTTTATTGAATGACTTCTTGAACCTAAAACCCATATGGACTTTCTAGCACAGGTGACCCATGCCCAGTCAATTGATGACCTTAGAGGTCACAATTTAGCTTTAGCATATAGGTAATTTGGTACCAAGAATGTGACTAGGGTTGATGGTCTGTTTATCTGCTGATGTTTATAATGGATACTCCATATGTAAACGGAGAGGTCAACACCTGCTTCTACTATAGCTAAAAGGCTCTTAATGGATGAGGAGTTTCCTGCATATAACAGCTATATAAACTAACAGTCATTTGAAAGCCCAGGAAAATGAACACTAGCAGAGAGATTCTAGAGCAGAGTAATCACTCAGAAAAAAAAGGGTAAAAACACAAGGTGAACTACTTGTTTCAGCTGTACAGCTGATGCTAGGTTGAAACTACTATGGCTTTGAAGGGAATCAAAAATTGCTGCTGGGAAAATCTACTTATTCCTGTTGTGAAGAATCAGAAGCAAAAGGTCAAGAGAACCAGAGCCACTGGAAGGACAGTATGGAGAACATCTGGAATGAAGAGAGCTAAACTCCGCATAGATCGATTATATGCATGGTCTCTGAGTCATATATGCATAGGACAAATGTCAAATAAAAATCAAGGAACTCAACTGAGAGTTGAACTGCCTGCCAACCAAGACATGGAGTGTCCTTTGATTCCAGGCAACTTCATTGCCCCTTATAGACAAATCATTCAGAGAAATATATTAGAAATTAATTTCCACATAAGAAAATTCAGAATGTATGTAATCACAACAGTATGTAATCAAAATGTGATCCAAATTTCTCAATATATGGAGAAACAGTCCGTGTGATTCATATCCATCTATAAAGATAAGCAAGTGAAGAACCATCTGGAGAGGACACAGACACTAAAATTAGCGTTCAGTGATTTTAAAGCCTCAAGTACAGCTGTGCTTAGGTATGTAAGAAATGTGCTTTCAATGAATACAAAGAGAATGAATAATACTTCAAAGGGAACAAAACAAATCAACAATAATAAAAAGAATAAGTAGGAGAAAAAGAATTTGAGGATAAATTCTGAAGACATTTCGTTGTGCTGGATAACAACAACAATAACAATAACAAATGACAATATGACAGTAACAAATTCCAGTGAATTTTAAGATAAGTGAATAGAAATTATTCTATCAGAAAACGGATAATAAAATAAAATATGAAAAGAATCTCAAGGACTTTTGAAGCAGTATTAAGAGGTCACATACACACGAAATTGCAGTCTCAAATGGACAAATAACATGGTCAAGAAACAGGATTTGAAGAAATAATAAGTTATGAATTTAAGAAACACAGCAAATCCCAACACAATAAATACAAATAAAAACATGTGAAGGCACACTGATAATCAACAAGTGAATACGTGCAAATGATATATTCCACATCTCATACAAAAAAGAAAAATTGTATATTGATACTGATTTCTCACCAGGAAAAGGTTACAAGCAGAAGACGTGACATTTCTGAAGCTGATTGGTGCTAGATGAAGTCTGCTCTTCAGAGAGGAACAGAAAGGAGCAAACCCAGTAAGTGCCCAGGTAATGTTAAACAACAAAGCAAAACAAAAAACCAACAACTTCCTCTCGTCTTCTTTAGCACAGTTGCATATGCCTTTAATCCCAGCACTTGGGAAGCAGAAGCAGGTACATTTCTATGAGCTTGAAGTCCACATAGTGAATTCCTGGGCAACCAGGGATGTATAATGAGACCCTGTCTCAAAATCTATAGTCTTCCTTGGTTAAAAAATAATAACCCACATATAAAAATTAGGGACTAGGGAACAGGGAATATAAGTAGGTATTTAAGGTCTTAAAGCTCTATGTTTGTGGAGGAGCAGCTAATATTAACTGTAACTAGACTGTGACAATATCAAGAATCATATTTTAATCTAGAGCAAGCATTAAGAAAATTGTATTAGATACGTGTGTGCTGGGCTTTATGTCAACTTGACACCCTAAAGTCATCAGAGAGGAGGGAACCTCAATTAAAAATCTATTTGGAGGTAGGTTCTTAAGGCATTTTCTTTTTTGTTGTTCCCGTTCTCATTGGTTTTGTTTAGTTTGGGTTTGTTGAGACACAGTTTCTCTGTGCAGCCCTGGCTGACCCAGAACACTATGTAGACCAGGCTAGCCTCATACTCCAAGAGATTCTACTGCCTCTGCCTATAGAAATTCTCCATGTAGCCCTGACTGTCCTGGAGCTCACTCTGTTGATAAGCTAGCCTCAAATTCAGAGATTCTCCTGCATCTGCCTCCTGAGTGCTGGAATTAAAGGCATGTGCCACCATCACAGGTATTGATGGAAGAGTGCCCAGCCCATTGTGGATGGGACTACTCGTGGAATGGTATTATATAAGAAAACAGACTGAGAAAGCCATAGGGAGTAAGCCAATGAGCAGCACCCCTCCATAGCCTCTGCATCAGCTCCTGTCTCCAGGTTCTTGTCCTGTTGGAGTTCCTGTCCAGACATTCTTTGATGATAAACACTGATTTAAAAGTGTAAATCAAATAAACCAACTTGCTTTTGGCCATGGTGTTTAATCACAGGAATAGAAACCCTAAGACAATGTGATTAAAATGCTGCTGATGGAAATGTAACATAGTTCAGCCACTATAGAAATCAGTATGGAAGTTCCATCAGAAACCAAATAGTACAACCACATTTTCTAAATATACACCCCTTGAGTTATACCTAAAAGAATCAAAGTCATATGTAAGGCAGACACCTGTGTTCCTCCTGTTTATTGTCATACTGTTCATAACAGCTAAGATATTAAATTAGCCAAGGTGACTAGACATGAAAATGGATTTAAATTGCAGTTATTCATGCCCAATAAAATTTTATTCAGCCATGAAGAAGAATGAAATATGCCATAAGAAATGAGTATAAGTGGAGATTGACATATTATTGGAAATAAGTCAGATTCAGAAAAACATATGCTAAATTTTAAAAGGCATAAAAGTATAAAGGAGACAAGTTAAAGGAAGGAGGAAACAATATAAGGGGCAACAAGAGCAAAGGGTGAAGGTAACTATGCTCAAAATCTATTGCATGAAAATGTCATAAAAAATAAATTTAATCCATTCTTATCTCCTTGTACAAAGCTCAAGTCCAAGTGGATCAAGGACCTCCACATAAAACCAGGTACACTGAAACTAATAGAAGACAAAGTGGGAAAGTAACTCAAACACATAGGCACAGGGGAAATTTTCATGAACAGAACACCAATGGCTTATGCTCTAAGATCAAGAATCTACAAATGAGACCTCATAAAATTGCAAAGCTTCTGTAAGACGAAGAACATTGTCAATAAGACAAAATGGCAATCAACAGATTGGGAGAATTTCTTCACAAATTCTAAATCTGATAGAGGGCTAATATCCAATACATACAAAGAACTCAAGAAGTTAGACTCCAGAGAATCAAATAATCCTATTAAAAATGAGTACAGAGTTAAACAAAGAATTCTCAGCTGAGGAATTCCAAATGGCTGAGAAGCACCTAAAGAATTGTTCAACATACCTAGTCATCAGGGAAATGCAAATCAAAACAACCCCGAGATTCCACCTCACACCAGTCAGAATGGCTAAGATCAAAAACTCAGATGACAGCAGATGCTGGTGAGGATGTGGAGAAAGAGAAACATTCCTCCATTGTTGGTGAGATTGCAAGCTGGTACAACCACTCTGGAAATCAGTCTGGCAGTTTCTCAGAAGACTGGACATAGTGCTATCTGAGGACCCAGCTATACCACTCCTGGGCATATACCCAAAAGATGCTCCAACATATAGCAGGAACAAATGTTCATAGCAGCCTTGTCTGTAATAGCCAGAAGCTGTAAAGAACCCAGATGTTCTACAACAGAGGAATGGATACAGAAAATGTGGTACATTTAGACAATGGAATACTACTCAGCTATTAAAAATAATGCCTTTATGAAATTCTTAGGCAAATGAATGGAACTAGAGATTATCATCCTGAGTGAGGTAACCTAATCACAAAAGAACACACATGGTATGTACTTACTGATAAGTAGATATTAGCCCAAATGCTCAGATTACCCAAGATACAATCCACAGACCATATGAAGCTCAAGAAGTTGGAAGACCAAAGAGGGGGTGCTTCAGTCCTTCTTAAAAGGGGGAACAAAATATTCATAGGAGGGAATACAGAGACAATGTATGAAACAGAGACTGAAGAAAAGGCCATTCAGAGAGTGTCACACCTGGGGATCCTTACAATACACAGTCACCAAACCCAAACAATATTGTGGATGCCTAGAAGTGCATGCTGATAGGTATCTGATATACAGCTGTCTCCTGAAAGGCTCTGCCTGAGCCTAACAAATACAGAGGTGGATGCTCTTAACCAATCATTGGACTAAGAACGGAGTCCCCAATGAAGGAGTTAGAAAAGAGCTGACAACTGATGGGGTTTGCAACCCCACAGGAAGAACAATATCAACCAACCAGAACTCCCATAGCTCCCAGAGACTAAACCACCAACCAAAGATTATGCATGAAGGAACCCATGGCTCCAGCAGCATATGTAGCATAGGATGGCCTTATCAGGCAACAACAAGGAGAGGAGAGGCCCTTGGCCCTGTGAAGGCTCATTATCCCAGTGTAGGGGAATTCCAGGGTGAAAATATGGGAGGGAGTAGGTGGTGGGGGAACACTCTCATAGAGGCAGGGGAAGAGGGGTGAGATGGAGGATTCTAGGGGGCAAATGGGGAAGGGGGATAAATTTTGAAATGTAAGTAAAGAAAATATTCAATAAAAAATAAATGTATTATTTTGTAGACCAATATTTGCTTATTCAAGATATATAAGGAGTAAATATTAGTAATATTTAAGCAGATGTAAAACTTCACATAGACTTAGAAAGGTCTTAGAGTAGTAATCTTCAAAGGAAAAAAAAAACAAACTTGAAGGACTCATACATACTACCTAACGTCCACACTACAGGTAGCAGGGCAATGAAGAGAAGGTCAAGAGGATGTAGCCTTAATAACAACTAGCTTAAGGTTCAGTGAAAGACTTGTCTCAAGGGGATATGGCAGGAAATGATGAATCAGGTAGTTTAACATCTTCCTTTGGCCTGTGCACATATACACACATATGCACATACATATAACACACAGGCACACGGAGTATAGAATCAAGCAACAACACAGAAAGTTTAAAGGTAGGTTTATTTCCCCAACTCTTCTGAGAATATCATGTGTGAGTACTGTATTTATATTTCCCTTTCCTCCTTCTTCCAACTCCTATGATTTTTTTCACAATTTTATGACCTGTTGTTCTTGAATCATTGTTACATATCTAGAGAGATGTAGATATTTACACATTTATAAATACAGCCTGCTGAGTTCACATATGTGCCCAAGTGCTGAGGACTTATCAGAGACTTATCCCTGTTAACTGTTTTCACCTCTTCATTTAAGGCTGAGGTTTTATGAGATCCTCCTATTTATAGTTTAAAAACTGTATTGTGGCTTGACTTTTTTTTTGTCAAAGGCAACAAAGAACACCAATGGGAGAGGGAAAGTTCCCAGTATGTGGTATTGTTTTAAAAACTAAATATTCATATGTAACAAAATGATTTCACACCATATAAGAGAATTAGCTCACTGGGAAATCTTCTTCTTAAGCATAAAAGATAAAAACCAAAGAGCTTTTCAAAGAAAGCATAAAAGAATGGTTTCATGACTGCCCCATGCCAAAGGATTTTTTTTCCCAGACAAATCATATATGGTTACTAGCAAGCTAAAAGAACTACAAATTAGATTTCAGGAAAAAAAAATTGTAAACACGTGCTTATGAAAAGACCCCACTGAGAAAATGATAGGGAAGCTACAGAAATGAACTACAGGCCAATTAAAATACGAACAAAAGATTGACAGCTAAGTCAACGAAGAAATTCTGTGAGTAATCAAAAGGAAGAAGAAAGCTTCCTGCCTATCATTAGCCACAAGAGAAAAGAACATGGGAATTTCTTACCGACTTCTACTTCTATGAGCCAGCTACTCAGTTTCTAACTATTTGCCCAAGACTCACGAAAACACAAAGACTTTATGCAAATATTCATCAAAGTGCTATTTGTAATATTTACAAACTGGGACAAACAAGCAAACATCAATGGTAGAATATGGAAAGGAAAATGGTGAATTTTACAACAATGTAAGATAGTTGAAAGATGACTTCTAGCATAGAATCATGTACATATCACATGATTTGGTTTGGCAGAATCAAGTTCTAGAGGAGGAATCAATTATGGCAGGGGAAAAAATATCATGGTGGTGGTGGCCCCTGGAGGTAACAGGTTCACAGATTGACTGGGGAAAGGAAGGCCTTTCAGGAGCAATGGTAATAGTCCATATTTTGATAGGGTTTTGGTTATGTGGACTTATGCCTTAGCTAAATTCAGAAACCTTGGACTTAGGATTTTATACTTTCCCACACATAAATTTACAATCTTAAGACATAAAATGAAAAAAAAAAGACATAAAATGAAATCTGCCCCCTCAGATTGCTTTGCGTGTGCTGTTAGATGGTGGGAAGGGCTGAGATTTTTAGAACTGATACATGATGGTTGCATTTATCTATGGAGTACGGTGGGGTAAACCAGGGTAATTAGCATCCACATCACATCAAACATTTGACATTTGCTTCTGTTACCTAACCTGAACCAAGACTTTAAAATACAGCCAGACATAGATCTAAATCTCAGCTTAGCTATTAGGTCGTGTTCTTGGGTACATCCCTTGACTTTTCTGTTACCTCATGTGTTCTAACAGTACTCAGTACCATAACATCCAACATGCAATAAATTATCCCTATATGGTAGCCAATAGTCACCTAATGTTTTGAATGATTTCCAGTAATAGAGTCAATTGTGGCATCATTGCACACCACATAGACATCAAAAGAGTTAAGATGTTAGCCTACCAAGGGTTATACACAAAGCTTCCCTAGGGTCTCTATACTTTCCTAATATTCCCATTCAGGTTAAAAGCTTCCAAGAATGTACTGTTTTTCTTCCCAAGAACTGCATGGGTGACAGCATTTAGTTGCCTGGCTTTCAGTTTCCTATGTTGCACTCACCTGGGGGGCTGTGACTTCTTCAGAAGAGCGGATGCTGAAGGCCATACCTTCAAATTTGTGGTCTACCCGCAGCACAGCCAAAGCCAGCTTGGCCATGGTGAGATTTGCTGTTCTCCCTGCAAATTCCATCTTGTGACCAGCACGTTCAATTATCCTCAGAATCCTGAAAAGAATCACAGGCAACAACACTCTTTCTTCCTTGTTGGTAAAACTCATCTTTCCTGCAAGACATCCACACAGTGAAGCTTGTTTCTGTGATTTCATTGTCATTGATGTTGTTTGGTTTTGGAGCCCAACAAGAGGTTTGCATCTTAGCACCTCTAATTTCTGTAGGAGTAAACAAAATGACTTCCTCGAGCTACACTCTCCTTGCAGGCAAAGCCAGAGGTCATACCAGCATGCATCTGAAATGGGTTGTTTCAAAAAATTATATGAAATTATTTTTTATAATTTTATCTTAAAGGATCATTCTTTTTTCTTACAACTTTATTTTTTAAAAAAACAGAGATAAATGTACAGAATTTTAAAAGCATTTTGGCATAAAACTATATGAATGTATTTTTGACAGTACTTGATTTTTTTTTGTACAGAATAGAGTTTATTCAGGTCATGGGAGAGTTAAGAGGGTGGTAGAGACAGAGAGAGAGAGAGAAGTAGAGGAGTAGAGGCCAGCCATGAGCACGTGGGACAGGGGAGGGGGGGGAAGGAAAGGGGAGAGCAAGGCTGCAAGAGCACAAGGGCAAGAGAGGCCAAGAGAGAGAGGAGGGGTCAAGCAGCTCCTTTTATAGTGTCAGGTCACTGGGGCGGAGCATACCTGGCCACTGCTGGGTAATTGAGAGGTGGGGTATACCTGGCTGTTGCTAGGTAACTGAGGGGTGGGGTTTACAGAATCCCAACATTCCCCCATTTTTGTTTAATTAAAAAGAAGAATTAGAGGCAATGGTGGACCAGGAATAGGGTCGTTGTGATCTCTTAACTGCTTCATGCTTGTTTGGGGCGATGAGTACTTGATTTTTTAAAGGTTTGATAGTGTGCATTGAAGTCTTACTAGTTACCATAAGCATAAAGTACATGTAAAACAAAACCTAACATTTTTATAATATGAAGTGCTGACCATACACCCTTTAACCTCTTAGAGCAGTGGGAATGACACTGTAAACATATAATATGAAGGATATCTGATTATATCCTTTATAATTTATAAAATTAGAAAAAAATAATTTTAAGGATAATTTTATCTTAAAGGGTCATTTCAAAAAATTGGATGAAATTATTTTTTATAAGGTCAGATCCATCGTGACCTCATTTGCCTGAGAAATTCAGATTAAACATATAAAGGAATGCCACCAAGTGGTCTGGACAGCATGGTGTGATCCGGTGTGTACATTGAAATATGTCTCTGACTGCTATGGAGAAAATGGGCCAGGGAGTGGCAACAGGGCAGGCAGAAGGCTAGGAGCAGAGGCTCAAGCAGATGGAAGGGGAAGGAGATAAAAGTAGAACTGGGAGAGGAAGAGATGGATGGATTCACTGATTCTACTAGAATAGTTTAAGGCAGTGCTTCTCAACCTGGGATTGTGATTCTGTTGGGATTGCACATCAGACATCCTGCATGTCATATGTTTACAGTATCATTCCCAACAGTAGCACAATAACAGTTATGAAGTAGCCATAAAATAATGCTATGGTTGGGGGTCACCACAGCGTGAGGAGCTATATTAAAGGGTCCCAGCATTAGGAAGGTGGAGTACCACTGCTCTAAGAGGTTAAAGGGTGTATGGACAGCACTTCATATAAAAGCTATTTTCTTCTTTAGTGTTGTTATTGATAAACCCCTGTGTCTTATTTAATTAATGTCACATAAGATGGGGATCAAACTATATTGGATAATATAGAAAGTGTTCAGAGAATATATAAAATTTAATAAAAGAATAAATAAAACTAAGACATTTATAAGCCAGCTTCCCAGGGGGAAATCAAAAACTTGTTGTTGACTGTGAGGTAGGAAGTATCAGCCAGAACAACTCCTAAGTTTTTTAGGCTCCCATGGGTTGAATACATTTTACAGAAACGTGCAGTAGTTAGAGAGATTTCAGGCTGGGTTTTGGGTAAGGATGTATTTGAAAAGTCATAATCACTGAGAGGTCATTCATATTCAAATTTGCTATCCACTGCTCTGGACCTTGCCTAGGCATAACTGCCTGTGTGCTGGAGGAAGTGATACTGATAACATCTCCGCTTCCTGAGCAGAGCATTCTGACTTACTCATTGCTTACTGGAGGCAGGTTGGAGGCTGAATCACTCTGCTTTTCCGTCACACTGCTGATGATTTGGAGCATGATCTGGGTTAGGTTGATACTTATCTCATCACAGTTAGAAATATCAGCTACTTTAGACACAATAATCTTTGTCTCTTCTTCATCCAAAGGTGTAGATTCATTGAGCAGATTTAAAATGTGTTCTGCAACATCGTCTGCATTCTCTGGAAAAAACAAAGTGGAAATGGATGACCTCCATTTTGGCCCTTACTGTGGAGCTATACTGAAGGGCCTCCTTCCCTTCAAAAGGACAAGACAGGGAAATGGAAACACACACCAAGGAAATAAAGTGCACCAAAGGAAAAAAACTATTAAAGCTCAAGTTCTCCAATAGATGTAGTTCCGGGAAGAAGAACAAAAGTCAATTTTGTATTCATTAAGTCTGATTTCAAATGCACTAGGGAAATCTTTTTTGTCACTGAAGAATTCTCTTGAAACTTGATGCTAATTAAGTTAAGACATGTGAGTGTTGGTTCGAGTTAAGATCCCACCTATACTCAAATATCAGCAAACACTGAGACTAAGCTTTTATAATCAAGGGTGGTGATTACTATTTCCTGTCAAGAACTGGTAACCTACAGGTAGAAAGCAAATATGGACCACATAATAAGAAGCAATTAATTAAGATTTTTCTAAGGAGGAAGAACAATAGCAATTAGCTCGCTCACTTTTTTTCTTCACTTTTATTATGGAAATTTTCAAGTACAGTGAGAAAGCAAAAGAATTAAAAAAAAAAAGGCAAAAGAATAACCTAATGAATCTTCTTGTACTTCATGAATCGCCCAGCATTAGCATGCGGCAATGGTTAACCTTGTTCTGAGTCCTTTCTCACGCACCTTTGCCCCATCCACACACCCTATGGTTTTACCCACAAACGCTTCAGTACATAACCTTAAAACTAAACAACTTTCATCTTAACCACGATCGTAATCAAATTAAAATTAAGATGAAAATTACTCCAAAGGTTCAATCAGTGCTCAAATGTCCTTTGTTGTCTTCTAAATGCTTGTCTAAATCATTCATTTATGGGAATCATTGCCCCATTTTTAAGGGAAGGATGCTGATAAACATATACAATGCAAGTTAGATTTTACTGTACTAAAATCCATATAAAGTTGATCTTCCTGGCCAAAAGAATTGATCCGTTAACAAAGATTACACACACACACACACACACACACACACACACTATAATATAAAACTTTGAAAAGAAAGTAATAAATTACTGGTGGAGGAAAAAACTGTAAACTCCTTCCCAAATCTTTCTACTGCTGTTATGAAATTGTTCAGGTTTTGTTGAAAATGGAAAAGCCAGAGCTGCCTAGTCATGATCCTTCTCCGGGCTTCAGTGGTGCGATTTCACTTCACGCTGTCCCTGCTGTGGCAGAATCAAAGTAAACAACAGGCCAAGGGGAAGCTAACTACACTGAGGAAAGTAATTATAGACTTCTCGTCTGGAGTTATATACTTTTTAAGGGAAATTCGGTATGAATTATAGTCGTTATATAAAAATTCTAGGTCCCTAAGTAAGAGTGAAGAGGAATTTTCCTTTAGGAATTGCAGACTGGATCCCCGTTGCTTGAAACATTGTTTCAGTTAATCTGCCAAAAAATTGTAACAAACAGTTTGAGGGGTTTTGGGTCTTTGGTTTTTTTTTTTTTTTTTTTTTTTAGGTCTCTCCTGCGCTACTACTGTGATGTAAGCCAATTCAGCATAACAACACCCCCCACACACACACACACACATACATGCATGCTTGCTTTGTAATTTAACACAATGGTTAGCCATTATCTCTTGTGGTTCTGTGTGTTGAGTGGGCTCAACTGAGCAATTTTCTCTTGGAACTTCACAAGAAGCTGTAGTGGGATTGGAGCCAGGGCTGGGCCTGTCTGAAGGCTAAACTGCCCTGGAAGTTCCTCTCATCTAGCAGTTGAAGCTAAACAGGTGCTAATTATCTGAGGCGGTGAATGTGACTCCCTCCACATGTCATTTTTCAGTGACTTGCCTTTAGAGGTGTATGCTATAGCCAGCTAGTATAAGCTTATAAGAACCCAATTTGTGAGTTTCTGGGAATCTTCGTAGTCTGGTTATTAAACACAAGGAATCATTAAGTTAAATAGAATAATTAATTAATTAAAAATACAAACTTACAATGAAATTATTAAAAACAATAAGGATTCTCAAAAAAACACACCATCTGCTAATTATTTGGCTACATTTCACTAATGCATTTTGGACTATTTACATCCGTTGTCTCTGTGTACATGCCTCACTGAATTCACAGGTCACTGACGGTTTGAGTTTGTATTTGGATGAGAATATTACATTATACAAAATAGCAAATGCTTCAAATCATTAATTACTCTTTGCAAGTAGAATTGGTTAGTAAATATTTCTCAGCATATCATTTGACTTTTCAAAACACAGTATCTGTATCCTGAGAGGAAGCACCCTAAATGAGAATTACCAAGAAAATGAATACCTACACTTCAGTCCTCTTGAACATTAGCCCTTTTTGCCTGCTTTTGGGATTCTTTCCCTCCTACTGAGTTGTATCGTTCAGTCTTGATATGAGCGTCTGTGCCTAATCTTATTCTAATTTGTTATGTGTGTTTAACTGACATCCCTGAGAAGCTAGCTCTTTTCTGAAGGGAAATGGAGAAGGAATAGAACTGGGGAAGAGGCAATGGGGGGAACTGGGAAGACTGGAAGGAGAGGAAACTGCAGCTGGGATGTACTGTATGATAGAAGAATAAAAATTTAAAAATTAAAACATTAGACCCATTATTAACAATTTTTTTTGTCAAATTACTGTCAAATTCTATCACTTTCGAAGCCAGAAGCCAGGTCCAGTGGATCAAATGATATTGGACATTTTAAGGATGAGCTATAACAGCAAAGCATTAACCACCTCACACAGTAGTTATTCATATCACAGCCTTGACACGGATTAAAAGATGAAGACATAGAGACCATCTCTGGCTTCAGAACTTGAGTCCTTTTGCCTGGCATTTTGATACAGCCTCTGTAGCCTTTCCTTGCTTTTGGCCATAGGATTTGGGGAGGGGTTCAAACGGCAGAGTTTTGCCATCATTTTGCCTTGACTAGGCAGGGGGAGCCAGAGCCTTGCACTCGATAGTAATGCATTCATCCCTGAGCTCCACCACAGCCCCTGCTCTCTGTCAATCACTCATCGTCCTGCCTGCCCTGATGGTGGAAAACGCCAGCCAACTTCATCCTGGTCTGACACATCTTCAGTATCATGTGACTAACAAAGCCAGGGCACCAAACAGAACTCAAAGTACTTGGAAAGAAAGAATCCTTTTTCTAGCGGTGTGATATAAGGGAGCTAAGAAAGGTAAGGATTTACATGGGAGATCTATGGTTTTTCTCCGGCTATGATACCTACTGTTTGTCACCAACATTAAAAACGAATACAAATAAATCGCGTCAATATGAGTTCATTTCTTTCCTTTACACAATATTCATCGTTGTTAGCTTCCTGGCTTAAAAAGAAGAGGATTCCTCCAAAGGTAACAGTTGACTTTCAGTCACATGCAGCAGAACCAGCATCCATCCAACTATTTCCCTTTCCCTGTGGCAACTTCTCAGTTAATTTCCTAAAACTTTCCACCTAGTGCAGTGCTTTTGTTCTTGTTATGGTTCTTTGTAGCCTTTTTCCTCCACAAGAGAAAATTCGATTAGCATGTCTAAAACAAATGTGTCACTCAGAAGGAGGGAGGTCAGCATGAGGCAGGCCCTCTGTCTCTCCTCCAACTCCTACAGCCTGCAGCACCACCTCCTATTCTGATTCATGATCCCCTGTCTAGGACATCAGAGTTGGGCTGCCTCTTCGAACTCTGCCACATTTTCTTTGCTCAAGATCTCAAATGTAAATCTTCCATAAGGGAGATTATCCAAAGAAGTGCTCTGCCTTCTGGCCAATCCTTTGGTCCTTCTGTAAGGTGCCATTGTACCTAAGCCTCAAGTGATGGCCAGTCATTGAAGCAGAGACCCAATCTGGCATTAGACTCAGTACATCTACAAAATTATTCAGAAATTGAAGTTCTATAAAGAAAACAGATTTTCTATATTTTCAGAACCTACTTCCTGGATCAAAGCTCTTTTCTCACTGTAACCTTACATGTTGGAAGAGAAAAGTAAGGCTTTTTGAGCCTCTCTTGTAGAAACACAAATCCTGTTCATAAAGGGCCAACACTCATGACCTTCCAAATGCCTCAATCACTTTGGGATTAGGATTTCAACATATATATTTGACTGAGGTTGGGTGTGGTAGCAGAAACAATCAGTCTATAGCACATATTTCACCGAAAGAGGCATGTAAATGACAGATAAGCATGTGTGAAAAGATGCTCAGTCCATATGTCAACAGGGAGCTCCAAATTAAAGAAGTAATGTGGTAATAGTCCACAGCTATTACAATGGCCTAAATCCAAAGCATTGACAGCAGCACATGCCGCAGAGGATGTAGAGCAAGAGAACAACTTAGAAGCTAGCCAGATGTCCTAATGAAGAATGGATAAATAAACTGTCATATATCCAGGCAATGGAATACCAGTCAGAACTAAAAAGAAATGAGATAGAAAGTCAAAAAAAGACATGAGGGAATGGGAATGAACATTGCCAAAGGCAAGAAGTCAATCTGGAGAGAGTGCACATTGCATGATTTCAACCATTCATTATCCTGGGGAAGACAAAGCCATGAAAACAATAAAAGGACTACATATTGCCAGAAACTAGAAGGGAGAAAGAAATGAAAATGAATAAATGTACCACAGGAGGCTTTAAGGGGGTGTGGTTCTGTAGACACATGCTGTGCTGGCTACTTTTATGCCAACTTGACACACGAACTAGAGGTATCTGAAGGGACATTAATTGAGAAAAGACCTCCAAAGAGCCAGCTGCAGGGCATTTTCTCGGTTATTGATGGAGGAGGGCCCAGCCCATTGTGGGTGGTGCCAACCCTGAGCTGGTGATCCTGGGTTCTATAAGAAAGCAGGCTGAACAAGCTATGGGGAGCAAGCCAGTAAGAAACATCCCTCCATGGCCTCTGCACCAGTTCCTGCCTCCAGGCTCCTGCTCTGTTTGAGTTCCTGTCCCGACTTCCTTCAATGATAAACAGTACTGTGGAGGTGTAAGCCAAATAAACTCTTTGCTCCCCAACTGGCTTTCTGGTCATGACATTTTGTTACAACAACAGTAACCCTAACTAAGATGCATGTCATGCACACTCATACTTATAGTTACAAGTATCCATTGTCCTTGTAAATTCTATGTGAAGGTCACACAAGGTAGAGTTATTTGAGATCAACTGAGAAAATGTCTCCATCACATTGGCCAGTAGGTAAATTAGTCAGGCATTCTCTTAATTAGTGATTGATGTGGGATGATTCATCCCACTGTGAGTAATGTCATCCCTGGGCAAGTGGTATTAAGTTTATAAGAAAGCAGACTAAGTAAGCCTAAAGGCATCATTCTTCCACCGGTCTCTGCTTCAATTCCAGTCTCAAGGTTGCTATGCTGAGTTCTTGCCCTTGCTTCTTTCAGTGATGGCATGTGGCCTGAGAATTGTAAACTGAAATAAACCCTTTCCTCCTCAAGTTGCTTTCATACATGGTGTTTTATCTCAGCAATGAAAGCCATAATTAGGTCATACACCGTGCAGTGTCGAGAGTGAACCCCAATATAAATTTTCAATTGGATCAGGGTAGGGTCATCCATTTTAATAAAGCTAACTCTCTGGTGACAATGTTACAAAGCTAACTCTCTGATGACAGTGTGGGAGGACTGGATGTGTTGCCAGCACACAGAGGAACTCTGTCCTTTCTTCACTGTTGCTGTTGCTGGGCATTGTGGCATATTCCGGGAACCCCACACTTAGGAGGTTGAGGCAAGAGCATCAGAAGTTCAAGGCCATTATGAGCTACAGAGAGGTTTATAGGCCACATCTACCATGACTATATATTGCTATTAGCCTGCTTCTCCCCTAAACAAATAGGTGTTATGAGAAATTCAAATCCTCTTCTCTAGGCTGACCAGTACAGGAGGAGAAAAGACACAAAGTACTGAAATCCAGAACAAATGGTTATGTGCTAAGGAGAAGAGGTACTGCCACCGACTGTAAGTACAAGATGGTTGTGTGTTTACAAGGACATGAGAACATTGGAACCTCCGTGTGGTATCAGCAGGGATGCAAAATGGCTCAGCAGTTATGGAAAAACGCTTTTGCCATTCCTTCAAAGGCTAAGGATAAAGTTACCAGGTGACTGTAACTGTACTCTTCAGTGTGTCCTAAGAGAAGGAAACAGGTCTATCACTCATTTGCACCACAAATACTCACCATCTGTCTGTAAGAGCCTAACATGAAAACAGCCAAATATGGCCAGCAACTGATAAGTAACTAAATAAAATGTAATAGATCAATTTATCTCAATAGTATTCAAGCATTAAAAATGCAGTACGGGTCCATGCTACAATATGAAGAAACGTCACAAACATCTTGAGAAGCCTATAATAAGCAAAATTCACACAGGTGGAAAGTGGATCAGTGGTTGCCAGGAATTATAGGGAGGGAGAAGTAGAGGTTTTGTTAACAGGTACAAGGATTCTTTGTATAATGAAATGGTCCTTTGTACAAGTCTCCTCTATGGAATGCACAATGATTGTTGCACAACCGAGTTACTGACAAAAAATTTACTCACAAGTAAAACGACCCACTAGATCGCTTTTGCTAAATGGGGAACCTGTGAATATCACCACAGAAAAGGTTTTATACTACTTGGAGATATCGGGTCTTGATAATCAAATCACCCAGGACTCCAAAGCTCGATAACACACTTTGTTAATGAAGGAGTTCTGAATCAGATACTTCCATACCCTATGAACTGGGTTACAAATTAATGCAACTATTACAAATGCACTTGACATTTTATGATTGACTCAAGTAATCTCACTTTCCAGAATTTATGCTTAGAACTAATTTACACTGCCCAAAATTGTTTACAAAATTAAATATTCCATTTGCAAAATATTGTGACATGTGAAATATTCATTAGAGCAGTCTTTTTCCTCTGTAATTTGTAAATTTCTGATTTGGAAGTTTTGTGAGTGTGTGTGTGTGTGTATGTGTGTGTGTGTGTGTGTATGTATGTGTATGTATGTGTGTTTGTGTGTGTGTGTGTGTGTGTGTGTGTGTATAGTTGTTTTCTTTTAATTTGTTTTTGAAACAGGATCTCTCATGATGTAGCCAAGGCACTGGCCTTGAACCCATGATTCTGCTGCTTCAGCCTCCAAAGTGCTAAGATTACACAAATAGGCCACCAGGCCAACCTCTTTAGAGTTTTTAAATATGGAAAAGAATGGGAAAATGATACTAAAAATTATAAAGTGAAAATTTGCAAAATAAAATATAGAAAGAAGTCTGATAGTCCTGACTCCTTCTCTCCTGCCACCTCTACCAACAAGCAATGGGACTGTTGTAAATTTTCATAGCATTCTGCCCATGCTCTCTTTTATCTCAGATCAAGTAGGCAAACTAAAGGAGGTCCCATGATATCTCTATGTGCACAAAGCTGTCTTACCATCGCTTATGGTGATATTAGCGAGATCCACAATCTTATCAGGGAGTCCTTGAAGCAATTTGCATTGCTTAAGCCTTGGTTTTTCCCATTGACACTTGCCAGTCTGGATGCTGATGGAACTGCAAAAGACAGAAGGAGGAACAAGAGGAATTCTCCAGCTTTCTCATTAAAGTAACAGACAAGGATAATCCTAAGGGAAATAGTACAGTGGCTCACATCTATAATCCCAACACTCAGAAGCATGAGGGTCACCATGAGTTCCAAACCAGACTGGGATACAGTAAGACCTTGTCTCAAAATCAGTAATAACTATCATTAACTAATTAATCAATTAAATAAGCGCAATAATGGAAGACTTCTCCATGCCTAAGGCATGCTTCTCCATGTCCATTTCTTGCCTTTAGGCTTAAATAAAACAGATGGACACCAGACAGCTAGTAGTGGAGCAGGGCAAGATTCAGCTCTCCAAGAATCAAGAAAGAGACTTTGCCCATGTAGATATGACTCCTTTCTATCACTTTCCTCTTTTTACGAGACACTCTTATTGGAATACAGTCTTGTCTCTACATAGTAAGTGTTTCTAAGTAAATGACCTTTTTAGTGCATTGTCCTTCACTATCAACCCACACCTTTGCCTCATTTACTTCAGGCTAGTTCAAGTCAGCCAATGCATGCACAGAGTATCTACAGACTCTAGGAATGATGGTAAGGGACATAGACAAACAGGGCAGGGGCTTGGACCTCACCAGGAGTTTGTAATTGAGTGGTTCTACTCTCAAATTTATACAAATCATAACAAAGTTTATGTGAACAAAATGGAATCTACCAAAACACCACTCAAGAACTTCTTTTCTTTTTTTCTTTTGCTTCTTTCATTTGTTCTTTCTTCCTTTGTATGTGTTTATTTTGGTCCTGGTAGTGAATTTTGATTTGGATTTTTTTTTTGTTGGAGGAGTTGTTTGTTGTTTGTTTGTTTGTTTGTTTGTTTCAAAACAGGACCTTTTTCTGTAAACCAGCTTATTTTGGAACTTCCTACAGAGTGCTAGCTGATATTAAACTCACAACAATTCTCCTGTCTCAGCTCTTGGAGTTACAGGTATATAAAGCACTCATGTCTGGCTAAGGAGAAGTTCCAGCATTAGAAGTGGGCTGAACATGGCAGGAAAAGGATATATACCTTCCCTGCTGCCACCAGCTAGAGAAAGAGACACAGAGAAATGGTCATCATGTCTACAATAACAAATTATCTCTTAGGCTACAGTACATGGTGAAGGGATGGAGCCAAGTAATAACAGGAAAGGCAACCTGCTGTCTTGATGACTGTGTTAGAGGTTTGCACTCCATTCCTTAACAAAAGTCTGCCACGTAGCAAGCAGACTCTAGAACATCATGCTGGCAGCAGGATGAATTAGGTTGGGGAGTAGTGGACTGTGAGAGAGCATGGAGACAGCTCTAATGTAGGCAAGAGCTAGGAAAGGGCTTGTACTAAGGAGCTGGCTACAAAGGAAAGGCTCCATGCGAGCTCCCACTGGGTCTGCCAAGGTTGTTTGCTTTGTTGATGCATTAGATGTAAGCAGGGGTGGATACGATACAGGCAGAGATGTGACTTTCTACCAGTGCTTTTAAGCCTCTGTGGAAACCTGCTGCCCCTCTGTTCTTGCCCATTTAAGTTATTTGGCATACACCATTAGCAACCGAGAGTAAGAAACGAAGGCTGATGATTTAAAAAGGGAAAATGATCAACCGAACAATACAAGAGTGATGGAGTAAATTATGATGGCCCATCTACGATGCAGCAGCTCAGGCTGCCTTCGAATTGATCATTAAAACGATGAATGCAAAACATGGAAATGTTTGATAAACTATTGAATGAAAGGGTAAATTACATTATTGGTATGTAAACCATGGTTACCGCTACAGAAAACTTAGACATTCAAAGGAGAACCAGATTAGGGGTTAGAGAGAGGCAACCCCCCACAAACAAAACAAACAAACAAACAAACAAAAATGCCAACCTAAAAGCTGCTATGTTGAAGTTGTTGAGATTTTGGTGAGTTTTCTCTTTGGTCCTCATAAAATTTGTATTATATTATATGTGCATGTTTAACTCTGAAGGGTGAAAGAGAGAAAGAGGTTCAGCAGTAGAGGAGAAAGAGAGGGACTTATAAAAAGGACGTAGACACACACCCCAGATGGAGCTGACCTCATTGCAGGTAAACTAGCATTTGGAACTTGACAGATACATACCAAATTCTTGTGGCGTTCCTATTCTCATTTTTAATGCACCTTTCTTGGACTGTCTCAGTAGGGTCAGTTAATGGCCACTTATATGTCCCTTTGTATTTTGAGGGTGTTTCATCTGCTTCACATTTTCCTGGATCTATAGAGAAAAAAAAAATGTATGCAACATTTTCAAGGGCAAAAGGCACTTAAAAGTATCATGAACATCCATTATGACCCATCATTATGACCCTGTGCACAACCATCAGCACATACAAGAGGAAAGTATTTCAACCAGGACATTTAAACTAAGCTTCATGGAAACCAGTTTCAAAGGCAGCCTTTGTTTAAATAAGCTTTTCAGTACAACCTCATGTTTAGTCATTTTCATTAGAACCCCCTATGGCAGAGGGAGGCTGCTTTTTCCTAGTTAAAAAAAAAATCTTTGACAATTTCACACACACACACACACACACACACACACACACACAAGCACACGCACACGCACACGTGCACACACACACAATTAAATTTAGAAATTGTTTGTAAAATTTCTATATATTCATTGCATGGAGGAAATTCAACCACAAAAAGGAGTACTAGAGTAACAAACATTTCTGGCACTTCTTTCTTTCCTCAGAAATATGCCCTGTTATCACTTTGCTATGTAAACACGGGAGATTAGGCAGAAATTTCTTCCTATGGTAGTCATTGTCTTCTTAAGGGACTCAGGTATATTTGGTTTCAGTAAAATCAACATGCCTGCCATGACCAGTATAACCAGGTTCACAATGTCTCTGCTGACGGTGTTTCCCAATGAAATACTGCTGAGACACACTTTTCATACCGGGTTTTGTCATGTTAAGAGAGATGTGGTCCTGAGAGGCTCTACAAGATCGTTATTGGTACGGATGATGATGCCTGCAGCTAACTATCCGACTGAGCACAGGGACCTCAATCGAGATGCTAGAGAAAGGACTGAAGGAGCTGAATGGGTTTTAAACCTCATGGGAAGAACAACATCAACCAACAAGACACCCCCAGAGCTCCCAGGGACTAAACTACCAACCAATGAGCACACATAGAGATATCTATGGCTCCAGCTGCATATGTAGCAGAGGAGTCTGGCATCAATAGGAGAAGTCCTTGGTCCTGTGAAGGTTCATTTCCCCAGTGTAGGGGAATTCCAGGTTGTTGAGGTAGGAGTGGGTGGGTGGGAGTTGGAACATTCTCATAAAAGCAAGGGAAGGGGGGATGGGAGAGGGGGGAACCAGGAAAGGGGATAACATTTGAAATGTAAATACATACATAAACTATCCAAGAAAATAAAAGAGGGATGTGGTCTAGGCTAAGTCTATGTGGAAATCCCCAGTCCTTACTGTGTGCCTAGACATGTTTCCCTTAGGTGGTGACAGAGTAGCCTGATTCATGCAGGTCTGTCCAACCTTTTCTATGAATGCAAGAAAATCACCTCCTTTCAATTTTAGGACAGATTTAATGAGTGTCATTTACATGGTGGGTTCTGCCTGTGGTCTCCGGTCTTCACCACTTTCATCCCACTCTAACCTTGTATATCCACAAGCCTCTGCTATTTACTTTGCTTGCTGCCAAAGGCAGTCCATTCTGATGCTTGTGTGTTACCCCCATGTTTTTCCAGCTGTCTAATGGGGAAAAGGAACAAAGTTGCCAGTGATGGTCAGGTGATGGACTGGCCTGGTAGCCTTCCTCTTTTACCAATGAAGCTTTCCAGATTAGGAAAGAAAAGCTTCCGGAGGGCAATCTGGGACAGTTCCCAGGTCATTTCCTAAGATGAATAGGTTGGCTGAATCAGTCAATAAATTAGCAGTTATCTATAGGGCGCGCATTGGGTGTAATGATTAAGCTTGCCATGTTTCTAGCTTTTTACATCCGAGGAGCAATTCTCCTACACTACTCATAGGCCAGCCCCTGCTGATATTCACATCTGACCACGAGTCAGCTTGGAATAGTCCCTTTCTGGTGCTTTATGCATTTATAAGCCCTTAAAGTTAGAAGAGTCATGAAGACATGTGAGCATAAGTTTACATGGAAAGATGATTTCTCAGCTACGCATAGTGACTCATACCTGTTAGCCTAGTACCAACTACTTAGGAGGCAGAGGCTGAGGTATGAGGGTTTCGATGAGTTAAAGACTTACTTGGGTTATATAATAAGTTCAAGAACACCCTGGGCTACAAAGAGGACCTCGTCTAAACAAACAAACAAAAAAAAAGAATAGAATTTTCTTCTCTTTGAATGTAAACATCTATATAGTATATTTATTATGAGTTTTAAATTTTTTAAAGTGAATTCACACTGAAATGCCTTGTCAAAATATTTACCTAGCTTTTCCACTACAACACGGTCAGACTTTACCAATAGAGTCAACAGATCTTGTGTGAAGTTCCCATGTGTGAGGTTCCCGTGAATTTTAGTTCGGATCCTGCTGATCAGTTCCACAGATTCTAGAGAAGAGTTGGCTTTTATAATGACCCAACAGGCACAACTAAAAAAAAAAACAGGACAGAAAAGAAATACTAGTCAGGTCAACAGAGTGTAATTTGGCCGGTGATGCTACAATTCTATAGAATTGCCATCATTGGTAGCCCGAAAATAGTAAGTATTGTATAGCCACTAAATGATAGCTATTTCATAACTGTTGAACAATTATGAAAGCATGTGAAAATAGTCTGAGAAATGTTATTACATGCATCCAAAAAGGACAACTCAAAACCTATTTTCAAAAGAGTGGTCCACAACATTTGTACTATGTTGAAATTGCCTCGCCAAGAGATTTCTCCAGGAGTTTGTATTAATTAATAGGGAAAATGGAGTACTTGGGAGTTATTATTTCAGAGAAAACATTTTATTTTTTCTGTTCCTTCAATTTATCCATCATTACTGCAATAAGGCAAATAGGTACATGTCCAATTAGTCTATAGAGACGTGTTCTGGTGAGTGCTGAGTCCTACAAGACACTCAGGATGATGTTACTGTTAGCTAACATCTGTGGAGTTCTTGCTGCACATGTTTTGGTTCATTTACTTCTCACAGCAACCTTATGAGATAGTGATGCTATTATCCCCATTCTACAGATGGGGGAACTAAGACTTAGGGAGATAACATTTCCTGCAAAAAACTCTACAAAGTATTTTTAATCCATTAATGGATAATAAAGTATAGAGCTGCCCTTAACCTTAAACTCTACAATAAGGTCTTTAAATATTACAGATTACTCTGGTATTCTAATAGAAAGAACATTTCAAATTCACAAACTTGCCTACACCTTTTTTTTCCATTTTACATACAGCTTTTGACAAACATGTTCACTGAGCATCCTCAGAATTATTGGAAGTTAGATGTCCTTATCTTTATGTCAAGCTTCTCCGTATGGCAAATCAAGAATGCTTTCTCCTTCCCCTGACCTCTGGGTGGTGAATTAAACTCCATTCATCCTACCCCTGTTGATTTAACCTATTTCTTCTCCAAGTTCATATTTCCATTGTAAAGGGGACTCTCTATCGCAGGTGACACTCAATCTAGCACCTTGGACATATCAATAGTCTCTTCTTGAGCCTTCTTTGGCTATAGATTAGTTCTCAACCTTCCTAATGCTGTGACCCTTTAATATGGCTCCTCATGTTGTGGTGACCTCCAACTATAAAATTGTTTTGTTGCTACTTCATAACTGTAATTGTGCTACTCTTATGAATCATAATGAAAATATCTGATATGTGACCCTAGTGAATGGTTGAGAACCAGTGTTCTATGTCCTTCATGGTAGGTATCACAGACCAGCAATAGCCATTGTTTCAAGAGGAGCTTGCCTGTGAGTGTGAACACTATCTGGGGTGTTTTTCATGGTGGCGATGATGTTTTCTCAGCATTTTATTGACTCTGTTGACCACAACATACACTTACCCCATCCCCTAAATAAAAGTCACTTTGAACCTCATTTCTTCACTATAAAGAAGCACAGGCTGCTAATGCAATGGTGTGACCAACTGAAACAACTTAGTTGGTGAATGGAAAAGCTTAATAAGAGCATCTGAGAAATAAGCACCAGGTACTTTGATTTCCCTCTGACAATTCTGACCAAAAGGCTGCTCATTGCACATACAGATTAAGTGGAAGGAAAATCAGAACTAACTGTACCAGCTATGAACAAACTCATCTCCTACCTGTATGGTACATGAAAAATTGCATCCATTCCTTGCCCTTTTTTCTGTTCCAACCGATGCAAAAAAAAAAAAAAAAAAGTGCTTAGTCACTGAAATTTTTGAACAAACAGCAAATTTAAATAGAGGGATTATCATTAAGAAGAAAATAATAATCACTCTTTACATTTACACAGCCACTGCCTTCTTCAAACATCCCTTAAGCACATTATCGTGTTAGTGTTCACACCAAGCCTGAGGGGTGGATAATACAAGGACTGTCTGTCCACTTTCTAGATGCAGCAATTGTCACTCGGGAAGTTAATGATCTACTCGGCAGCACAGTCCAGGCCTTCTGGATACTGGCATGCTGAGATAATAAATGTAAGCCGCTAAAACCACCCTAAGCCTCTGCACTTAAGGTAGCACTTCATAGATACTACTTAGTTCTGTCCATCTAACAGCGCTCTTTTTACAAAGAAGGAAATGGAGGCACAGTAAGGTTCATTCATTTGCCCCAGGTCCCACAGTCAGAATGTGAAGGATCTCGGAGCTTTGGCAGATTACCACATGAGAGCTTTTACACTTAGTATTTAGAGAAATTTTAGTTAGATCATGTTAGCTGTGTGTTACAGTTTAAAGTTCTGACAACTGTTTACAGCAAGTATTTTAAATGACGGCAGATGACTTAGAATGCACTATAGGATTTATTGTATTTCATATAGTCAAATATTTACGTCATATTTCAGTACCTTGAAAGCTATGTGGTTCCCAACCATTTTAGAGTTTACCATCCCACAGCTCTGAGGAGCTGAAATAAGACTGAAGGTCATTCTGCTGTACTCTGACTACAGATATACCTTAGAGAAAGGACTTAGTTTTGTTAGGTGAATGGCAGACTTACAATTGCATCTTGGAAGAGTGGGGCTTTTCTGTGAGTTGTCCACAATCAAGAAATTCTACTTCCATTTATAATCCCTAAGTCCTTCAAGTCACTCAGCCCACAAAAATCTTCCTCAAAATGCTACCACATGGTCAGTTCATAAGATGCAGAGAGTTGCTTTCTTGATAGGTCCTGGGACCAACCCTAAAGGGAATCACTTAATTTGACCCTCAACTTTAACCATTGAACTTGCCTAGTAATATACTCCTGGATAGAAGAGCTGTTTACTCATGCCTAACTTTTTTAGGATGGGTCACAAGTATCTTCAATTTAAAAAATTACTTACTATATGTGAATACATGGCCATCTCTTCTTTGGAAGTCTTTCTGTATCAAAAGCATCACAAAATTACAGAACAATAAAATGTAGCACACAATCCGTGGATCACAAGGTAAAGATAGTAACAGGTGTGGGGTACCAGAGTTTCAACTGGGATGGGACTCCAAGGGGACCCTTGAACTGCACATCAGATCCAGAAATTAATCCCATGATGTTATAAGCAAGAGTGCATAAAATGCATGTACAATGGTGGGCATTATTCAAATATCTATGCAATCATTAAAACGAATAAGCTAAGCTGAGAGTGGCAGTGCAGCCTTTAATTCCATTACCCCCAAGGCAAAAGCAGAATCTCTGTGAGTTTGAGGCCAGCCTCAGTCTGCTTTGTAAAGTCCAGGAAGCCAGAACTACACAGTGAGACCCTGTATCAAAAAGAAGATAGATAAATAGATAGATAGATAGATAGATACATACATACATACATACATACATACATACATACATAGATACATACATAGATACATACATAGATACATACATAGATACATACATAGATACATAGATAGATAATAGATAGATACATAGATAAAAACTAGGTTTTATAGACTGTCATAAAAGATGTATATGATGAATTACGAAAGAAAGAACATTGTTTGACAGTATATAAAGTAGGAACTCTGTCACTAAATGCATTACAAAACCTAGAGGAATGTATAATGGTAGATATTCACAGGCATTCTCCAAGGGGTGGGAAATGTGAGTAGATATTTTTAGTAGATCTTTGTAGATTTTCAATATCCATGTCATAAATTTCTATACATTATTTATACATAGATTTTACAATGGCTGCATTATTACTTTTGCACTGGATAAAAATACAGCATTTAAAACAATATTGGAGACTTCAAATATTTGCTTTCAATCTTCGGGGGGTGGTGCAGAATTTTTGTATCTAGTCAAAATTCTTATGTTGAAGCCTATTATTTTTTTTAAGTTTTTATTAGTTACTCCCTGTATTTACATTTGAAAGGTTATCCCCTTCTCCCGCCCCGATCTCCTCTCCCTCCTCCTCTACTTGTTTCCTTGAAGGTGCACTAGCTCTCAATCCCCCTCTCCACCTCAGTGCCTTGCCTTGAAGCCTAATATTCTATGAGATCATATCAGATGATGAGCTTGTTGGAAGGTAATTAGGTAATGAGGGTGGAACCCCCATGAACAGTATTTGTGAACTAGTCAATACTGTAAGTAACAACAGAAGTGAGTCCTATCTGTGTTCCTTGGCTTATGAAGATGAAGCCAACCAGTAGGGAGTATTCTGTTTCCTCAGCCCATACTAAGGCAATAACTTACGGTAACCTTCACTTATACATAACCTTTCACGAACCTACTTTTGTTTGAACACATAACAGAAACCAAAGAGCCAACATATAGAAAGTAGGTAGTCATATGGAGGGGAAGCCACAGGTGGCAGTGTTCAGAGGTGGCACCTGGCGACAGGTGTCTGGGCCCTGGAATCTGAGCCATTAGGAATCCACCCGAGCATTTTTTATGTGAGAATTGCCATTCTCCTGAAACTGGATTTGTTACATTAAGAGTGGAATGTTGCAAAATAGGTCTCGGGTTTCCCTTTTTCCTCTGTTTTGTCTGGGTTCCTGGTTTTGTTTTATTATGTGCTTCCATTGGTTTTACAACCTACAGTGAGATAAGTGTGTTCTTCATTCCTAGATATCAATAAGGGAAACTCACAGACCCAGGTGGTCCTCTGACTTCCCTTCAATTCACAGAAGATGTCGTTTACACACCTGCTTTTAATTTGAATAGCCAGGTTAGCAAGAGAAAATTCGCTGTTTTGAAACATAGAGTTCAACTGTAAAAGAAAAAAAAAAAAAAAGAAAACAGATGGTCAGTGTTTGTGTGGCCACTCTTCTGCTGTCGCCCAGTGATGTCATGGGACAGCATGAGCTCAGGTTGTCTTATCAGTGAGCACAGCCTTTCCAAGCCTGCTTCAGGTTTACAGTTCCCACTTTTTTCCATGCTGTTAGAAGCTAAGCTGACATCCATCCTAACTTCAAATATAGAAGCCCTAACCTGAAATCTGATCACATTTCTATATACAGCCATTAAAGTTTAAGGTAGAGAGCTCAAATCCAACATGAACTGTTATCCTTATAAGAGGACAAAGAGAAAGTACAAATGTGTGTGCCCAGAAGAAATACCATTTGAAGGCATAGCAAGAAGGCCAAAGAACAAAATCTCACTAAAATCCAACCCTTCCAGCCGTTTCCTCTTCAACTTCTACCCCTCACCTGACCCTTTCTATCCCACTCTGCCTCCTCCCTAAACATAACTCCCGCCTACAACTGTGTGATAACAAAGGCTGTTTTAAAGCCACCTAGTCAGTGAGCCTTTGGAAGACAACCCAGACACTTTGAAACACTTGCTTATTTTCAAGCACTTAGAACTGGATCATACACACTTGAACATAATGGAGAACTGGTCCAAGATGCATATTGGTATTGCTACTTATCTGACAACCATTTGGTAATAATTCTTAAAATGTAAAAATGTCCATGACTCTTGAGCCAATTATTTAAAATTTGAAAATGAATCCTATAAAAAAATTCAAGGACCTCTAAAATAATTGGAAGAACACTGGTTTTGGAAATATTTAAATAGATAGAAAGAAACAGAACCTAAAGGCCTACTAATACACATCTAGATTTGAAAATGAAATAAAAGTTTCTGTTGCAGACATAATAGTAAAATTTTAATGGTCCTGTTAAACTGTATGGGGTAGGGCTATATCCATGACCTATATATGATCAATGATATGTAGTAAAGTGTTCATGGTGTTTATTGATGGTTCAAGATGGTTGCTTAATCTGTACAATAATCTGACATTGCTCCTCAGAACTAAATAACACAACACACATCTATGACTATGTAGACATATCTTACTGAGTATACCTCAACTTATTAAGAACAGCAGTGGTGGACCAATGGTACCTATTTTAGATGCATTCCTGTGAACTTGAATTGCTCAGCATGTATTAGTTTTATAAACAAAAGGTAAGGACAATTAAAACTACTATTTTGGAGAGGGAAAAATTAAAGTATGGAAAATAAAGGCACATAAACACTATGCCATAGAGTATGTTATAACTGCTCTGTTTTCCCCAACAAGAAAAATTTGGCAGTGACTCAGAATATGTGTCCATGGGGGAAAATGTACAAATCTCAACAAATGAAAATAATCATATCTCATAAAAAGCTTTCAACACTGCGACAGAGATTGCAGAGATCTTCAGTGTGTTGCCTACAGAGTAAATACATTTTCAGTAAAAACAATCAAAACTGATTCTCTATGAAATGGATTATCAATAGAAAACAGAGTCTGTGTTCAATCTATCTAGTCTTCGTCCTGTGTGTTTAACAAGCACCATAAGTATTTTAAAAAGCACTTTACCCAGTCTTTTGTAAATTCACGTAAAACAGTGGTAATAAGGAACCGTGGCTCTTCATCAAAGACAGAGAAGCTCATTTTGATATTGTAGAAGGAAACTGTAATTAAAAATAAACAGGTTAATTTTTGTTATTTACATCAAAAATTCTGACTTGCTAGGCAGTAGCAGTGCACACCCGTAGTCCCATCACTTGGGAAGCAGAGACAAGTGGATCTCTGTGAGTTCAAGGCCAGCCTTGTCTACAGAGCTAGTTCTAGAACATTTGAGGGTACAAAAAGAAACGCCATCTCAAAAAAAAAAAAAAAAGAATGAATGAAGAAAGAAATTTGACTTCTGAAAATTAGATCAGAAGTGTTCTCCACTGTAAAGCAAACAAAACAGTAACGTTTTTCATTCCTAAATTTTGCTTAGTTTAATATCAAGAACCAGCTATTTTGGCTACGTAACTAAAAAAAAAAACAGGCAAGATGCTACCATCCCATTTTTGCTTTGGTTGCCTGTCCATTTCCCAGTGTTTCAAAACAGTTTATAGGCTTGTGGCATACCCCAGAAATTCTCTTTCATTCACCAACTGGTTTCCAGCTTATTCAACAGCCACAGTAAATACTATATGTCTTAAGATAAATTAACATTAAAAATTGTTTTCTCACTATTGCCTGCCTTCCTCCTTTAGAGTTTTAACTCTTTATGTTCCTCTTGGTCTTGTCCTGTTATATCTTTATTTTGAATCTTAAAAGTACAAACTCAAGCCAAGGAAATGGCCCAGCAAATACAAGCACTTGCTCCCAAGCCTGATTATCTGAGTTTGATTCTTGGGACCCAGGTGCTGGGAATAAGATGTGACTTCTACGAGTTGTTCTCCTTCCTCCACAAGTCCAAAGGGATGTGCACATGTCCACACACATGCATACACAGATAAACAAACAAACAAACAAAAATGGACTGGAGAAATGACTTAGCAGTTAAGTGATTTGCTGCTTTTGCAGAGGACGTGAGTTCAGTTCTCAGCACCTACATGGAGGCTCACAAACCCCTGAAACTCTATTTCCAAGGGATCTGATACCCTTTTCTGGCCTCTTTGGTCACTAGGCATTCATGTGGCAAAGATATATACATGTAAGCAAAATATACATATAAAATAATATAAAATAACAAAATTAATTTAGCAAAAATTGCAAAGCTGTTCAACATTTGAACAACATGGAAGCTAAATACTCCCTGAATATCCATAACCATTTCTAGCCAGCTAGAAGTAGAGATTAGAGAGGGCTCAGACCTGCACAGAGAAATTCAAAATACAAGTACAGTTGTGTGTGTGGTTGTTTTTGTTGTGTGTGTGTGTGTTCTGTTGTGTGGTAAGCACCATCAGATCTAAAGGCATATGACCATTTATTTATTTATTATACATATGGGTATTTTGTGTAAATGTATATCTGTGCACCTTGTTCATGCCTGCTCCAGGAGGATTCCAGAAGAGTGCATCAAATATCCTGGAATGGCAAAATCTCATAAAACTATAGTTACACAGGGGTTTGAGCCTCCATGTAGGTACTGGGAATTGATCCAGGATCCTCTAGAAGAGGAGGGTCGGTTCTCATAACAACTGAGCCATCTTGCCTTTCCACCCTCAGTATGATTCTTTTACAGGGTAAAGATGATGTGTTCACAGCATCAGTCATGACATCAGGAAGCAAACAACTGTAAGGAAAGCTTCAAATTGCTGAGTGAAAAGATCCATCTGTTATATATTTCAATAAAGACAAGAAATATCACTAGGGTTCTGTACCAGACAAGGTACTTGTGTACCAATGCTCTTGGGGAGATGAGAAACATATGCACCCCTTTCCCTCTTTTCTGCCTTCAGAGAACACGGAGCACACACGGCTCATTGTTCAATCACTTTGTTAAATATATATGAATAAAATACCTGCAGACGCTTTGGCAACTGGTGAAGTAGATGTTTGTGTAAATAGAAAGGAAAATACGGAGTTCATCCATGTTGTCTCCAAAGATGAAGAGACTAATGAAAACCCAGTTGATGCAGAAGGATGTGTCATTTCAGTAGCCATCAGGGGAAATGAGGCTCCTACAGCTGTGGATGTAGTAGTGCTTATGTTCTTAACAGTATCCAATGTGGGTTTAGAAGGAATTAAAGTGTGGGATTCTGGTGTAGCTGGAACTTTACTCCACATAGATGTATTTGTAGGTCTAGATGCAGTCAGAGAACCACTAGACAGGTCCTGACTTGTTATAGAAGGTGATACAGTCATTCTACTAAAGGACGTGGTTTCAGACATAGTCATGGAGTTGTTAGCCACCGAAGTTCTGGGGGATGAGTCAAGGAATGTAGAAGTGTGCAGACTGTCATCTCTGGTTTTTGCAGATATGGGCAGAGAAGTCAAAGGGTCAGCAGTGAAGATGCCCAGTGTAGTTGCAGAAGTGGCTTGGGTGGGTGTGGCACTTCTATCAGAAAGGGGTACCATTGTAAAGTTAGGGTGTGTTGCTATCACGTCAGAAGCTGGAAATGTGGATTCTGACATTTCTTCTGAAGATGAAGCTGAAAGCTGAGGAGTAGATACAGATGTCCGAGAGTCTGAAGGGAGACTAGATAAGCTCCAAGTCGGGGAGGCAGCCCTGGAAATTACAAAAGGATTTGCTGAGAGTGTGGTTCCAGGGGTTACAGGCATGGTTGTTTTCTCAAATGCGTGCAGAGTGGCAGCCAGCACGGAAGGTGGAAACGTGGGAGATGAAGTACCCTCAGAAATCCCCAAAGTAGGAAGGCTTTCTGATGTGAAAATCAATGGCATCGCTGTAACATCCCTAGAGACCAGACCAGTCTTAGATGTTGTGGATTTTGACAAAGTCCCGGAAGGAAAGGGCAGAGTCTCTGCTTCCATTCTCTTGGGTGTCATTACGTTCGTTGAGAAAACTGGAAAATGAAAGTCGTCAATTCTGGGCGGTGTGTTTCTGGATGTTGTAAGCAGAGCCTGGGCTATACTAGGTGTTATTCTTGTCGCCCATGCTGGTAATTCGGCCATTTGAGATGCAAGTGGAAACTTGACCTTAGTGCTATGAGGTGAGTAAAGATGTGATGTCAAAGAAGGTGGAGCTTTACTGCTCTGGGTCCGTGAAGGATGTAAACCAGGAGCAGTAACACATGGATTGCTCTTTGTTAGTTCACTCGTTAAAATGTCCATCTTCCCAGTATCAAGGAAAAGATGTGTTGGTGTGGGCTTTATATTTTCCGTAGGTCTATGGGTCCCTTTAAAGTTAGTTAAAGATGGGGAAACTTGAACATTCAGGAGAGTATAAAAACTGTCTGAAGGAATAGAGGAAAGCCCACGTGCAGGCACAGTGGCTCTGGAATGGGTATTAATGAGCTTTGTCACCCCACCACTCTCAGTAAATAGGGAACTGTTGGTGATCTCAGGTAATACATCCAGAGTAGGAGCCTCATTTTCTTGCGATGGCTGTTGGGTTGTTGAAAGTAACGATGAAAACAAGGTCTTTGGAATGGAGGAAATAGCTTCAGTATTTTTAGAACTGGACCGAGAGGAAGGAGTGACACCTATAACTGAAGTCACTGTCCCAGCCATACTAATGGTTGGAACTGTTTTCATAGATAAAAAATCTCTCTGGATTGGAGAGGACACATATGCAGTTGTATAACTGAATGGTACCTCTACCCTTGAGGAATTTCTGAAAATAGAGGAAACCACTGTGTTTTGTGAAGTAGGCCCAACATGTGCCACTGGTGCTGATACTTGGGTGGTTTTAGTAGTCTTACGGGGAGGTGAAGACAATGAAGTAAAGAATGCTCCAAGTCTTGTGGAAGTGTCAGAATACAGCACTGTAGTTGAGAAGTCAGAGTTATTAACTAGCACTGAGGACTTCTCAGACTTAAGCCCAAAAGAGACACTTTTCAAATTGCCTGAGTGTATCGTTTTAGAAGGCTTAGTCCTTAGCATTGTAGGGGTGTCAGAAACTTTTTTAGAGGTGAAAGCAGTGATATTGAGGGGCAATGAAGCCATTTGGTAAATAGGAGTGGACACCTCCATGGAAGTGTCATTGGGAGTGTTTGTTGGTTCCTTTGGAACAACAGTAAAGACTGTAGTGCTCCCATTATGGGTGATCATTGTAAAATTGCTGCTCACTAGTCCAGTTGTAAAAGGAGAAGAGGACTTAGGGAAATTCTCTGTGCTTTCAGAAGTGGAAGAAGCAATTTGTGGTGCTTCAGGTTGTGTCTTAAGTGAAAGTAGATGTGAAAGGGTTGTATTGGTGAGCACAGGATATGATACTCTAGGTGTCTTGGAAGTGTCTGCGAATGAAGCAGCTAGGTGACCTGTGGTTTCAAGAGTCACAGGAGAACACACAATATTTTCCACAGTCACTGGAGGATATTCTGAAAGGGCACTTGTCCTTTCTTTATCATGAGACAAAGATTTAGTTACTGTCTGACCTTGTAAAGGAAACGCCGTTTTCTCAAGACTACTAGACCCTTCTGAAGCATGAACACCTATTATGGTGCTTGAGTTTAAGGTTTGGGCAGACTGTGACCTCCCAGGAGTAGAAGATGTGGTGGCTAAATTCCCAGAAGATGGATAATCAGGTAGAATCTCTGAAGGCAAATGCGTCTGGTGGCTGGAGATTTCTGTGGTCTCAGAAAGTTCTGTATCTGTCATTTCCCAAGGCAAAGTGCTCTGTGAGTCTGAAATAAAGGAATTCTTGGATGGGGAAATCTCTACTACCCTCATAGTTCTGGGGGTTTTCTCCATGAAGATGTTGGTCTGTTCTTCGTCAGAAGATACCATAGAGGTGGCTAACACTGACTGTATGGAGACTGGTGTATTTACAAAATATGTGGTAGATTCATGGTCTACTGAGGTAATCAATTTATTTGCAAAGGTGTTGGGAGGCGTGGACTCACTGCCAGCAGAGGTTTCTGTGGGTCCAGAAGCCATACTGACATCACCACCACTACTAAAAGCATAGGGAAAGCTAAAACTATAAGTTGAACCCTCATCTTGAGATAAAGATGGTGTTGCTACTGATGTAGATGTAGTTGAGCTAACATAAGTAGAGGATACAATGGTAATGTTATTAGGGGAAGGCTTTGAGCAGACAACGGTGTGTATGGATGGACTTACTAAGTCAGCTGAGAGGGAGGGAATGGTACTTATAGCCTTAGTTATCACCGGAGTGGGAGGTCTCAGTGAGGATACCAAAGTTTCTCTCAAAGAGGAAATTGCCATGAGTGCTGCTTTGGAAGAAATTGCTGTGACCTCTGAAGTGGCATGAAGTAAGTCTCTGTAGGTAGACATGGTGTCACTGATTGTGGAAAATGGTGGACTAGCTGGTGTCACCAACTCTGTGGTCTTGGTTGGTAGAGCTAAACCAACTGAGGGCACAGGTGTCATGAAATCCCTGGCCAATGTAGAAGGCTGGGACAGGGTTACATTAGTCTCATCAAAAAACACCACAGTGGGGACAGAAGAGGTGAGAGCAGGGATATTAACTGGTGGTGAAAATGTGTGTGGGATTGGTTGGGAGGTTACTGAGGAATGAGTAGCGGCAGTTTGTGGAGACAAGACATCAGCATACAAAGATGCAGCTGTCCCCTGTGAAGGATTAGTGGAGAAAGTGGCTCCCAATGTCTTCGTTGTTGATGAACCCAGTTCAGGTAGTGCCTGAGTGCTTGAAGAATTGGGTGATGAAGCTGATTTCCCCTTGGATATCTTTGAAGTGCAATCTACTGTGTAGGTGTGGGTCGAGTTAAAGCTTTCTACAGTTCCACTGTGTGAACTTCCAGGTGTGCTTTTCTTCAATTTTGTTGAAAGCCAACTCACTCCCTCCTCAGCAGTTGTAGTTTCATTATCCAATGCAGTAGTCAATTTTTCTATATCTGGAAAGGGGGAAACAGTGACAGAAGTTGTCACCATTTGTGCCGATTCATCTGTCGCTTCTAGCATTGCTGAGAATGGAGAAGCCTCAGTTACTGCTGCTATAGTTGACTTTACCTTAGGATGACAGGAAGTGGTTTCTTTTGTCACTGTGGTACAGACTCTCTGTGTTGTTGCAGACATGGGCAGGGGGGGGATAGTATCACCAAATGTGATCCCACCATTTGTTTTTATTTGCATTGTCTCAGAGATGTTCTTCTCAGTAGAAAATTTTGCTTTAATGTCAGTGAGGGTAGGCATATCCACTGGTGGAACAACTGTCTCCCTTGGTATTGAGGGAAGTTCATTTACAGCTACTGTGGGCACAGAGTTGCTTTTCAATAGTAAGGTGGTGAGTTTAGATTCAGGATGACTGGTTAGAGATGTGACTTCAGAAATACTTGTAAAGTCACTAAGCCACTGGGATGTTGGTTTGAATAGAGCTGTTGTAGCATCAGAGTTGGTAGTAGCCTTTTTCTCTGTGGATGCTTCAATCGGTGTGATTCTAGTAATCGTGAATGAATAATCTATATTAGTAGTATTACCTTGTAATGGTAATGTGAGAGTTTCATTAGGCTTGAATGTGGGTGTGGTGGGTGTTTTCATAGAGGTTAACAGGGTCTGACCTGACTTAGAAGCCCAAGTGGTCTCATTGGTGAAGAACTGATAGTCATTTTTAATTGTTATAGATGGGAGACCTGATTCCAATGCATTATATGTAGAAGGAGATTTAGTAGAAATCAAATTACTCATGGGCTCATCAGTTATGGGTATGTTCTGGCTGTATACTAGCCTTTCTGTGGTAGGGAAGAGTGAAGCTTCAGCCAATGTATGGACAAGTTTGGTTCTGGGGGTTAAGGTTGGATGTGTACTCTCAGCATCAACTATCTGTTCACCTTGAGTTCCAGTGACTGGAGAGGTAGAAAGGAAAGAAAGGGCCATGAAAGAGGTTTCTTTAGGCATGGAGGCAGATATAGCATCCTTAATACTGGGTGAAGAGACATCTTGGAGATTTGTAGACACTGAGTCTGGTTTCACTGTCCTTAGAGCAGATACGGTCCCCATAGGCAACATTGAATGGACTGTGAATGGTGTTTCTCCATGAGTTGTTGACAAGGTAGATGCAACCTGAATTTCAGGCAATGTAAAATTCACAGGAGCAGATGTGGAGCTGAGCAAAGACTCTGGTTGGACGGTTGATACAATCCCAACATCAGTAGTAATAGGTGAAGTCTCTTCTAATGTGGACCAAGACACAGTTCTGGCAGCTGAGGATACAAGAAATTCTTGCCGAGATTTAGAGGTAGGGAGTACTTCTGCATCTGTAGATTTGTGCTTGGGACAGGGTGTTGTAGTTATGAATGTTGATTCATTCATCAAGAAAAAAGTTGTCTTCCCAACAGATGACTTGGATTTGGTTGCTAAAATTTCAGATGCAGTATAATCCTTGGTAAATACAGATGTGTCAATAAAATCAGTAGCTGTAGTTGAATGAGAAATCTCAGTAGCCATGGCCTCCAATAGTTTTGTTGTCCTTGTTTTTCCTAGATCTGAGTGTTCTGTTACATTTGTGAAGTTACTAGCTATATGAATAGATGTCCTCTTGGTAGGTAAAGGGATGGCTGTTAAAGTAAACAAGGTGTCTGTTGAAAATGTAGCTGTCTTGGCTGTAGATGACTTTAAATCTTTGGATGCACTTTCTGTTGCTAGAGGTGAGGGTACTGTATTAGGATATGATATGGCTGTATGATTGATTGTAGAAACAGGCATGACTTCTGGCAACACTGTGGATGAACATGCAGTCTTGTGTGGATTGAGCCCAGTACTTTGGGAAGGAGTTGTTAGGTCTATTTTCTGTGAAACAGTTGTACTTGTTTCTTGAATTGTCATATTTTCAGAAACAACTGAAAAATCAGAAAGCATGTGTTACTTTAGATTCAGCCTCGGAAATTAGGGACAATTCTTTAAGAAAGAGCTCTATAATTTCTTTTCATTTTAAAGAGAGGTAGGTATCAGATATAATCATGTTGTTTGATTACTTAATTTTTCTTAAGATGATTTTCTACTTTGTAAATCTCTATCTTATTTTTCATAATACCTTGGGTAAATAACTAGTAGGACGACGTGTATTACATAGTATCTGCATAAAAGATATGGGCACTTGTACAAAACTGTACACTGATTGGGGTGATTCACCTTTGGAAAGGGAGTTATCAAAACTCATGGAAGAAGAAATCAATAGCTTGATTAGTTCACATCTATTACTGAAACTCAATTGTGAAGTTAAATGTCTTCCCTCAAACATCAGGTTTAAATGCAGACTCAGTTTTAGTTGCTGACCCCATAGCTTGCACTATTATAGCCTCAGTCTACCTCTCTGTACTTCAGCATCTTTGTGGTATAATATTTATAATCCTACCTTATAAGACTTCCCTGAGACTTGGGTGAGTTGCTGCATGTGAACTATTAAGCTTAGTATCTGCTGCATAGAAAGTAATAAAAAAATAGTTGTTTTGATTTTGAGTTGATTAAATATCTTTTTCTTTCTTTTTTCCCCACAAGGCAGAGTCCTGCCATGTATACCAGACCAGCCTCAGTTCCTCACCTTTCTGGTTCAAAGCCTTACAGGCTCACACTCCTATGACCAGCTGCCTTGGTCAAATTTCTATCAGTCATTTGAACATTGAAGATTGAAAATGGTCTTATCTGGAACCTCAGGGTTAAATAGTCTTGACAGCTTATGTGTGTGATTATGAATATATATTTATTATTATGCATCCTTGCATATGTTGTAAATCTGCAGTATAAACATTATAATACATGTAATAGGATTTTCAAAGGCTGTGATAGAATAAATACAAATGTTAATACTTCCTAGCAACCTATCATAGTGTCTGTTTTCCCCATATGACAGTGCTTTGAAGACTGTGGGAGCATAGTTTATATCCCCTTTCAAGTCAATTAAACTTCACAAATATGGTGAATACTATTAGAAGTCCTTTGAGAAACAGAAACCTTCCTAACATGTTTCCTTACTTTAAAGAATTCATACTCTTATTGGAAAAGTTACACTTTATTAAGATATTTTGCTCTTTTTTGAGACAAGGTCGCACTATGTAGTTCAGACATAAAACTCACTATGTCACATAGTGATTTCACTATGCCTAAATCAAAATCCACCCATCATAACTTCCCAAGCACTGGAAAGCACGGGTATGTGCTACCACACCTGGGTTGCATACTTTTCTTTTTTAAAAATTTGACAAAATTGTATTGTAAGCAAAAGAAAAATGATAGAATTTCTAATAAAGCCAACAATGGGATATAATCTGTCTCCAAATATCTTTGAAGTATAATAGCAGCATAATAGAAAATCAGTACAGCAAAGAGCAAAACTGGCTCACAGATAATGAGGAGTGAATATGGATGGATGGAGGAGATCAGTCTAGCCAGGAGTGAGAGGAGTTACCTATTGAGTGCTGGTGATAAGTTTACAGATGAGGCTGGGATCTGAAGGGGAGGTAACATACTTTCATGTATGGAACACATATTCCAAGCCAAGTGCTGTTCCTCCTGGCATCTTGATTAATTCCCTTTTTATGGGAAATAGAATAATTATCTCTATTTCAAAATCGAAGAAATAGAGAACCAGAGAGTTCACACAATCGGCCCAATTTCATCTTGGAAATTCAAGTTTCCCCATCTGTTCGTCTCCTCTGTACCTTTATTTGCATATTCAAGCATGGATGGACCCAGTTACAAGAGGATACATTTCTCCTTCTAAAAACTCAAGATCGCCAACCTCAAATGAGCCTTCCACACCGCCTCCAACTACGTCTCTCTGTTCCGTTTATGCTGCTGTTCTACAATAACCCTTTCAAACATGCCCTATTGTCAAATACCACCTCCACATGTTTATCAGATAATCATACCTCCTGCTTCAAAGGAAAAAGTAATTGAGATCATCAGACAAAAGTTCAACTGTAATTTAGATCCTGTCATCCGCTATTTCTCAAACTTTGCCTTTCTTTTCCCTAATGAGCCTGTACCTCCTGCTTTAAAACTTATTCTTCTCTCTTGCAATAAAAATGAAAATGCCCCATCCCTCTGGCCCATCTCTCCCTGATCACATCTAAAATTCTTTAAAGTTATTTATGCCCAAAGTCCTCACTCCCGTGGCTTCTTATCTGGAACAAGCATTGTTCTAATCCCTCTTCTTTTTTATTCTATGGTTTTTACCCACCTACATATCATCCATGAGTCTCATCTCTAGGCCAGATCTCTATTCTGCACTCCACACTTTTAAGAACCAAATCAGTTTCTTGGCATTATCTTTTGGCTAGCTCCTTAATATCTCAGACTGAACCCATTATCTTTGGCCCGTATTGGGTTTTCTAGTATTTCTTCACTGAGTAGTCCATTCAGTTATGCTGGCCCAAACATTCCCCAGGTCCCTCTTCCATTCTCTCTCTCCTGTGCCATAACTAATCTGTCATCTTGTTCTAGTTGTCCTACCTACTACATAGCCTTTAATCACATTAATTTCTTTCGGTCTCCATCACTCATCTTCCGACAACCTCATGCCCTCCTTTTGTTTGTTTTTCTATTATTTTTGAGATTATAACATGATGATATTGTTTCTCCTTTCCCTTTATCCTCCCCAATCCTCCCAAATACCCCCCGTTGCTCTCTTTCAAATTTATTGGCTCTTTTTTCATTAATTGTTCTTGTGTGCATATCTGTATATGTATATACAAATACATTCTTAAATATAATCTGTTCAGTCTGTATAATATTATTTGTGTGTCTGTTTTGAAGACTGATCATTTGGTATTGACTAACCAATTGATGTGCAATACCCTGGAGAAAATCGTTTTTCCTGCTCTCAGTACTCTTTCGTTACCTGTGAAGTCTCGGCCAGTACTCTTGAGTGCCTTCAATTCTGTCTCAGATTCGAAAAGAAAGAATATTTGGAAATGTGAATCTCACATACACA
Source organism: Micromys minutus (assembly GCF_963924665.1). Lineage (NCBI taxonomy): Eukaryota > Metazoa > Chordata > Mammalia > Rodentia > Muridae > Micromys > Micromys minutus. Next base: position 112,113,489 of record NC_137970.1, on the reverse strand, counting down.
ATTAAGCATACACACACACTTGCACACACACACACACACACACACACACACACACACACACACACACAACAGAGAGAGATTCCTTTAATAGTTTTCATTACTCACAGAGTAAAAGAATACAGTACTTAAAGGAGCCTAGCTGTGCATGTTTGCCTTCCTACCCACTGACCCCTGTAAATTTGCACTAAACCCTACCCTCCCTTTCGCACTTCAATCCACAACTCTCACCTCCCTCAGTACTTAATGTTTAATTCTACCATAAGAGCTTTACATGTCTTGTCGCCACTATTTATAGCTTCCCCCATGGTCTTCATGTCAGTAGCATCTACTCGGCCCTTGAATAGTAGCTCATTTGTCACTTCTTCAGAAAAGTCTCCCTGCTCAAATGTCCAAAATGAGCTCAAGCTGATCTGTAGAGGAATGCTGTGGTCAGTCGTCACAGCTACAGTTTTCTACATAGCTGACTTTCTCAGGAAGACATATAGACCAAAGCATCACCTTTTACTGTGCACCACTGTGAACTAAGTTTCTAGTGAGTGCCTAAACCATGATAGGTGTTCAGTACAGAAATGTTGGCTTACTAAATAAATGGAAAGAGTGGGGTTAAAATAATAGGACAATCTCTACTTCTACTGCTACTGGAGAAGAACTGTTGGCATGGTTTGGTACCAAAGAAGATTAAGAGACAAAGAAGACAGAGAATGCTCAGATGTCATGCATTTTGCTTTTGTTCACAGAAATAAGAAAACATCCTGTTAGAGCTGTATGTGTGCAACTTGAGGTAGGAGTGAAAATGGCACTCAGTAAACTGCACAAGTGAGTCACAGTCGTTCTTCAATCCAAATCTGTCAAAACAAAATCATGCGTATTTATCTTAGACAAATGGCATTTTTGAATTCATCTTCCTGAGAAGCATATTATCTATGATGTAGAAATAATTATAGCAGAAGACAACTACTAGCTTATGCCACAGCCTTGATCATAATTAATTCTGCTTGCACATACAGAATATCTGAAGTGTGTATAGAATGTTTGAAGATCTTGTTATCATGAGAAAGTTAAAGGATCAGAAGTCTTCAATCAACTATATTGACTAGTTAATTAAAGTACATTAGTAAAGGGGAACATCAAAATTAACTAAAGGTACATCTTACCTTAACCTAATGAAAACATTGTTTTCCTCATCAGAGTTACATCCTGTCAGGGCTTGTCAGAGGGGCAGTTTGTTTCATTAGCACACAATTTTAAGATTTCTGCTTTTAAATGTAGCCAAAACTGTAATTGAAAGGAGGAGTGGCAAGATTTGGGGTTTTACTTTTACAATGGTTTTATTTCAGTCTACTGGATTTGCAACTCTCTGCCAAAGCATCACTTCTAACACGTGGAAGGAATGTGCAGCCGGAAGCTTGGCTCGCTCTATGAATTTATTAAAATTGCTGATGTGAACAGTTTACAATTCCCACTCCCTTTGTAATTGAACTGCACTCACATTTTTTGGGGTGTTTGTTTTGTTTTGTTTTGTTTGGAGGGATCTTAAATATCACACACACACACACACACACACACACACACACACACAAAAAGCCTGTTACCTGTTTAGACAACATTCAGAGCACTATTAAAGTAACCTGTAACAGGAAACAGTCATGATTTTTACAAAACAGGGGATAAAACTCAGAAATAACTTTATCAGAAATAGCTGAGTCACAAATATAACTATTTTTACTATTTCCTGTAAGCATATCAAAAAGAAAATGAATATTTAGAAAAAATGTTGCTAAAAAAGAAAAAAAGAGAAGATGCATGCCTTTAATCCTACTACTCCAAAGACAGATGTGGCTGAATCCTGTGAGTTCAAGGCCAGCCTGATCGCCAGAGCGAGTTCCATGACAGCCATTACTACATAGAGATACCGTGTTTCAAAAACCAAAAGGAAGCATGGGTCATTGCCAAGCAGGTGGTATTTTAAATAACAGAGGTGGCTTAGGTCCACATGGATCAATACAAAAGCTTGGATTTGTATATTTCAGAAAACTTCCTATTGAATCTTTCAGATGCAAAGACTTTTTTCTGGCCATCATTTTTCTCTGTAAAATTATTAATAAAAATTCAAATCTGCAGTCACTGAAAAAAAAATCACAGAATTCCAGCCCACTTGCTGATTGAGTTGTTTGGGTTTGGGGTGTTTAGGGCTTTAAGTTCTTTGTATATTCTTGATCATAACTTCAAGCAGGAGTATTATGAAGATTTTCTCTCATTGTAGGAGTTACCTCATTCTCGACAGGTTCCTTTGCAAAGCCTTTTAATTTCAAACTACCTAATCTGCCAACTCTTAACAATACTTCCTGAGCTATTGGAGTCCTGTTCAGAAAGGTCTTCCTTGAAGTGTTTTCACCCTGCTGTCCTTCAGCAGCCAATGAGCACATGACAACCTGCTCAGCATCTTTAGGGAAAAGTGAATTGAAATCATACAGATCTTCTCTCACACCAGTCACGACTTCAATCATTGAGAAAACAAATATCACCTAATGCTGTCAAGGGTATGAAGGAAAAGCAACATTTATACGAGTCTCGGTAAAAATACAAACTGGTCCAGGCACTATGAAAATCAGTATAGAGGAATGAAAGTTTCTAAATAAAATAAAATAATAAATAAACTAAATGTGTAAATACCATATAACCCAGCTCTGCCATGCCTAGGTATTCCCTGAAAGAATCTGAGTCAGCATACCACAGACACATCTGCACACCCATGTTTACCACAGCACTATTCATATAGCAAAACTATGGAATAAGCCTAGGTGCCTGACAGGTGAAGGATGGATAAAGAAAATATCCTATATTTCATAATAAAGTTGTATTTATCCATAACAAAGAATTCTTTATAGGTACAAAAAAACTACATGCATCTATACAAATATAATAAAAGATGAAGATATTGGGAGAAGAAAAGAGACTAGAGGGGCAGAGAAAGAGGGAGGATGAACTAGCACCCATAATATTTCAAAGCCAAGAGAAAGAAGTGCAAAGACTGTATTCAAAATAACCAAGGAGAAACAACCATTGATACAAAAGTTCTACAAACTAATATATAAGTTCTCCAAATGCTGAACAGCACAAAAAAACCAGCAATCATCCAAATAGCTCAAGATATACATTTCAAAGGAGGGCATCACACGGCAGTAAATTTGCTAGCCCAGGAATTGAAAACCAATGGGGAGATCAAATTACAGCTGATGCCTGGAACAATATCGACCTTAAACTTCTTCATATCTCCCATAAAAACCAATCAAATATCAGTAGCTCTTTAAAAGCGGAATCTGTTAAGAATGAAGGATTAGTATAGCAGTCATTCTGGGGGTGGAAATTTTTCATCAAAAAAATTGAATGGGCGATTTGGGGAATTTTTTTCTGACATATATGAACCCAAACTTCCATGGTGAAAATAGAGCAATATAAGAAGCCTTATTTCCTAGGCAATCTCTGGTATTTTTCAACTGCTAAGTGTAGCAATCTGTGACAATGGGGTAACGAACATGTTCAGGGTCATTAGTGTGCAATATGAGCTGATTGTGAACATAAACTGCTTCGATGATTTCATTGGTGCTCTTAATCCACGTGTTCTTTGTATTTTATTAAATTAAGCAGTGCAGACTTTCTCTGTAGCCATCATCCCGGGGACCTTAAATTTACAGGACTTCCACTTCATCAGTGTTTCTTTTCTCCTCGTGGTAAAGATTTTTTCTTATGGCCTCTAAATGGTATACTTATTGCCATTGAAGATAATGGCTGTCCTGCTCAGAAATAAAATTTCCCAAGTGATTGAAGCAGCCACAATGCTAACCATGTCAGCTCCGTCATTTTGATATATGCTGCCTACACACACACACACACACACACACACACACACACACACGAGCTTCTACTTCCTGAGAACTAGTATTAAAGGAAGGCACATTTCTCAACTGAACAAGATGACATAGACCCACTTTCTCCTGCACCTCATCATTAACTACAGCTACAAGCCCTTTGGAGGTCCCGTCTCAGATATCCTGCATATCAGACATTTACCTTACAATTCATAACCATAGAGAAATTACAGTTATGAAGTAGTAATGAAATCAATGTATGGCTGGGGGTCACTAAAACATGAGGAACTACATTAAAGGGTCACAGCGTTAGGAACATAAAGTTACAACAGGAATTAGGAGGCATCTGGACTAAGATTTAAGAAAGCAAGCAGGGTCGGCATCCACCACTTCATCTTCCAGGCAAACAAGCTGGTTTTTTCCTTGTTAAAAGCTCCTTTTTTTTTTTTTTTTACAATATTTTAAGTAGATAATGCAGTCACGCGGCTCAAATAGGTTTTTTAGCAACAGAATATAGTCCAAGTAGATCTACACTCCTTCTGGATCAAATAGGAGGCTCCCTACCAAAATCCTGCCAGCCTGACAGCATCAGCAAAGGAAAGGAACTGTTTTCCCTGCTACCAATAAGCAGCCAAAAAACCAGCTCTCCTCGCCTGCCAGGACTGAGTTCCCCTGACTCACCAGTAGACACCTGTCTAATAGCACATGGTCTGGGAGGACTGTTTCTCCCATTGCCCCAGAGTGTCTGTACCCATAGAGAAGCACAGACCCAAAAAAAGAGGAATGATAGAGCCAATAGCTGCCCCAGGCAGCCTCTTTATCTCTGTAGCCCTGAGATTTTTCTCCCCATTCAGAGACAAGAAGCAACCAACAGACACCCAGGAGCAGCAGGTAGCCTGGTCCAGGGAACTTGATGGAAGGCTTCCGTTTTTTGCTCAGAGACACAGAGAAAGCTAAATCAAGAGACATCAGCATTAAATCATATCACCACCCAGCCCCACTGTGAGATAATGAGGATGTCATTCCTGAGAACCTTTATGTTTCTCCAACAGGCAGCACCACTAGGGACCAATGGGAGCCACTGAGTCACATAATAAACACTGTAAGACAAAGTAACAACTCAGAGACTCAAAAATGTTAATCCATAGTTAAAGGTATAGGCCAAAAAAGTAGATTAAGTAGCTCTTGTGTGTTAAAGAGCTGCCTGCAGAAATTAAAATTCTTAATAAGACCCAGACTATCCTCACATTGACAAAACATCCAAAACACAAATAAAATGAGAAAAGACAGTCAGACTAGCACCAAGAGGAATCAGATGTTGGAACTATCTGACAAAGATGTTTATTGAATGTTATTGCTGAAAATGTATTGTACAAAGTAATGGCTTTCATTAAAACATTTTCATGAATGCATATGCTGTACATTAATCACATTTAACCCCTTATTAGATGCCCTTACCCCACCTCTTTCGGAGCCTGCGCCTCTTCTCTAATAGCCTCCTTCTATTTTCATCTGTACCATTTTCTATATTCCACCCATGAGAGAAAAGCATTCTATATTCGGTGTGTCAATCTGGCTTATTCTGCCTAATGTGACAATACAAAACTCTTTAACAAAATATTAGCAGCCTAAAAGCAGCGGTCTGTAGAAGTTCTATACCACGGTCAAGCAGTGCTAGATACAGATATAGAAGGCTTATTAAACACTGGGAAATCAACCAGCATAATCCACCGTATCAACATGTTAAAGAGGAAAATGACAGTCTCTTACCAGTTGATACACAGAAATCATTTGACAAAATCTCACATCAGTCAATGATAAAATCTCACTGTGCATAAGGAAAAGAAGGGATTTGCAGCAACTTGAAAAGGGAATTATTAAGAAACCCACAGCAAGGGATACGGAGCTAGATGGCTCCGGGGTTAAGAACACTGCCTGCCCTTCAGAAAACCCAAGTTTCATTCCCAGCTCATAGTTAATCAATCTGAAACTCCAGTTCCAGGGAACAGGTTCATCTTCTGGCCTCTTGGAGCACTGGGCATCCAAATAGTGCACAGTCATACACACAGGAAGAACACACTTCAATAAAAAGAAAATTTAAAAAGAAAAGAAACCTTAAAAAAATCAACTCTAGTGGTGAAAGACTGAATGTTTTCCCATTAAGATTTGGAATCAGGTAAAAGTCTCACTGCACTTATTTAAAGCAACATAAGCAAAAGAAATTTCAAAAACGCTGGAGTCCAGTGCTAGAAGTCTTCAGACTTAACTTCCAAACTGTGATCCATAAAAACTAAATTGGTAAATTAGACTTTTTCACAACTGGAAGCTTCTGTCCTGTGAAAACCTTTATGAAAGATATGTTTTAAATTCTATGAATTAGAAGTCCTTTCACAGTAGTGACTTCAAAGTATGTATCCAACAGTCACTGGAATATATAAAGAACTTTGGAAGCTAAGTTGTGTGGCTGGGAATAGGTGGGGGTTGGATGGATATGATCAAAACACATTGTATGAAATTCTCAAAGAACTAATAAAATCCAACAACTAGCAGTTTTCAAAAACTAAATGTAAAACAAAGAACTGCTCTTATTCTGTTTCGAAAAGCAAAAGACAAGAACATTTAACAAATAAATGTCAAGTAGAAGAAACTGATGTTGAATATCATTGGGCATCAAGAAAATGCAAATCTAAGCCACCATGAAATATATCACCACACATTTACATACATGATTTATGTAGGCAGCATGAAGTGCTGGTAAGGAAACAGAGAAACAGGGTTACTCCGCCATTGTGGGTAGAAATGAATGTCCACCTGTACACCAGTTTTTTATAAAACTAAACTTGCACCTACTATATGATCCACAAGTTGCACTAAGCACTTAACCACAGAGGAACAAAAGCACTGATTTATACAAACCCTATACAAATCATTCATAACATTTTTGTAAGAGCCCAAATTGGAATCAATCCAGGTGTTCTCCACAAGTTCAAAGGTTGGGAGAACATTTGTGAACTATCAGCACCATCTATAATGAAAAGAAGCAAACTATGAATACACATAACCACCTACTCTGCAGAGAGTCTGTGGGTTGGGGGAGGTCATACTTCAAAGGCCACATGCTGCAGAATTGCATTTATGGATATTTTTAGTTATTAATTTATTTCTGTGTATGGGTGCTTTGTCTGCAGGAATGTCTGAGCCATATGCATACCCAGTACCCTCACAGGCCAGAAGAGGGCAGTGGTTTCCCCATAACTGGAGTTACAGATGGTTTATGAGCTGTGAGGTGAGTTCTGGGAACCAAACCTTGGTCCTATGTAAGAACAGCCAGCTCTCTTAAGAGCCAAGTCATCTCTCAAGCCTGATATTTTTATGTTTTTAAGATGACAAAAAATTATAAATACAGGACATCATCATCAAACAACAGAGACTTGAGAAAAATATGTGCTGAGGTCAGGATGGACAGGAGCTGGGTTATTAAAAATTCAGCATGAGGAACGTTTATGGTATAAAAACTACTCACACTTGACTCTAATGGTGGGCACACCAATACACACATAAATATGTACTGTATAACTAGAGAAATCTGACAAATATTGATCTGTAAGTGCAACATCAGTATCCCTTTTCTTATACTGAAATCTTACATAATGTTGCCATTGAGGTAAACAATTCGAGGTACACAAGGAATCTCCAACTGCACTGCAGTCTACAGTTCTTACATTAAAAGTTTTGGTTAAAAAAACAAAGCAAAGGGTGGGGTTGGGAAGATGGCTCCGTGGATTTAAGCACTGGCTGCTCTCCTAGAGTACCCAGGCTCAATTTCAGTAACCACGTGGCTGCCCACAATCATCTGTAACTAGTCACAGGGGATCCAGTGCCCTCTTTAGCCCTCCTTGGTCACTAGATATGCACATGGTAACAGAAATACATTCAAGCAAAATGGCCTACACATAAAATAAACAAATAATTTTTATTAGATACTCTGTATTTACATTTGAGATGTTATCCCTTTACCACGCCCCGCTCCCATCCCCCCCCTCCAGTTGCCTTCACAAAGGTGCAGTCCCTTCTGATCCCCCTCTCCACCCCAATGCCTTGGCATTCCCCTACACTGGGAAAACATGCCCTCTCTGGAACAAAAGTCTCTTCTCACATTGATGCCAGACACTGATATCTTCAGCTACATACGAGACTGGGTCAATAGGTCTCTCAAAGTGTGCACAAAGGTTGGTGTTTTACTCCATGGGAGTTTTGGAGGGTTTGATTGGTTGAGAATGTTGATAAACAAATAATTTTAAAAGAACAACGCAAATATGAAGTTTCATATTGCCCAGATAGTATAGCAATAAAAAAACATCCTCTTGTACTGCAAGGACCCCCAAATCCATGGGATCGAGCCTCCATATTTTCCACCCTAATTCTGATTCTTTTTATAAACAAGTGATCACTTCATAAATTATATACATGAACCTCACTGTATGTTAAGTTAAGGATAATCCATGCAAACTCACAGGGGCCCATGGGCTTAATTGCCATTTGCTCTTTCACTCTAGGTTGAATTGTGTTCTAATCATTTGGAGCTGGAGACCAGAGGTATAGAGTAGCTGAATATTTATGAGGCAGTTTGTGGCAGATGTACCTGCCAACAGAATATTAAGTAGAACATTTAGCAAGATACCAAATTCTGGTTGTGATTTGGATATATCAACTCATATTAAATCTGTGTGTTGTTCTAGCTCACATACTGCATCTGGCTTTCCTTTCAATCACGACCTCTGTAAATATAATTCAATGGGTTGATTAGATTTGTGAGAACTAATGGTGACCAGAAACTGCCACAAACAGATTTGCCCATGAGGTATGAAAATCCAAAATGAGTATCTTTGAATAATAAGAAACTGGCCAAAATTGTGCTTGATTTCCATTTTCAAGTAAGAAAGTGAACCAAAAGAATCTTGTGTGATAGAGACAGGCCACAGACTCCGTCTATGAACCTATAGAATGTTACCCTGTGCAGGACATGCAGGAGAATACCGATAAGCGAGATCAGAGTGAACTACAAACTCTTCATGCTTCTCCTTCCTGATGAAAAAGGAGGATAGCAGAAAGAATTGATGTAGGAGGGCAAGATCAAATCAACTGTTAGCTATAGAGCCCACCACACAGAATTGTCCAGATGAGGACTGATAATCCGATAGAGAGATTAATAATGAGGCAAACAAAGGCCTTTAGAAAGCACAGCAACAATGCAATCCATCTCTGCATATTTCAAGAATGGACAGTTTATAAAGTAATCCAAGGCAGATGGAGCATTCTATCAATTAATAAAGCTAAACAAATCAATGCTTCCACAGATGGAGGGTTGCTCTGCTTTTAATAGACTGTAGATTTTCCAAGATGGACTCAACTCATATCATTTCATTTTGTTCAATAGGGGAGCTTTTTCAAATGCGTGACTAAGAGGAATTTGATTTCTATATCTTTGGAAGGCTTGTTGTCTTCATACAGTCACACTTTAGAAAAAATTTTTTTACATCATGCGTCTGAATAGAAATGAAGAGAACTGAAGCTTGTCATTGGTGCTCAATGGTTGCTTCAAGGACTTCTGTCACCACTTGTTACTTTTTTAAAAAATCATGGAACTTTGGTGAAAAGGAAAAAACTGGAAGCAAAAAGTAATTTGAATTTGGGGGACCCTTAGTATATATCCTTCAATAACCTATACTCCAAAATAATCAGGGAGTGCTACATTTTCTGAAATTGAAATATTACCAATCTGTACTGGTAAACCATATACACATATATACATATGCACATATACATATACATCATATGCATATACATCATATACATATACACAGGAGACTATATAATGATCCCAATAGTGAGAAATAAAATATTCGTGTCTAAACCAAAGTTCTTTTCCTGCATGTGTATCTAACAATTGTTGCTTTGGAGGTGAGTCACTTGGGATAAAGGGTTGAACTGAAAGGATATTTTATGTGGGATTTATACCTTTGTGTATTTATTTACTGCATGTATCACTGATTTTGCCTGAAGAGGTTTATTAATTTTAGTTAATATTAACAAAATAACTGGCAAAATGGTAAGCTCAAGGAAACTACAAAAGCTCACATACTTTTTCTGAAAATGTGTTCTACAAAATTGCAAGCCTAAGTATACCAAGATGCAGACACCCATGAGAAAATTGGTTGTGGCATCATTTGTAGCTGAAACATTGAAGCAATTTAAATATACAGCAATTGTAGGTCAACTAAATAAATTATGTTACATATATCCCATGAAACAGGGACAGCTCCAAAAATAGATTTAAGTGTACATTTATGCCCATGATAATACTATCAAATCAAGTTGTAGAACAATATGTAGTTTATATATATATATATATATATATATATATATATATATATATGTGTGTGTGTGTGTGTGTGTGTGTGTGTGTATAATTTATTCAATTATACATACTAATACATATACATGCATATGTGTATATGTATTTATATACACCATAAAATATTTTTTAAGAATAGAAATCTAAAACTTGAAGGGTAAGTTTTGCTTTGTTTCCTTTTGTACTGTTAAAATATATTTTATTCACAACCATGTATATTGCATTGTGAAATTTTTTAAAATAAAAAAGAAGTTTCAATCACCCCCAGAAATAAATTTGTAATTACTAGCACCTTTACTATTATTATTTATCACCATGCTGCTTAAATATTCCTGAGTTATCTTCAACTGTCGTGAATACTTGTTCATTAAACCTAGATAGGGCTCCTGGTTTTCTGTTACATGTTCCCCTAAAGCCTTGTTCTCATGAATATAAATATATATGTATATATATTTTATATGTAAATAGATTTATTGAGATTTGTAACTTAGTAATGTGCTTATTAAAATTTATTTTAAGGCTCATAATCCTTCTATGGACCATAAATAGCAATTTATTAGACAAAAGCGAAAGCTAGGCATGTTGTAATCACTCATATTTACTCACCACTTTTCCTAGCTGTCATATGGTCAAAACAGAAATGGAAGACATTTTATGCCTTTAGTGACCAGGATGGCAGTGACTCAAGCAGCTTGTCTAATTTCTGCAGGTGGGTGATGAGCACCAGAAGTTCACTGTAAAGGAAACCCCTAAGACCCTATAAACTTTAGAAGGTGGCACAGAGTCGCCTTAAACCAGTGTTTCTCAACCTGTGGGTCACAACCCCTTGGGGAATGTCAAATGACCTTTGCACAGGGTCACCTAAGACCCCTGAAAACAGAAGAAGGTAGAGAACCCACTACCTTAGACGGTCCTGCATGGTATGAGAATGAAAGGTACAGGGACCTTGTGACTGGAGACAGGTCTGTTCAAATGCCAGTCTCACCACTTACATGACTGGTGACCTTAGAATATGCTTGTAACCTCTCTTTTCTCATCTATAAATGCCTTGACCTTGGTAAGTACTTAGTAATTACTAAGACAAAAGCCAATATTATTAGAATGGATTGGAAACTAAAGCCTCTGTCCTCAGGGGAAAGAATCTGCTTTAGAGGACCTCAAGTGCCTTTTCAACTCAGCCTAAGCTACTCTGACCCTCAGTTTAGGATACTCTATTCAAAGGCTTAGAAAGAACACTTGTAGAAACATGAATAGTAGAGAGAACATTTTCTGCTCTTGCTTAATTGTCATTTTCAGTAGTCTTTCTTCTGTTTGTTATGTTGGAATATTTTATCCACAAGGACTCAATCAGCCCAAGATTATGGGTTATATATTAAAAAGTGTACAGGACAGAAAAAAAACTGGGAGTCGTAGAGCACCTTACCAGTAATTAGACTTGGTTACTCATCAGCCATATGGTGCGGGAGGAGAAGGCTCCATTGTGTTTTCAAAGGCTGCTGTAAGGTTTGTATGTTTCTTAGGGCTAGACCTCTAGTTCCTTTGAACAAAGGTAAAGTTACTTTAAACTACATTGTGTACGCTATTCAGGCTTGATTTCTCAATGTCTAACTCAGTTTTGTAATTAGAGTCAACTAGAACTAGTCTCCTATATTTGAAGGCCTCAAAAGATAGGGCAGACTAACAACAAGAACTAAATCAGTGTCTTCAGCTAAAATCATAAAGAATAGCTTTTCTATTCTTCCATACTAGTCTCAAAGCAACAGAAGCCCAGTGCAATGTGTTTCTGTCTTTAACCCAGTTAGCACGCAGACTACTGAGGAAAGCATATCCCCACAACATGTGAGAGCATCACTAGGGTTTAGACCTAAGGGCCAGTCTTTCTGTAACTGGCCACCAAAATCAAAAGAACAAAACATGCATATTTCGAGAAATGTGGAAAATTCTATTGTCACTGACCATCTGTACCTCAGGGTTACTGCTGTTGATAATGATGAAAACTGAAAGGAAAATGGCATTGTATCAAGAAAAGATATATTTATATCTTCTGTATATGTATCCAAAAATACTTTGATTGAGATCATTAAACCAAGAAAAGAGCAATTATCACGCGTATACATGTTATATATATATATATATATATATATATATGGCTTTACCAAAAAGAACCAGGACTTCTTGGCAAAATGACTAATTCTTAGACTGAACACAAACAAATATGAAATGAACCTGCAGTATTCTTTTTCCAGAAGGCCAGAAAATGTACAAGGAATAATGGAATGTGTCAAAGGGACAGGAGCCATGTTGAAAGGCCCCCACTGGCCAAATATGGAACAATTGTCATATCAAAATAAACAGTACTAACAGGCAGAAACCTAGTGAATAAAATTTGAATCTATAACTCCATGTTTACATAAATAAAGATGAATTAATTAAATAATTTGGAAGAAATCTCTCTTAAATAGAATAAACACAAGCTAATGTGAAACTTTAACATCATCTTTCTACCTCCATCATATTTGCTAGTGACCTAAGCAAGAACCATGAGTATAATGTAAAACTATTGGATGGAAGCTAATCAGAGGGTATTTACATTGTCCCCAAGCACCTCCATAGAAATTAATAATTGAAAAGGGAAAGGACAACACATTTCCAGAGCAAAATCTGGCAGATACAAAAATTAAGTGAACAAATTTATCATTATGAATATGGAGACAATTTGGGCCCATGTTTCTACTGATATAAGAAACACAGCATCACTTTTGCAGTATACTTACCAAAAATGCATAGCCAAAATCTATTTACCAAAAAGGTAGACAAACTAACACGTGGTATACAAAACAACTGGACTATATAAAACAAAACAAAAAAATAGCTACAAGGAACATTAAGATGATTGGCTGAAGTCAGATTGGCCAAGATCCAAAACTCAGATGACAACAGATGCTGTCGAGGATGTGGAGAAAGAGGAACACTCCTCCACTGCTGGTGGGGTTGTAAACTGATACAACCACTCTGGAAATCAGTCTGGCGATTCCTCAGAAAATTGGACATAGTACTACCTGAAGACCCAGCTATTCCACTTCTGGGCATTTACCCCAGAGATGCTCCAACATACAACAAAGATACATGCACCACAATGTTCATAGGAGCCCTATTTATAATAGCCAGAAGCTGGAAAGAACCCAGATGTCCTTCAGTAGATGAATGGATACAAAAATTGTGGTACATTTACACAATGGAGTACTACTCAGCTATCAGAAACAATGACTTAACCAAATTCTTAAGAAAATGGCTGCATCTAGAGAATATCATCCTGAGTGAGATAACCCAGTCACAAAAGAACAGACATAATATGCAGTCACTGATAATAGGATACTAACCCTAGAAAGCTCTGAACACTCCAGAAACAACTCACAGACTGTGTGAAGTTCAACAAAAAAAGAATATATTTTAATTAAAATAGAACTGTATCACATCCCCCTTTCCTCTCTACAGCCCCTCCTAGTCTCTCTCCTATCCCCTCAAATTAATAGCCTCTTTTCCTATATTATTGCTACATATATACATATGTGTATGTATGTGTACCCACAAATACTTAATTACAACCTTAAAATGTATTCAAAAATAAATTAATTAATTTAATTAAATTTTAAAAAATGGCAAAAGAAATAAAAAAGAAAACCTAAAAGCCAGAAGAGCCCGAACAGAGGTCATGCAGTCCCCAAGAGAACACAAATGCCAGCCCATACCCTGTAAGCCTCTCAATCATAGATGGAGAAACATAAATATTCCATATGAAAATAAATTTAAACAATATCTATAAACAAATCCAGTTCTATACAAAATTCTAGAAGGAAAACTCCAACACAAAAATGGTAGCTACACTTAGAAAAGAAGAAAATCATCTCACAACAAAACTAAAAGAGAATCACATACACATGATGCCACATACAACAACAAACATAACAGAAACAAACAATTATCCATCTTTAATATCTCTTCGTATCTACAGACTCAATTCCCTAATGAAAAGAAATAAGCTAACAGACTGGATATGCAAGCACATCCGGCATTGTGCTCCATACAAGAAACACATGTCAGTGACAAAAACAGATAATATCTCAGAGTAAAAGGCTAGAAAAAAGTCATCCAAGAAAATGGTTGAACGAAACAAGCAGAAGTTGCAATTCTAATATACAATAAAATATACTTTCAACCAAAAGTTATCAAGTGAGATGGAGAAGGACACTTCATATTCATCAAAGAAAAAATCCATCATGAGAGGCCTTCAACTCTGATCATCTATGTCGCAAATGCAAGGGCACCCACATTCATAAAAGAAATGTTATACACATTGAAAAAAAAAAGATGATTGGCTGAATTTTAAGATTGGCTAGGAATTAAACATTAATGTTGTAGTCATATTAAAGTTGTTTTTGTTAATTGTGATATGGTTAAGACAATTTCTCTTTTTTAAGATTTATTTACTTCATGTATGTGAGTACACTGCAGCTGTCTTCAGACACACCAGAAGAGGGCATTATATCCCATTACAGATGGTTGTGAGCCACCATGTGGTTGCTGGGATTTGAACTCAGGACCTCTGGAAGATCAGTCGGTGCTCTTAACCGCTGAGCCACCTCTCTAGCCTTAAGACAATTTCTTATCCTTAGGGAGAATGCACTGAGACAAATGGTAATAATTAGGAATTATGCTTTCTTTGTACAGTCAAATGACTCAAAAATGAATAAAGGGTGTGATATAGAGGCTGTGTGTGTGTGCACGTGTATGTGTGTGTGTGTTACAGACAGAGATGCAGAGGAAAGAGAAAAGGAGAGAGGAGAGAGTGCCTAGCAGAAAAAAAATTAAAGACAGAGATGAGGATGGAGAAAATGACAAAGCATGTGGATGGAAAGGGTTAACCATTGGCAAGTGTGAGAAACTAATCTATAGATTTTCTTGTTCTTATACATTTTCTATGAGTTTGAAGTTACATTAAAACAAAAGGAAAAAGAAAACAAGTGTTTTCTTTACATCAAAAAGCAGGTGGCAAAATTGTGGGAACCTTGGGCGCCTTGGAGGAAGGCAGAGCCTTGATCTAGGAATAGAAGATAATTTTAGCCCTATTTGTGAGCATAGCTATGATACACCAATTCTACTCTTGCTGAGAAAAAAAAAGTGAAATTACTCACAGCAGCACAGTCTCCTGTCAACAGTTGGACTTATCTTGTGGATGAGCCAAACATCATCTGCCCAACTATCTACATTTCCATATAAACATGTCATAAACTCCTCGTTTTCCAGGATGCGGTCCCAGAACTGAAAGTAATACAGGCTTCTCATAAAGCAAGGTACCACAGTTTTAATCTGGCCCTCTCCATTCCTAAGAAAGTGTCCCGAGACCCATTAGGAGACAGTATGAGTGGCTGATCCATTATTGCAAGTATCCTTTCTTTGTTCTGGAAGAGCTCTAATCTGCCCTTCACACCATCCCATACCAAGCACAGGGTATGCCAATGAAATGGAATCAGGTTAGAACTGACATAAAAGGTCTTGCCAAAGTTGTACAGTATTAGCTACTTATGGTCTCCTGCAAGTCCAAGGTCTACATCTTCTCTGCCCAGGATAGTGTTATTAGTAATATAGAAGAAGGCCATCCAGTAATGTGAGATGTTAGTCATCGATATCAGATCAATACATGCTGTGAGTTGGCTGAGTTCAGGCATGGTGTTGGTCAGGCTAACATATGTCCCACCTTTTCCATAAAACTCCAGCCTTTTTCCTTTCAGTGAAAGTGACTCTGTCCAAATTTTGAGAAAAGAAAAAGCAAAAACAAATGAAATTTCAGTTCATTTTTTATCATCTTTGGCAGTATAGTCAAATTGTACAATAAAATTATGAGTCAATCTTGGTGCGAATAAGGAAATAGTAGATACTCAAAAATTATCTCTACTTGACATTGACGTGTGATTCTTTTGGCAGAAAAATTTCTCCCTAATTATATTTTGCCTGGGCTAATATGAAAAGTTAGCTTGGTGTCCCACAAGCACACAGCAGCTGAACAGTTTGGAGACATAGTTGGTAGTAAATGGCTACTGGTAGGAGAAGGCTGAGGAAAGGCAGCCGGGACTTCAAATTTGCTCACAATCCTCATAATAATCAAAAGAGAATGATTTCCACCCACCTAACTGCCTTATTACATTCATGATGCAATAGCAACTTGTTTCTCTTGTGCCTTTTTCTGAGCCAAATTACAGATTTCTTCTGCCTCTTGAAACTGCTTTTCACTGAAAGGCCCTGACAAAGAATTGCAGGCTGCATAGCTGGACAACACAGATGCTCAGGAATAACAGACATGGCTCTACCCAAAGGCATCCTTCCATATCCTTCCTAAGACCTACATTGACTTAAAGACCTTAAGACATCCATAGAACCAGTTACAAACAGCATGGGAGGCCTGGCTCTGACATTCATCAGCTTTCTGAACTATGCCTCAGTGTTTGGTTCAGAAACATGAAGATTTGGAGGAAAGGGTTGTACATCTGCCTCCACAAGGAGCCATCATTTACATTAAAGTCTATACCAGATAACCCCTACCTTCAAGGTCTTTTAAGATTATTTGAATATTAAGTGAGATAGTAAGTTCCCCCAAATATCACTGAAATATCTCATTGGTACTCTTTTTTTTTTTTTATTTATTCTTCTACACTTGTTCTTTGATCAAAGTTTCCATTATCCTCTCTTATCCATTTTCCCCTCCCACTAAATCTTTTCTTCCAAACTTGCTTCCCTACCTTCCTGTCTATTTGTTGCAAATCCACTCCATTGAATAAGGGTTGCATGCATGAGTATATGGGATATATTTGTTCAAGTAAGGACAATGTACCAGTGGCTACACCACTGAGGAATTCAACTCACTCTCTCTATAACTTTTAACATTATGTAACTCCTCTGGGAAGAGGAAGGTCTTATGAGCCCTTGCCCTATCTGTGATGGAATGTTAATGGGCCTAGTTGGGATGGTTTTATATGCTTGGCCCCAGGAGGGGCACTATTAGGAAGTATAACCTTGTTGGAGTATGTGTGTCACTATGAGTATGGGCTTAAGACCCTCACCCTAGTTGTCTGGAAGTCGGTCTTCCACTAGCAGCCTTCAGATGAAGATGTAGAACTCTTAGCTCTTCCTGAACCATGCCTGCCTGGGTGCTACCATTTTCCCACCTTGATGATAATGGTCTGAATCTCTGAACCTGTAAGCCATCTCTAATTAAATGTTGTTCTTTATAAGATTTGCATTGGTCATGGTCTCTGTTCACAGCAGTAAAACTTAACTAAGATGAAAGTTGGTACCAGGAGTGGGGTATTGCTGTGATAGACCTGACCATGTTTTTGTTTGGAAGAATGTTAATTTTGGGACTTTGGATTTGGAAAGCCATGGGTTGCTTTAAGTGAGACTTCATAGGCTATCATAGTGTGAATATGGGAAGACTCTGTTGCTAAGAGTAATGTTCACTGTTCAGACCAGGCTTAAGAAGTGTCTGAGAAGAACTTCAGTATAAGGTATAGAGACTGTTTTGTGGTATTTTCTTGAAGAATGTTGCTGCTTTTTACCCTTGTCTGACGACTCTACCTGAGGGTAAGGTAAAGAGATAATTGCATTGATGAAGCAAGTCTCAAAAGAGTCCAGCAGAGACTTTGTTCTCTGATTAAGTCTCAAGAAGAGGATTTTGAAGAAGCATAGCAAGCTTAGAAAGAAAAAATATAAAATAAATGATTTGAGTGTTAAAGGGCCACCAAAAAGTGAAGTGGAGCCAAATCCTGTGTTCAAGAAAATAGCAAATTAAGGAAATGGGGTTGGGGTGAGATCCTATGCAGCTAAATTTAGCTCCAGGCATGGTGGTGCACACTTTTAATCCCAGAAGATAGCGTCAAACCAATCTCTGAGTTCAAGGTCAGCCTGGGACAGAGTAAATTCTTGGTGAAGAAAAGCTTAAATTCAGGCCTGGAGGTACACACCTTTAATCTCTGGAGACAGGCATACAGATCTCTGAGATCAAAGTCAATAAGTCTACAAAGCAAGATTCAGGACAGCCAAGCTTAGGCAATTAAGGAGTTAAAAATAGAAAGTTAGTGATAATGCAATAGTAAAAGGGGCCATGTTCCAGGTCCTACAAGCAGTAGAACTCAACAGCTTAGGTCATGTGGCTCTAGCTTTGGAGTAAAGAATGGAAATGACTTCTGGGACAATTGATGCATGTTAACTAGAACTAAGAAATTAGCAGTGATTAAGAAGAGACCAGCATCACTGAGGTGAAATCTTCTGGGAAGTGTTTTCTGAGAACACAAGGAAGCTGTGTTCCAGAGATAGCTAAGGTTGTACCTCATGATGCGGTTGCAGTTGGTAATGTGTAAGAGTCACTCAGTTGGTACTGGATTTGAGGGCGTGAAGGAGTCATGAAGAGCAGATGAGGCTTGGCACTGTGAGAGACCATGGAAGGCCATTGGTGAAGGAACAGCTTCAGCTGTAGTTGATAGCTCGGGACTAAAGGGGTTATGAAAAGGAGTTGAAGCGTGGCACCATGAAGAGAGTCTATGAGAGGCTATTGATGGACCCTAGTTGCAGCATAAGACCCCAGTATATTGGAGATGCCAGTACCTTAGGATGACCACCAGGAACATCAGCAGCAGTGGAGTGGATCAACCTGAGCTACAGAGGGCAAATCTGAAGAAGTGACAGCAGCCCTTTGGAGAAGTTCAGAAGAATATGTGTCTATCCCAGACATTGAAACAAGAAACTGTAACATTGAAGTTGCCTTTGGGACAACAAAATGTTCGAGATGCCTTAACCATGGGCTATCTGCTGAGGAAAGCTGTTGACAGGTAATGGAACTAGCCCAGGAGAAAGAAGTTTGTTGCAATCAACAAAGATGTAAAAAAAAAAAAAAAAAAAAAAAAAAAAAAAAAAAAAAAAGTTGGAGATCTGAAGACTGCTTTGACATCAGACATGGAGATTCAAAGTTTAGAGTTTGCCAAAATGATTTTCTGTCTTGCTTTTGGAATTAAATTAAGTGATTGGATGAATCTCAGAAGAGATTTTGAACTTTGGACTTTTAACATTGTTGAGACTGCTATAGACTATAGGGACTTTTGAAGTTAGACTAAATGTATTTTTGATTATGCTATGTTTAGGTATGGTCCCCATAGACTCATGTTTGGACAAGCCTATTGGGGACCAGGGAGTGATATGTGATGGTTTTATATGCTTGGTCCATGGGGTGGCACTATTAGGAGGTATGGCCTTGTTGGAGTAGGTGTGTCACTATGGTATGGCCTTAAGACCCTCACTCTAATTGCGTGGAAGTCAGTACTCTTCTAGCAGCCTTCAGATGAGTATGTAGAACTCTCAGCTCCACCAGCACCATACTTGCCTAGATGCTGCTATCTTCCCATCTTGATGATAATGAACTGAAGTCAGCCCCAACTAATTTCTGTCCTTTATAAGACTTGCATTGGTCATGGTGTCTGTTACAGCAGTAAAACCCTAACTAAGACACCAGTCTTGTGTAGGTTGGCACTGCCTCTCTGAGTTCATAGGTGTAACATCCATGTTATGTCCAGAAGACAGTATTTCACAACATTCCTTCCCATCATCCTGCCCTTACATTCTACCTCCTTTTCCACAGTGTTCCCTGAGTCAGTTTCAAGCTGTGGCACATATTTCCTCACATCCTCAACTTGCATGTGTACACATAGACACATTCTCATTTGCATGTGCACATACACTGTACCACATACAGGAACTCCTATTGTTCCCAGCTTATGTAATCATATTATCATCATATGGCTAGTACATTATTAAAGCCGCAAGATGAAGACTACCATGAAGTCCAGGTATCAGTTATTGTTAGTTAACATTGTTTTGTTGTCAGTGGTGGTGGTTTTGTTCAGCTCAATAAAATGATATCAAACCATTTAAGCATGCCATTTACGGTGGGTATAAATCTTTAGGGTTTACTTAGCCATTTAAAAAGAATGTATCAGGTGTTAGGGATTTAGCTCCATGGTAGAATGTTTGCAGACCCTGGGTTTGATCCTCAACTCTAAAGAAAAACAAAAATGAGTAAAGAGAATGTATCATAATCTTATATGCTCTCTGGGACCCAGTCTCTCTTTAATTCACCAATACAATGTCAGTTATCAAATGTAATGACTGATCAACTTACAAAATCAGAACTATAAAGGCTAACAGTATAAAAAAGTTTACCATTTCACTATTTTCAAACATATTAAAAGAATGATGCACCATTTTTTTCTAGTAGACCAGTTTTTATAACTATCTTCTTTTGAGTTGGGGTCTTGGTATATAGCCCAAGCTACCCAGGCTGGCCTCAAACTCATGATCCTCTCATCTCTACCCTACCCCTCACTGTTCTGGGAATACAAGTATATGCTACCATGCTCTGCTCTAGACAAGCTAAAATTTTAACAAGTTAAGAATACCTAGTATTGACAAGCCTGTGGGGAAATGAGTCATTCTTACATGCTGCTGGTGGGAGGGCCAATTAAGAAGCATTTTTGAAGAGCAATTTGTGAATGCTTATGACAATTTTTATTGTGTATAATTATACGTATACTTTTGACCTTGCAATTCCAGTTCTACTCGTTTATTCTAGACAAATATACATATACAGAGAGAAAGACTCACAGAGAATCAGGTACAAACATATGTCATTGTGGTCATGGGATTTTTTTTTTAGTTTGAACAACTTCAAACTCATATATGATACACCGTGATCACATTGCACTTCAGTATCCTGCCTCAACCCCTCCCCAGTCCTGTCAACCCTCTTCTTTCCAACTCATCCCCTTCCTACCCTCTCATTCCTCCTTTCTACCTCCTTTTTTTTCATACAGGCTATATGAAGGTAATCACAGCTGCTGTGTGGTCATGATTGTATGGCTCATGTCATTTCTAGAAACTTAACTTACTCCTCCCCATCCTCTATCTCCCTTAGCATTTCAGGTCTCTCATCTATGATGCTCCCTGCAATTTGGAAGGAATGCCACAAATACCCTATTTATGGCTGAGCACCACTCAATAGTCACTTATTCTCAACAGTTACCCAAATCTGCAAGGATAGCCATTGAGTATTATTGCTAATGAAGAAAATTACAAGTCCTTGGATACATCAATAAATGACTAGTAATGCAGCTGTGTGTAAAAGAGTATGAAAACACATGAGGTGGGCTTGTGTAGTCACAGACTTTCCACTGCTGAGTAGTTTGTGAAATGAGACTCAAGTGTATATGTATCATGGTGGCACATGCCTTTAATCCCAACACTCAAGAGGCTGAACCAAGGGGCTCTCTGTAAATCAAGGCCACTTTGATCTACATAGCAAGTTTCAAGTCCTCCAGAGTCACAGTGAGTCACTGTCTCAACAAAAAAGTATTATAAGATCCGAAAGAACACACATTAATTTAAAACTTATTATCTAAGTTGAGATTCTGAGAGATTTTTATTTTCTATTCTACTTACTACATGAATATCTTGATATTTTAAATAATATTTATGCAATTAATGATCACTTATAATCAGTAAAATAGAGATGGATGGATAGATACATGAAAGGGAGAGAGAGAAAGAGATCACTGTGGCTTTTCTTGGGATTCTGTGGACTTTACTTAAATGTGAGAATAGTACAGTGTACAGTCAAAAATGCTACACTGTATTCTAGCTCTTTCTTCTCCTAGTCCCTTGGATGGTGGCAATCAGTGCATACAGAGCTTTCAGGGAAGTTTCTGGCAGATGGTGAGAGCTAAAGAAATGTTGATCAAATAAATCCCTGTCACTTCCTTATGCTTCCTTTTGCCATGGCAGGATGAAACTAGAAATTACCAGACTCAGGAGGTGAGTAGGGCATCATAAAAGTTGACACAATGCTAACATTCAAGTTATTGGGGTGATAATGTTCACAAACTGTGAAGCACTTTGTAAATGTCAACTACAGTGTTTTCCAGTGTCACCAGTAGAAACCTTTCTTCTGCATCTCTCTGAACCCTCCTGCTACTTCCAGGCTTCTGCCAGGGCTCTGAGGAGGCAGGACTATGACAAAGTGAACAGGGCTTTGACCCTTCTGTTTCACTAAGCAGGCAGCATTTTCCAGTGAGCCTCTCAAGGGCCTACTTTAAAGGCCACTTTCGCCTTTGCATATGATTTTGCTGTCCATTGCCAATGTCGGTGTGGATGCTGCCATCTGTTCCCTGGCGATTCTCCAGTCTACAGTGAATGATCACTCCCCAAAGTGTGTCCTCTCTTGATTTGCATCTGTGTCCATTTACCTTTCTGTACTCTTTCCTTTCGATTTAAACTCCATTTGCTGGCTTTCCTACATAAAGGGGGTGGTGGGTTTCTACGAGAATAGTGATATTTTTATGTATGTGGTTACATACACCAGGTGCATGCCTAGTACCTGCAGCGGTCAGAAGAGGGCATCCAAATCCCTGGTAATGGAGTTACAAATGGTTGTGTGTTATCATGTGATCATGACTTGAACCCAAGTCCTCAGGAAAATCAGCAAGTGCTCTTGGCACAGAGCAATCTCTCTAGGTTTCTGGTTTAAAGAAACACTGAAAATCATCCAAAAAGTAAAAGATAAAACAAATGTCAGCTAGAGAGCCCTGCCAGCAAGAGATGGGTGCTGTTCTGACTTGATGTGAGGGTTTTCCTTGTTTTGGCTCCTTGCTTTTACACTTAATATTATAGCATGAGCATGTTCTAGGAAAAACCCATCAGAGGCCTGATTAAAATGCCTATTGCTTTTGGTACAAGGAGCACCAGGCATCATTTTATTTGTACTGGAAATTGCACAATTTTCAAGTGTAAGATTTCAGTGGCATTTAACATGCTCATGTTAGTATACAACCATCATCTAGTTGCCGAGTGTTTGTTTCAACACAAAAGAAAACTTGTACCCACCAAGCAGTGGGTCTGTCTATGTTTGCTCCTGCCCAGGCCCCTGGTAACTTGTAAGCTGATTTCTATCTCTATAGATTTGCCTGTTCTGGGCAGTTGGCTAGTTAGTATTAAACATCAACTTGACACAGCCTAAAATCACCTGAGAATAGTCTCAATTAATGGATCATCTAGTTGTTTGGTTGACATGGGAAGACCCAGCCCACTCTGGGCAACGCCACTCTCTATGCAGGGGAAAGCTAGCAGTATGAAGCAGGCAGGTGGCATAGATGAAGTCACTTCTGCTCTCCCACTCTGGATGTGCTGTGGCTGACAGCTTTAGTTCCTGTCTTAATTCCCCAAAATAATGAAATATTTTGCAATTTTTGATCCAAACAAACCCTTTCTTCCATCAAGTTAGCTATTTTTTTCAGAGTATTTTATCACAGTAACAGAAATGAAATTACAATTTCATTCAAAATGTATGCAATCATACAGTATGTGGCTTCTAATGTCTAGCTTTCCTTATTTAATGTATTGCAGCATGTAATAGTGCTCTCCCTGCCCCCAATTCCATGGCTGAATGACATTCCGTTCCATGCATATTATATTTTCCTGATTAATTCATATGTTTCAATAAAATGTTTTTAATTCTTTCTGTGCCATGTGTTTTGCTGCAATTCATTCATTGCTGAACATTTTGGTTTTGCTTTGAAAAATTAGTTTTTGTTTATGCTTTGTTTTGAGACTGGGTTTCCATATGCAGCCTAGAGTGGCCTTAAACTCATGATCCTCCTGCCTCAGCTTCTCATATGCTAGAATGACAGGTATTTAATATGCTGAAATACACTGCCAGCATGATTATAGTATGCCATTCATTTTGTTTCGGCACATTTTTATTTCTTTTGGAATTACTGAATAATGTAGTAATTTTATGTTTAATTATGTTTAATATAAACAGCCAAATTACTATAAACAGCTAAATGGTAATTATATTTAATATAAAGAGAAACACTTTTTCAGAATAACCATTTTCCAAAATGCACACTTTTATATTCCTACTAACAATGTAGAAGAGTTTCGATTTCTCCCCACCCTCAGTAGCATTTGAGTTATTATTATTAATTTCAGAGGTATAAAATAGTATCTCATTATGGGTTTGATTGGCATTTTGCTAAGGATTAATTACACAGACTATTCATATTCTCCTCAGATACTTCCATATCTTCTTTGAAGAAATATCTATTAAGTCCATTATCCATATTTAATTGAATAGTTGAAATTAAACTAAGCATTCTTTATGTCTTATGAATACTAACCCATTATCAGACATGAATTGCAGATATAGTCTTTCATTCTGGTGGTTATCCCAATAATGTCTTTGGATACATTTTTTTATCTTTGTATTTTTGGATACAGTTTTAAGTGTTGATTAAATTCAACTTATCAATTTTGACTTTGTTATTGGTGTTTGTGATCTTGGTATACTTTCTAAGAATTTATTACCAAAGCCCAGGCCCTGAAGATTTGACCCTATATTTGCCTCTAAAAAATGTTACATGGTTCTGGCATTTAACTCTTGGGTTCATTTCTGTGTCAAATTTTGTACATACTGTGAGGTGTTAAGGTCCCATTTAGTTGGTATGTAGAAGGATTTTTATGTACTTTGTATGTGGCTCTGTCATATTTGAGGATACAGAGTTACAGGTGAACAGGTAAGGGAGTGGAGACCTGTTCATTGTGCACCAGTGTCAGGATGTAAACTTGGAATCCAGAAAACATGATCACACTAAACTTGTGCCCTGCCCTAGGTTTCAGAGAACTTTTAGCAAAAGATCAGCAGAGAACTGTTTCTCCATACCAGAATCTCAAAGGGAAAAAAAATATTAAATTTAAAATACATGAATAAAATGTTTAGAACTCTAAAATACAAATGATCCAAATAATGTAGTTAAGCTGAAAACAATAGGAAATAATCATCAGATGTAGTCTGTGCTAACTTTTGTCTCTTTTCTTTGCAAACCTTTCTCTTAACATGTTCAACTGGTGCAAAGATTGGTGACTGGGGTACCAGTTAACATCATTTTAGAAGACAGAATAAATGGGCTTCTCCTATGATCAAACACTGTGGGCATGGTCTGCTCACAGGAATCCAGCAATGAAAGCATCTGCTTCCCTCTTTTTGACCGAAGATCTCTAAGCTAACCAGTCTAACAGAATATCAGTGCTTGTGTTGTTAATTTGCCTGGGCTGCTATAACAATGAGCCACAAACTAGATAGCTTAGACAATGTACATCTATTGTCTTGCAGCTTTTGTAGTTAAGGTCAAAGTGTTGGCAAATGTGGTTCCATCTAAGGAATGTCCAGAAGAAATTTGTCCATGGCTCTCTCTTAGTTTCTGAGAGTTTGTTGTTAATTCTTCATATTTGTAAACCCATAGACAAATCCTCAGTGTGTGCCTTTAGTTTTACATGGCTTTTTCCCTGTGTGCATGTCCAGATCCAAATCCCTTGTTTTAATAGAGATATTCATATTGCACTGGGAGCTTACTGCTCCAGTTTGATGACATTGTAACAAGTCACTTTTACAATAACTTTATTTCTAAACAATATCACATTCTGAGTATTGAGGGTTAGGACTTTAACATATAGATTTGGGGAAGGCATGACTCAGCTGACAATTCTGTGAAGGGCTCAAAGCCTAGTGAAATCTTGGATTCTCACTCAATAAGTGTATGTCCTCACACATAAATCCAGAAGCTCTCTAAAAAAATGACCTTGGTAAACAGTGGTAGGGATTGAGCAACAACTATATTGGAGTGTAGTCATACAGTAATTCTGGAAATGTAACCCATCAGAGAGGAGAGAAGGCAGAACAATTCTGGGACCATCCAAGGCCATGGTCACACTTATACTTTGGAGAGGTGCTAAAGATACATCTTATTGGAAGAGGGTTCTCCCACCATACACAAGGCCTTGGTTTCAATTTCTAGCAATGTAAAACAACAACAAAGAAAATGTTTCTATTGCTAAAGTTTAGAGACTCTGAGCATTCTGCAAGTCATGCATGTCAAATGGCAATATCACTCATCAAGGGAAAGGAAGAGATTTGATTATCATGAACCCTTGCTAATCAATATTCCAATGCATTGAAAGCATTTGTAGACCAGATCTTTGCTTAGCAAACCCATAACTTCTTGAGAATCTGTATTATACAGATGCTTGATAATGTGTGAGGATTTCATTATGTGCATCATCATAGCCATAGAGTGAATAGCCACAGAGAACCAGAGTTGCTATCTGCCACCCACTAACAACCCTTCCCGCTGGTCATCCAACAAAATAAATCACCTTACTTATAAATCCAGAAGCCCTTTGGAAAATTAATTTGCTATGTGTCAGTATTAGAGCACAGTAATAGAATGAATATGACACAAAAGGTCTCTGGCCCTGTTAGATTACATTGCAAGGATAGAGGCAGTCAATAAGAAAGTAAATAAAATAATTACCAATTGTGAGAAGTGCTCTGAGGGAAATTAACAGGCTGATGAGCTAGATAATGGGAAAAATCAGAAACAAGGGGAATAGGGATGTCTATGGTTGACATGCTAGTTATAAGCTTCTCTGATGAAGAGCTGGTTTAGTCCTCAGCAAACAAGGTTCACAGAGACGTGGGGTAAGTGGTAACTCAGAAATGAGTAAAAGCACACAAGAGTCTTTCAGTGGACCGTACTTTGCATTTTGTAAGGAACACCAAGAAGCCACAATATGAGAGTAAGACAATGGAGATGCATCGTGGAAAATGAGACCCAGGATGCAGCTGGGCACCTCTTTAAGATTTAAAAGATCAAATCATGTCTTTTAGAGTTTGAAGAGTGTGTGGTAGGAGCTTCATGTACAGTTTTGAGTAAAAGAATTGCATTCTTTTTACTGATACACTCAACGGTCATTCTGGCTGTTACAATGAGGAGTGATTGCTGTAGGAACAGGGATTCCACTTGGGAGGCTACTGAAGTGATTTGGAAGAAGATAATAGTCCAGACCATGCCAGCAAGAGAGTGGAATACACACACACACACACACACACACACACACACACACACACACACATCATATTATTTATGTACACATATATCACCATACTGTTTATATATAACCATATTATTTATATTATATACTATATATATATATATATATATATATATATATATATATATATATATACACTACACACACATATATGAGAGAGAGAGATTTGAGATATAGAAGTGCATAAAGTAAAGTCAGTGGATTAGATGGGGATGGAGAAAGAAAGGGGAAAAATTAGCATGGGTAACTAGTATACAGAGAGATAAAGGAAAATAATAAATTCATCTGACAGTAAAATTACTAGGACCCCATCAAGATTTCTATGTTGTGAGAAGTACATGTATAATAAAACTCTAGGCTAGGTATCTTTCTCTATATGCAAGTCAAAGATGTGGAAAGCCAGCATTTGAGATCTGTTCTTTAAGCTATGCAATTTCCCCATTAATATTTTCACTGCTGGTGAATGAAAATTCTATTATCTATTAGCCTGAGGCAATACAAGGTTTTAAACCACCTTTAACGGAATGCCCAGTCCCTCAAAAAAAAATTAAACCATGTTAGCCTTTCCTATGTGTAATATGCTGGCTCTGAAAGCACTATGACTATGCCAACTCAAGGAAACATATTATTTGAAATTTTTCCAAAATAAAAAAAAAAATGTACACAGCTAAGACAGGTCTAATTTTGCAGTCTGGGAGCTCTGACTATTGTCAGATGAAATGTCTGGGGCAGGCACATAGCTCAATGATAAAGCTCTCACTAGGTATGCAAAAGGTCCTGGGTTCAATACCCAGAATCATAAAACAAATAAGCAAGCCAGCAAAAAGGTCTGGTTTGGTCTAGTCGCGTGCGATAGACCCAGCACTCTGGGCTTTGGAGCAGGAAGATCATGATCCCTAAGTCAGCCTGGGCTACACAGTGATTTGTAGGCCAGCCTGTACTATAAAGCAACACTGTTTCCAAATAAGTAAATCAAATCATCTATTATAACACATAAAAGATGATCTACATTATAGGGAAACACAAAACCATAGTAATATATCACGTCACACCACTAAGATGTCTATAATCAAAAGACAGACAGCAACAAGCATCGGCAAGCGGTAGAGAAACCTGATTATTCACGTACTGCTAGCGACAATGCAAAATGAAGCAGCTCCTTTGAAAATTAACCTCCAAGCTTCTTTAAATGTTGCTCATAAAGCTAGCATATGGGTCAGCAATTTCACTCCTGGACACACTCCCAAAAGAAATGAAAGCATATGTTCATTTAAAAAAAATCTGTATACATATGTTCTCAGTAGTATTATTTGCACTAGCCAAAAAGTGAAAAAAAAAACTTAAATATGTATCAACTAATGAATGGGAAACTTCAGTGCCTACCATAAAAGTAAATATTGTTCAACAATAAAGGGAAATAGATGAAGTCATGGCACAGAAGTGAATCTTGGGAAAATATGTTCAATAATGGGAGCCAAACACAATAGATCAAATACTCTATGAGTCATAAATAGAATTCTCTTAAGAGACAAGCTCATAGAAAGAGAAAGCAGACCAGTGCTTGCTAAGGTCTAACTTGGAGGAAAAGGAAATGAATAGAGGGTTTGACTTTCTTTTAAGGGTGATGAAAACTCTCTGAAATTAAATAATAGTGATAGGTGCACAATTTTCTAAATACATCAAAAAATCATTGAATTGTATTTTAAAATAACTTTTTGAGATGGAAATTACATTTCTGCAAGCCTGTGCTTTAATGACTTTTTTATTTTTATTTTATGTACATCAATGCTTTGACCGCATGTATGTGTGTGAAGGTGTTCGATCCCCTTGGAATAGGAGTTACAGACAGTTGTGAGCCACCATGTGGGTGCTAGGAATTGACCCCAGGTCCCATGGAAGAGCAATCAGTGCTCTTAATCACTGAGCCATCTCTCCAGCCCCCATAAACCTGTGTTTTTTTTGTTTGTTTGTTTTTTTGTCATTTGTCAAATAGCCAGTCCCCACAACCTCCCAGAACAACAGAGTCCCTTTTTGTCATGCCAGATGTGTTCTTTATCATCACTGTCTACATAGAAGCAATCAGTCACTAGTAGAAGCCGAGTACCTAACATATAGCTTGTGTTACTTTTCTTTGAATTGACTGAGTTAAAGAGCTGTATTGTATAACTATTCACAACGTTGTACAGATCAGCTCTGGAGTTTACAGAGAAATTTCCAGCACCTACTCACACTTCATCCTCTTCGTTCTCAGAAAATAAGTGTGACTCAAAACAAACAAACAAACAAACAAAATGGAGGGGTAACCTTTCCATGACTACACAAATATCTTTCAGATGAGGTTTCCTTACTTGACTCAACCACATCCTAACATTCTCTGACCAAGTAGACCTTGGGCAATTTTTTTGGCAGTGTTCTAGGGCCTTCCGGTGCCAAATGAGTCCTGATCAAGTTGTCTCTAAATATGTGATCACTTATTGAGAAATTTAATTCTAGCTCAAACTATTCGGGATAAGAGCAAAAGATTCAAAGGTTCCAGATGTTGAGCTTGTCTTCAACACCCTATGATTATGTCAACAAACAAAGAAACACGCCCCAGCCATTCTTCCACTCATCAAAAATTTTCTAAAACATGTTACAAGGAGGGGATAATGGTACCATCCTATAATCCCAGCACTTGAAAAGTCGAGGCAGAAAGAACACAACTCTTAGACCAGTGTGGACTACAATAACAACACCCTGACTATAAAAAAATAAGTCATAATATATTCTTGTTGTTTGTTTTGGTGTTTTAGGTGTTTTGTTGTCATTGCTGTTGTTTTGTGGTTTGTTTGTTTGTTTGTTGTTTGTTTTTGAGACAGTGTCTCTCTATGTAGTATTGAAGCTCACTGAACCAGGCTGGCCTTAAACTCACAGAGATCCCCTTGCCTCCAGAGTGCTGGAATTAAAGGTGTGCACCAACACCAAGCCTAGCCTATAACAATACACTCTGTAGAGCAAAACCTGCCTTGCTACACTTGACCTGTTACCCCCCCCCCAATTTTAGACTTGTGAGGACTTTGGGAAAAGGTCCACCTGAAAACCAGGAGAGCTGTCACCACTCACAAAATTGGATGACATCTTGACCTTGAATCTCTCATTCTCTGCAACAGTGAGAAATAAAGGTGTGTTGTGTGTCACTTAAAATATCCCATCAGGGCAGCCCAAGACAACTAAAACAGCACCGAGAAATTTAAATCCTAAGTCTTTCTACCTGTTCTTGCCTAACCCTTTACCTCTTGCTACATCCTTCGAGTACTTGATCCCCAAGTCTACTGTTGGTCCCTTCCCGTCATGCCTGCTCTTGCCCACTGCACTTTAGGACAGATGTTTTCTTCTTGCTGACCCTTATTATTCTTCTATATGTGTAGTTTGCTCCAGTGTCAACCCATCTGGTTAAAGCATCTCTGAGTCACTCTCTGCTTGATCTGCCCTTAGTCTCTTCCCCATAACTACCGTCACAGTTAGGAGGCTGCTGACTCGTCAAGAACCTGAAGAGAACTAAACCTTAGTTATATTACCATTTCAAGAACAAGAGGTTTGTTGTTTTTTTTTTTTTTTTTTTTTCCAGGAAGAAAGTAATGCATTGCTCACCAATTGAATAACAGTTTTATTTAATGATTTGATAACCACAAAGAATTATCACCTGACCCAGTCACAAAAGAACAGACATAATATGCAGTCACTGATAATTGGATACTAACCCTCAGAAAGCTCAGAACACCCCAAAAACAACTCACAAACCATATGAAGTTCAAGAAAAAACAAAGGCCAAAAAAAAAAAAAAACAAAGAAAATGAAAAACCATTATGCTTAATCTTTACACGCCAAGAAAATATTGGTATACTTTTATACAAAAATGATTAAAATCTGTACATTTATCTTTGTTTTTTAAAATAAAGTTGTTCAATTAAAAGAAAAAAGAAAAAGAAAGCTGGAAGTCTCCCCCATGGGGGGAAAAAAGGAATATCACCTGGAATCATAAACTCCAGATGTAAACATTCTGAAGAAGCCTATAATGTTTAAAAGTGTGATCCATAAGTTTAAAAACTTGTACATATGTCATAATTTTGACTAAGGACATTACTCAAAAACTTGATGCAGGCCTTCCCGTAGCACATCTCTTCTGTTTCTCATGACTACGTTGAACTCATATATTACTGATTCGAGTTCATGCTGTTTTGTGTCCTATACCCCATCACCACAACTCAGTAAGGCTTGTGTAACATTGCCACCAAAAAGAGGTCTAAAGTTTGATAACGTCAAACTGAGTTGATGTATAAAATAAGTACATGTGTATTGTATATCAAGTGCCTAACTTATGTAAGGAGACCTGGGGCGTAGATTTTGGATAAGAAAATAAACGAAAAAAGTTTCTTGCCTTGAGAAAGCAGGCCAGGGAAAGATAAATCAACATCTTAGCAGGTAGGTAATGCCAAGTGACAAAGTTGCCACTGTGCCCTGCAGGTCCCATTTCAACCTTTATTATAAGAAATGCAGTTTCCCATCAGGCCCTGCATGCAGCAAGAAGCTAGTTGGTATTTTCTATTGATGGTGATGATGATGTCTTTTTCCGGAAATTAGCTCTGAAACCTGGGCATTGTTCAGATTAAACCCTGTTAGTTTCATGAGAAATTGTCACTCACTGGTACATATGACCTTTCAGCTAAGGGTCGATTGGCTAAATGAACAATGTTATCTACTGAATTCACTCCATATAGATGAGATCCTTATATTTTAAGACGATCTTCTCCTTGATTCCTCAAAGTACTGGCCACTTTAGGCAACTAACTGCTTGTCATTTATTTGACCTCAATGTAGAAAGAAAGCTTCTATCTCCACTGCTCCTGTCACAGAATGGAAGCTCCAACCCGTCTAGACATACCCCTGCGTGTCCCTGTCAGCTTGTAGTCCAGCACACCATGGTTTCCATATCTATATTCTATTACTTATCTCCGTTAACATACAAAGGAGACAGAAAGAGGGTATCATAATCTTCCAAAAATTTTAAGTAAAGCATTATGCATAGAAGCAAATAGCCCAAAAGAAAACCCAAATGTTCTGTTAGGTATGTGTTGACCATCAAGTGACATTTTGGAGAAATGTGAAAGATAGTATTACAGAAGACCTGTTTACCTTCATTCACAGAAAACTAAATGAGTACATCTGTACACTGAAGTTATAGCATGTCTTACAGCTATATTGACCAATAGGAACAGCCAGAAAATCTTTAGCAGTACTATTTTTCAAATAGTCAATTTCTAGAACCTTCTATGTTCAGAGAGAGAATTAAAAAAAAAACATTTATTGTCTTACCTGAGAGAAAGATAAAACTTGAAACAAGAATCAATCCACAAAGCCTCTGATATGGTGTGTGTTTTCCCATTGTCTACCCTGTGTTCAGAGTCAAAATATGCCTAGATCAGATTTAAAACCAACAATTTCTAAGTACATATGATCACACGTTGCCCTCACATTTTGCCTAAGGGATTTCCCTCTATTACCCATTCTCACTGGCTAGACCATACTGACTGATTTTATTATACCCCTACTGTGTGCCACTGTGTTACTCACTGGGAATATAGTGATAAAACAGAAATAGCTTCACAGAATGCAATTACCTCTTTGGGAAGATCTATACAAAATAAGAAGAAGAAGAAGAAGAAGAAGAAGAAGAAGAAGAAGAAGAAGAAGAAGAAGAAGAAGAAGAAGAAGAAGAAGAAGAAGAAGAAGAGGAAGAAGAAGAAGAAGAAGAAGAAGAAGAAGAAGAAGAAGAAGAAGAAGAAGAAGAAGAAGTAAAAATCATAACAATAATAATAATAAGTAAAAATCATAATTAGTGTGAAACTACTTGCTGTTTTAAAGGTCCTTAGTTTCTAAGTGGGTTTTGTTTTCAGGGGTGTGTGTGTGTGTGTGTGTGTGTGTGCTTTTCAGTTGAGGCACAATTTACATATTTTTGTGGACTACACTGTGTTGCTGTGATGCATGTATTCTTTGTGTAATAATCGTGTCAGGGTTAAAGGAACATCATGCGAGATGGCCTTATTGACAAAAGTAACTGATCAATCAAGTCTTATCCTCGAAGCAGATCTGCTCCTAGAAACCTGGCCACCTTCTCATTATTTTCACTCAGCTTCTCTCTTTAATTAATTGTGAGTGAAGTTTCTTATTTGAGAAATGTATTGAACTCCTCATCCCATTTCCCTAAGCACAACTGTGGCTTACATATAAACTGCGGTTAAGACCACAAATCTTACGGGAATTTATTACAGAAAGCTGGAAGAAGGGTGCTAACAGGCATTTTCTGATTCTGAGTGAAATACACTCCTGAATGATTTGCTACTGATTTAGGCATTTTTTTCCTATAGGGTAATGTAATATATTGTATTTCCTCCCACTTCTATGTAGGGCTTGGAGTTAATAGACTCACTTTTACATTTAATATTACTATAAAAGCCAATTAGGAAATCTGATGAATCCTGAGATTGCTATGAGCACCAGCCATTAACCAGGATCTTCATATTCACTGCATTATACTGCCATTCTCATTAGAATAATGAGAGAATTTGTATGACTTGGGTGGGTTTTCTCACATACAAGCTTAGAAGTGAGAAGGTATCCAAATCTTTTGTGAATCCTATGATAAAGTGCAGCTTAAATTTATAGTGTTATAAGATGACTCTCCTGAGAATCTAGAAACTATCTGTGAGACCATACCTATTTCCGTTCCTTAATTTTCCTGAGCCTCAGTTTCCTTATCTGTAAAAATGTTGATAATAATCTGCCTATTTCCCAGAGCTGCTATAAGAAAGAATCAATTAAGATGGTATTTCAAAGGCAATTTTCAAAATATAAAGTGCTATAAAAATGTGTGTGATGATTGCTATCTATAAAATGGAATTTTTGACAGCAAACAAGCCAATTTATATCTATTTTCCATTTCCTTTAAACTTTTATAAAATTACATTGAATAAATAAATGAATGGGCATTCACTACAGAATACTATGCAGCTGCTAAAAGGAACAGAAGAAGTGTATATGTCTGCTATGAAGCAGTAGGCTGAGGAAGGGAGAAATTTATATCCAATAAAATTCTATATTACTTGGTTTTTTCATATTGACCATAAAGTGAATGTATGATTTTTAAATGAAGGTAAAGATGAAAGAAAAAAGAAAGAAAGAGAAAAGGGGAAGGAAAACAGGAGGATTAATGTTGGACAAATGACAGAAAATAAATGTATTTTCTTTACACTATTTGTGATTCTCTGCTGTTTGGGTTTTTCTTATTGTTGGTTTGTTGGTTTATTTGCTTATTTGGCATTTTTTTACAATGAACCTGCAGCATCGTCACAATTTTCAGAACTAAAATGAAGAAAGAAAAGATGAAGAAGAAGGCGAAAAGAGAGTGAAATAATGGAGATTGAGGATTTATTCCATACAATTTCATTCTGTATTAGTAATAATTACTATGATCATAATTGTCATATGAAAGAAGAAAGAAGAAAACAAAAGAGAAAATGAAGAGAAGAAGAAAAGGATGAAGGAAGGGAGGAAGAAAAGCACTTACCTGGGAAGGGAATCTGTTTAACTTCCGACCCTGATGGCCCTGTAGCTTCCAAAAGAAGTGTTTGCCCCCCAAATGGTGAGTTCTGGACTCCAAATTTCTACTTTAGGCATGAAGTGGAATGAGCAGAAATGGGAAGATTTGTTGTCTGCTTGCCAGGCCTTGGCTCCCTTTTATTCTGGATCAGAACAGCCTTTCTGCTCCTAGCTTTATGCGGCATATTGACCAGGGCAGATCCTCTTTTTGTAGCCTGCAGCACGTTCATGTAGCTTCTCTCCCATGCATAAAATCAGTCTGAGCAAAGTTCTCAGGTTATTACACACCTGCAATAACCCATTCATTTCAGGGTTCTTTCCCCATTTTCATTAAGCATTATCATCTGTCCCTAGTTAATTATTGCTTCAATTAAGTTGGATATATTAAATGGGTGCTTGCTCACTTACTTAAGGTTCATTTCACTTTATAGAGCCTGAGTGGTGATCAGAACTATGATTGAAAAGCAAAGGCCAAGAAGACATTAACACATTCACATCTTCCTTGGCAGTGAGTAGGTATTACTGAACCAATTCTTGAGACATTTTTTGGGTGGTGGGGGTCCAGTTCTTTGTTTCAAAAGGCAGCAGTGCAGTTTGGGGGCTATGATGAATATCATTAGCCATGAACATATCTCCAAATCCCATCAGACATCTAAAAATCATCTGTACTTCACAGATGAGAACTCTAAAGTTCTCAAGAGTAGGTTGACTTGACTTGCCCAAAGTCATAGGTCTTGTGATAGCAGAGAAAGAATTAGTGCTAAGATTTGACTCTCCAGACCATGGCACTTTCTTCTCCATCTCGTTTTTTAAAGATTGATTGATTGATTGATTGATTGATTTACTTATTTAATGTGAGTACACTGTAGCTGTCTTCAGACACACCAGAAGAGGGCATCGGATCCCATTACAGATGGTTGTGAGCCACCATGTGGTTGCTGGGAATTGAACTCAGGACCTCTGGAAGAACAGTCAGTGCTCGCAACCACTGAGCCATCTCTCCCACCTCTCTATATCATTTGTTAAGTGGAAATTTTCAGTCTAATAGGATCACTTTAACTGATCTTAAGGCCAGAAATCACCATGAGGAAAAAGAAAGAAAAGATGTATAAGGATTATACATCACTAACTCCTGAGCACAGAAGTTGTGACTGATATGACAGAAAAGAGTCAAGGCTCAATAGAAAGACAGTTGTGAATTGGACTCATTCATATGACTTAAAGCTAGGCTCTTGACAGCTAGGGAGCCACAAGGCAAATAGTGGAGTTCACTATGTGTTATAAAGGTTTCCTAAGCTACAACATATAGAGGAACTTAGATCATACCTCCAGTGCCACAGACTTGTGTCTGGGACTTCAAGGTATCTCCCTTACACTAGGTATTTGGTAACACATTTGTCAAGGAACATCATGGTACTTCTCTGATGTTGGCTACTTCACACCATGATGGCTCACTGGCCCCTCTACATACTGAGCTGTGGAAGGGCTCAAACTTTATGCTATTCATGGGTTCACCTATAGCACATATAACACATAACTGACAAAGGGTCCACAATCAATATTTGATGCATGTATGTCAACATCTTTCTTCTTTACTACAGTGTAAATATCCTAAAAACATGCATTTCTTCTCCTTGTATCCTGACACAGGATCTAACATAATGGTTGATAATCAAAACTGCTTAATGAATATTTTCTGAACTGAAAGTTACTATGGTTTGAGTATGAACAGTATTTCCAAGGTTCATATGTAAAGGCTTGAGCCCCTTTACACAGCTATTAGGTCTGTGGACCTTTAAGAGGTAGAGGCTAGCATGAGATCTTTAGGTCACTGGGAATGGAAACCTTGAAGGAGGTTGTAGAATGTCAGCTTCTCCTTCTTTCATTTCTGCCTTCCATAAACTATAAGTACTTACTCTGATATAAGCTTCTACTTTGAAGCACTGTCCTATCAGAGCCTCAAAGAAATAAGAGCAGTCTTGGGCTTAAATCTCCAGAACTGTACACCAAAATAAACTTTTTTACTTCATAAGTAGCCTGTACCAGGTATTTTATTATAGTAATAGAGAGCTTACTAATAAAAAGATAGAGATAATTTAGGGAGAATATATTCATACATGTATCAGTCAAAATTGTATGAAAGAAAATACTGGTGAAAATTGCCGCTGCCACAGAGCAGACTGGGCGATCTTAGGTGAAAGGGAAGCTCAATTTTCTGTGTTCATGATTTTTTATAACGTTTGAATTTTAATTGTCAGCTTGTGTTGTTCTCATAGAAAAACACTGTAGCTTTTCAAAGAAAAACCAACGTCGTTCAATGAAATAACTAACTAGAAAGAGAAACTTGTGCAAAGAAAAAATGAAGCTGGAACTCTTTGCCAGGAAAAAAAAGAGCCACCTGGGATGGCTTCAGCAGCTCTCCTCCATTCAGTGGAAGGTTAGAAGGAGAATGTGGACCATCTGTTCTCCATATCTACAGAGTAATAGGAAATGGGCTAAAATTGCAGATGAGATTAGACATAAATAAGTCATTATTGACGACGGGGTTTGATAAATACCAGAAAAGGCTATATCACAGGATGTTATGCGCTACCCATCCCTAGAAACTCAAAGGTCTAGCTAGCCAGATGGTTCTTATTGGCCTTCTTACAGGCAAGGCTGGGTTGAATGACTTGAGACTCTGTCCCCATTTCTAACACTAAAAAATACATTTACTCTGTTAGAAGTCTAAGTTGTGGTCATCCTCTCTTCCCTTCCTAGGTGTGAGCATCCTATCAAAGCATTTGGAAGAATGGAGATTTCCACACAATAAAGCTCCAACTGTAAGCCAGCTGTTGAGTAAGGGCTCAGCTGTTGAAGAAGGAAAAGGATCCATGGTGGAGGAAAAATCATGTGATCATGCATGTTGGTGATTTCCTAAGAGAGCTTGAAAAACAGTTTTGATTATATTTGATTGGTACCTTAAACACTACCATTAAACTAATTGTCCTTGTCATTCTCATGTGTTCTGTCATAGTTTTACTCTCTATGTTACCATCCCTTAAGAATACATCCTACTTTTTTTTTTTGCCCCATCTACTGCGAGAATGAAGACCATTCTCAGCAGTCAGACAGTCGACATTTCAGATAATGTCCAAATCACTCTGAAGGGACGCACAGTCATTGTGAAGGGCCCCAGGGGAACTCTGCGGAGGAACTTCAATCACATCAATGTAGAGCTGAGTCTTCTTGGGAAGAAAAAGAAGAGGCTCCGTGTTGACAAATGGTGGGGTAACAGAAAGGAGCTGGCCACTGTCAGAACCATCTGCAGTCATGTTCAGAACATGATCAAGGGTGATACACTGAGCTTCCATTACAAGATGAGGTCTGTGTATGCTCGCTTCCCTATCAACGTCATTATACAGGAGAATGGGTCTTTGATTGAAATCTGAAATTTCTTGGGTGAAAAATACATCCACAGGCTTTGCTTGAGGATAGGTGTTGTTTGTTTGGTCTCTCAAGCCCAGAAGGATGAATTAATCCTTGAAGGAAATGATATTGAACTTGTTTCAAATTGAGCAGCTCTGATTCAGCAAGCCACAACAGTTAAACACAAGGATATCAGAAAGTGTTTGGACGGCATCTATGTGTCTGAGAAGGGAACTGTGCAGCAGGTTGACGAGCGAGACCTCAGTTTCCTAGCTCCAGAAACAAGACCCTGATCACAAGTACAATTTGGAGACAATAAAAACTTTAGATATTAAAAAGTGAATACATCCTATTTCTTTATATAATACTGCTGCATATTTCTATAAATCCGTGTGCTTTTAATAAGCATGAGTACCACACCCAGTGAGAGCCAGCACGGCACAGAAGCTAATAGACTTTCAAACTAGATTGCTTGGGTTTCCTGATCCCTTACCGTCTCGCTGTAGAATGGAGATAATGATGCTGATAACATAATTGTGATAGTGATGAGACCCACTTCTGATGTTTTCATATTGTAAATGGCATGCTATACATTAAACACTTAGAATGTTACTTAGTATATCACAAATTCTTTATAAACATTGACTGTCACTACCTAGTCTTCTAAAGCTTGTTTCACAAGACCAATGCACTTATTTAGTCAATATTTGAGTGTTCATTTCCTAAGGTGTAAAAAAGAGTTAGAGATGCTAGGAATCTGGAAGCAAACAAGGCAGGAACACTTTTGTCTTGCCTTATAAATTTTACGTGATTTTTTAAAAGAGATCTTGTAAGACACTATGAGACCTTAGACAGACACTAAACAAAACAAGTGAATAAAACATTAGCACGTCAGATGGTGATAAATACCATAGACTAAAAAAGCTTTCTAAAATGAAGGAGATGATATTTCAAACAGAGAAACTAAGGGCATCTTCACACATACAGTGACCTTGAGCAATAAAGGAAGTAAGAGAGTACTTTGTGAGAGTTCCCAAGGAAAGAATGTGCTATTCAAAGAACCATTAGGAATTTAGGCACACTGACGAGAAATCAGGCAGGTCTGGATTACATGGGATCTTGTGGGCCATTCGAGGAACTTTGTTTTTGCTCTGGAGAAATGTAAAAAAACTGTGCTAGATTTTACAAACACGCTTTACTTTGAAATAGCATCAAACCTACAGAAAAATTAATTGAAGCGCACAAAGAACTCTCACCTTCATCAAGAACTTCTGAGTTTTGACATTTTGCCACTTTGCCTTTATCTCTCCTTATGTATATTTTCCAGCACTTGAGAACAAATTGGACACATTATGTCCCTCAATCAAAATAATTCAGCAGGCATTTTCCTAAGAAGAGGAATAGTTCCTTACATAACAACAATTATCTAAGTGAGAGAAGTAATGGTGGAGTCCGGTCTTATACACAGACCATGCTCGTGGTTGGCCAACTGTCTCACTAAGATTCTTTATTTCACTTCCCCCTTGATCCTGGATCCAGTCTAAGATCACACATGGCTTTTCGTTGTCACGATTTTTCAGTCTCCTTTAATCTGGAAATGTTCCACAGTTTTCTTTGGCTTTGATGACATTGACATTTTGGAAGCATACAGACCAGCTATTTTATAGAATGTTCCTCAATTTGGGCTTGTCTAATCTTTATGATTCAGGTTGGGAATTTTCAACAGGAACAGCACAGAAATAATGTGGTGTCTTTCTCAGTGGATCACATTATCACACATATGATGTCATTTTGTCCCAGGATTAAGGATACTAACTTTGATTACTTGATTGGGGTTCTGTATGCCAGATTCCTCTATTTTACCTATTTTTCTCACTTGTAATTTGTAAGTGAACTGTGCAAAAACACTTTCAGTCCATTTGAGTATTTTGATCATACAAAAATCTTC
The DNA here is from genome assembly GCF_963924665.1 of Micromys minutus. Classification (NCBI taxonomy): domain Eukaryota; kingdom Metazoa; phylum Chordata; class Mammalia; order Rodentia; family Muridae; genus Micromys; species Micromys minutus. Next base: position 112,073,171 of record NC_137970.1, on the reverse strand, counting down.
AGCTCATGTGTTAATTTTTCTGTCCCCCATTGTTTTATTAGTCAGCATTCTACTAAAAGAAAGAAAAGTTTTCCTTTCTCTCATATTCACTCATTATATTAGTATGGGTTCTTGGATTTCTATTGGAATCAAAGATCTATCATAAATATTATGCTGTGCCTTGGAGAGATGGTTCAATGCTTGGGAGCACTTAGTGCTCTTGCAGAGAACCTGGATTTGATTCCTAGCACCCAAATAGCCACTTATAACCATCTGTAACTCCAATTCCATCGGATCCAATGCCTACTTCTGACCTCCGCAGTAATTATCCACATGGTATACATGCACAGATATACATGCAGACAAAACATGTATATATACATACAACAAAATTTTTAAAATGCATTATGCTGATACTCAGCACACTTATCCAGTAAATCCCCATTTTGTTTTATTTCATTTCATGTAAATGGGTATTTTGTTTGAGTGTGTATTTGTGTACCACTTGCATACCTGGTACCTCCAAAAGCTAGAGGAGAACATTGGATCCCTTAGAACTAGAGTTATAGACTATTGTGAACTTCCATGTGGGTCCTGATAATTGAACCCAAGACCTCTGGAAAAGCAGTGACCCATTTATTTAGCCAGAAAACCTTTTACACTGGCTTCTATCTCCTTTTGACAGGCCCCCATGTTCTTGGAGTACTTCTTTGCTTTCTTGAGCAAGATATTCCAAGTTTATTTTGCATTCTTCTTGGTTCTTGAACCTAGAACTCACTGATTCTCTAAGGATCCTTGTTTTCTTTTAGAGGAGAATGGTGTCTAGAAACCAAGGCCTTCTCAGCACCCACATGAAGGCTCACAAACACATTTAAGAGTAATCACTGTTCTTGCAGATGACTGAAGTTTAGTTCCCGCCATCCATGGTTCACAATTGCCTGTAACACCAGAAGATATGATGCCATCTTCTGGCCTCTCTGGGAACCTTATACCATGGCATACATACATAGAGATATGTACGCACATACACATACACATAAACAAAAATACAAATACACATTTTCTGGGAAAAGGCTTTCATTGAGTAGGCAGAGAGAGAACTATGTATATGGAGTTATGTTATTAAAGCTGGTTGTGTACTCCACAAGAACTGTAAGCTATCTAACAGAAACCCCCAGTACAGAGCATAAGAAACTCTCCTTTGTTGGCGAAGGTAGTCCAAGACACTCCTAAAACAATATAAGCTATGTTGGGTACCTCAGTTACTTCCCACGGGTTGAAAATAAACTCCTATTGCTGAAGACACCACACACTTGGAAACAGGACTTGGAAGATTTTAGTTGGATTTGACCTTAAAGCCTCCTCCTACCTGTGGTCTTGTTTCATAGCACCAAAAGATATATACAAATTGCCAAGTGAGTGAAGTGATCAGTATTCCTAACCAGCTGTGAAGTTTGTGAACTATAAGAATGACCATCATGGCAAGGCACCCCAAACAGTGCAATAGTGGCACTTATATCTTGGTGATAACTGACAGCTCTCTAATTGAACTCAAGACCTGATCAAGAAGAGGCTAATTTATGAATGATTTATATATATGTATGTATATATGTATGTGATATATATATATATATATATATATATATATATAATCAAATAAATGAGACGATGAATTTGAAGCTCAGAGACTTGGGAGAGATGGATAGAAGAGAGGTTGGATAGGGGAGAGGTTGGAGAGAAGAAAGAAATGGGGGATGGATACAATTATATTTTAATTAAAAAACAAGGATGACACCAATGAATATCCCAAAGGAAATTGGGGAAAGCCCACAAGGTCTCAAATCTACACAGGGAAAACCAGGAGCAAGGGAGGTGGTCTTCCCCCAGAGAAAATTACACAACTTGACTGTCCAGTGCCAAATGGTCAGCCCTGAAAACATACATACAAATAATGTCAGATGGATTGAACAGGTTATATTTAGGAATATATGTTTATGTGCATATATATATATATATATATACACATAATGTATGCAATAACAACTAGGGGAAAAAAGCTATTAATAAGAAAGAAAATGGGAAGGGTATATGTGAGTATTTGGAGGGAGAAAAGAGAAGGGAGAAATGTTGCAATTAAATTATAATCTCAAAATTAAATAATAATAAATAGAACACATACCCTCCAAATCTTATCAGAACTTAATTACAGCCTTCTTCTTACTGTTCTGTGATTCTGGGCTAAGGTAACCCACATAAGTCATATACTTTAAACCAGGTGGGAAACTGTATGATGCCTTAAGTATACTGGAAAAGATCTTTTTCCTGAAACGTTTCCTTCGGGGTCTTAGAGACAGGTCTCATTAGCAGGTCTTATTAGCAACAATCAAAGCTTTAAAGTCTTTCACTCAATTCAAAGCTATTATGAGTGCTGCAAAGTACGCTGCAGACTGCTGCACAAGAAAAGACATCAATGATCTTAACTAACATTAGACCCTGCATGCTACAATATTGACCTGGCAGGCAAGATACTCCCACTGATACAATAATAGCACGGCTGTTTGTGGGGGTAACTTTATTAGATTTGAGGCTCACTCCACAAGAGACAATTTATGCCTAGTTTTATAAACATGATCAAAACCCATGGCTGGGGAAACCATAGGTCCTAGATAAGAACTTATTGTTGTTTTTTTTTTCTAAATGGCTGTGTTATCCAACTTCCTTTCATTTATTCTTGTTTATATCCACATATCTGTGCTGTTGTCCCTTGGGTAGAAAAGCTTACCAACACAGTGCATAGTGGTTAGTCCAGAGACACAGTTCTGTTCAAAGTGCTGAGAATAAGCAAGCCTAGCATCATCCCTCTAGGAAGACACAGTGAACATTTAGGAAGAGGGGAAAAAAAGAATGCAAGAGCTACAAGATGAGGCTTCCGGTTTCCATCTGTGCTCCGCAGCTAAACCTGTGCTACAGCTCTCCATACCTAAAACCTGCCCAGAGAAAGACAGTCTCCAAGGAGTGTTGGCAAACCTAAAATCACAGGTGGGACCACCACTATTGCTCCAGTAGCTGACCCAAGATGGACCCACCAGGAGACCACAGGGAACAGGAACTTCGGAGCAGCCTGAGACAGGATCCTTCTGGTTTCCATCTGCACCCCGGAGCTAACCCTGTGCCACAGCTCTCCATATCCAAATACCTCCCAGAGAGATCTGGTCTCCCAAGAGTGCTGTGAGTCTTAAGTTCACAGGTGAAACGAACACTATTGCTCCAATAACTGGTCAAAGATGAACCCACCAGGAGATCACAGGGAAAAGGAAGCACGGAGAAACTGGGGAAAGAATCCTTCCAGTCTCTATCTGTGTCCTGGAGTTAACCCTGTGGCACATCACTCCTTATTCAAATACAGCCTGAAGAGAGCTGGTGTTCCAGGAGTGCTGACATACCTAACATCACAGGCTCACAGGGAAGAAAAGATCCAGTCAGATACAGCAAGACCAGCTAACACCAGATATAACCAGATGTCGAAAGGCAAGTGGTAGAACATAAGCAACAGAAACCAGGCTTCTTGACATCATCAGAAGCCAGTTCTCCCACCACAGCAAGCCCTGGATACCACAATACACCAAAAAAGCAAGATTCTGATTTAAAATCACATCTCATGATGATGATAGAGGACTTTAAGAAGGACATAAATAACTCCCTTAAAGAAATAAAGGAAAACACAACCCAACAAACAGGTAAAGGAATTGAATAAAACCATCCAGGATCTAAAAATGGAAATAGAAACAATAAAGAAATCACAAAGAGAGACAACCCTAGAGATTAAAAAAAAAAAAAAAACAGGAAAGAAATCAGGAGTCAGAGATGCAAGCATCACCAAACGAATGTAATAGATAGAAGACTCACAGGTGTAGAAGATACCATGAAAAACATTGACATAACAGCCAAAGAAAATGGAAAATGCAAAAATTTCCTAACCCAAAACATCAAAGAAATTCAGAACACAATGAAAAGACCAAACCTAAGGATAATAGGTGTAGAAGAGAGCAGAGTCTCAACTCAAAGGGCCAGTAAATATCTTCAACAAAATTATAGAAGAAAACTTCCATAACCTAAAGAAAAAGATGCCCATAAACATACAAAAAAAGCCTACAAAACCCCAAATATATTGGATCAGAAAAGTAATTCTTTTTGTCACATAATAATCAAAAAACAAAATGCACAAAGCAAAGAAGGAATATTGAAAACAGTAAGAGTAAAAGGTCAAATAATATATAAAGGCAGACCTATCAGAATTACATCAGACTTCTTGCCACAGACTATAAAAGCCAGAAGATGCTGGACAGATGTCATACGGACACTAAGAGAGAACAAATGCCAGCCCAGGCTACTATACCCAGCAAAACTATCAATTACCATAGATGAAGAAACCAACATATTCCATAACAAAACCAAATTTATACAACATCTTTCCACAAATCCACAAATACCGAGGATAATAGTTAGAAAACTCCAACACAAGGAGGGAAACTACACCCTAGAAAAAACAAGAAAGTAATCTTCTTTCAACAAAGCCAAAAGAAGCTAGCTACACAAACTTATTTCTACTTCTAACAACAAAAATAACAGGAAGCAACAATCACTGGTCCTTAATATCTCTTAACATCAATATATTTAATTCCCCTAATAAATGGCCATAGACTAACAGGACCCAGCATTTTGCTACATACAGGAAATGTACCTCAGTGACAAAGTCAGACACTACCTTGGAGTAAAAGGCTGGGAAAAAATAGACCTTCAAAGAAGACCTAATACCAATACTCTTTAAACTATTCCACAAAAGAGAAACAGAAGGAACACTACTCAATTCATTCTATGAAGCCACAGTTACGCTGATACCAAAACCAAAGACCCAACAAAGAAAGAGAATGATAGACCAATTTCCCTTATGAATATCGATGCAAAAATACTCAATAAAATTCTTGAAAACCGAATCCAAGAACACATCAAAACCCTCATTAATCATGATCAAGTAGGCTTCATCCCAGGGATGCAGGGATGATTAAATATATGGAAAACCATCAACTATATTAACAAAATCAAAGAAAAAACCCACATTATCATCTCAATAGATACTGAGAAAGCATTTGACAAAATTTAACACCCCTTCATGTTAAAAGTCTTGAAAAGATCAGGAATTTAAGGTCCATACTTAAACATAATAAAAGCAATATACAGCAAACCAGTGGCCAACATAAAACTAAATGGAGAGAAACTTGAAGCAATCCCACTAAAATCAGGAACTGGACAAGGATGCCCACTCTCTCCCTATCTATCAATAGAGTACTCAAAATTTTAGCCAGAGCAATTAGAAAAAAGGGCCAAATCTATGCTCAAGATACATTTTAGCCATTCATGTGTCAAAGTTTCAAAGAATAAATACCTTGGCTTTATATTTTAATACTTTTAATTACTTTGAAGACTTATTACTGAATTTTTGGTCTTCATTAAATGAGTTGAAAAGCATTCATGTAAATGAGGCTTTATTTAAGATTCTGTTATTTGGCATCTTGTGTTGGGATAAAGCTCTGACTGGTACACAAGTAGCAGTAGTAGTCACTCATAATAAACAGAAGGGGAAAGTGGTTGGCATCCTGTAGTCTGCATAGTGAGTGGCTCTGATGTTGTCCGTGCTTAGACAAAATTCTAAAACTTTGTTTTACTGTATCATAATATTAAAGTGCCTTATCTGACATACTTTTTTGAGAGTGTTTGTATCTCACAGGCAAATTATACGCGGCAGTGAAGACAATGAAAATGGCTTCCATCAACACTGAGGCCCAGCTGTGGGCATCAGACTGCTTACAGGATTAAAACATGGCTCCTCTGTGTATCTTGCTGGAACAGGTAAAGTCAAAAGGCAGTATATTGTTCGTGGTTTCTCCATCCTCCCCATAGCTGCCCAGAAGATGGCTTTAAGTTTAATGTCTGTGTTTAGACTGTGATGAATCTCCCCTGTTTGTTACAGGAAGAGCTGTGGTTTTAAAATGGCCACATGGTAAGAATTCAATATTTAAAAAACCCTATGAAGATTATATAAACCAGATACAACACAGTCAGAAAAGTGTATCAACAACAGGGCTCAAAGTTCAAGGAGTATGTTATAAAATTTAAATCCAATGGAGACTTTTAGGTAAATAGGAGGCCTTTTCTTCTTTTAGCCTAATCACAAGTTACTGTTTTTAACTGTAGTTTTTTCACGGACATAACCAGTATTTATCCTCACCTAGCTCTATGGTTAGCTGGCTGAGAAAAATCAAGAACCACGTGAGTATCTTGACTATACAACCTAAGGCATCCATGTTAATTTTTTGGACTTCAAAAGTAAACGTGCTATTATGTATGGCTTCTAACAGCATTAGAAACAAGTTTCAGACTGCCTTACTGGTATTACACTCACTATGAAGATGGCAGCAAAGCCTAAGAGTAAAGAGGTAGACTTCCTTGAAGTTCTCCTTAATAACTTCCAATTGTTTCATTCTGCAGGCTTCTAAGTGTCCTTCTTAAAGAGATATGAACCACTAGAGTAACGGTATATTTAAAACTCTAAAGCCAGTTCCAAATAGGTTGGTGAGATGGCTCAGCAGATAAAAATGCTTTCCACCAAGCCTGAGAGCCTGAGTTCAATCCCTAGGATTCACACGGTGGAAAGAGAGAATGATTCCAGAAAGTTGTCCTTTGATTTCTGCACATACACTGTGACTTATCTGTACCCACAGACAGAAATATACGTATGCACAAAAGAAAAATGTAAATGAATTTTATTACAAGTATCCAAGATATGATAGGATGTAGGAGGAGACAAAGCCATATCTTAGAAGCAGTACCACAGAATAGACTGTATTCGAAATGTAAATGTCATTTACTACATTAAGAATGATCTAATTATCAACCTTTATTTTCTAAGTTTTTCAACATACTGTTTAGTGTAAAGAATATTTATTTGAAGTTTTATTGTTTTATAAAAAAGAATATTTATTTTATGAGGCATCATAAATTTTGCCACTTTTATGAGGACGCGATGGTTGCTGCCAAGGAGAGGTTACAGATGCTATGTTCAATAGAAAATAGAAAATATATTAACATTTGAAATTTTTTTAAAAAAGAATGATCCAATTAGTGTGTCTCTCATGATGAACAAATCCCTTTAGTAGGGTTAAACACTTCCAGAAAAGGTTAGAGAGAGAAAACTGATCTCTGTAATCAAGCTAGCCTTCAAATGAGTGTCCATTCCTAATTGACCGGATCTTTGTGGTACAGTCATTATGAAGACTTCAAGTACAAGCATTTTGTTGATGTGAGGTCAAGATCAAAGTTTTTTCCAGATAAAAGGTTGGTTTGGCTGAATGCTGTGAGGGAAACAAGTGCCAGAAGAGACCTGTAAAAGGGAATCTACCTCCTGAAGGGTTTAAGGGAACAGCTATTACATTTCGTCAGCAGTGTTAGGCAGGGGGTGTGCAGCACTCGGTTAACTGCAGAGCTGTGGTTACAGGAAAAACATGTAAGAGTTTTGTTTCTTTTCTTAAGTGGTACATAGAGAAGCAAAAATAATAGGATGAAGATAAAGGGTATTCCAGAAAGAATCTAAGTGGAATAATAGGTGAGATTGGTAGAAATATAAAGACAGAAACGGGTGTCACAGAATCCAAAAATTGATCTTCTTTCAACTAGGGCAAAAACTGTCCATCTCTGAAGTTTGTGGAGGATTCCTCAGAATCCAGAACTGAAGGTCATCTGACAGACTTGATGTGTATAAAGAAAATGAACTTGTGTATTTCTTTTGAGTTGGGAAACATGGATCCAAGCATCAGCACTTTGGCATTGTAAAACTATATCAGCTGATACTAGTATCTGGTAAGTTCCTTTCCAACTAGGCTTGACAGCCATGTTTTTCTTTGGTATATTATCTACAAGACTAAACCTGAAAGCTGAAGATAATCCAGAAGCTGTCAAGACAGATGTTTTTGAGATGCAGGTTGTGTCTCCTGATAACTGAAGTTGAAGATGCTTATGAGCCTCTTTCATTAATTGATTATATGTTTGAAATAAGGTAGACTCCAAGAATGAGAGAAAAATGTCCAGGTACTTGGGGTGGGTTGCCACTGACTCCCAAGATACCTTGAGACTCCAGGGAAAAAGAACTGATCTTGTAGATAATAAAGTGACTCGTCATATTTTAGACCATGAAATTTCCTGACTGAAGCTGCCTCAAGCTCCTGCTGTCACATATCCCCAAACTGTGGGCTCAACTCAATCTCTCATCCTTTAAGTTACTTTTTTCATGTATTTTGTTGAAGTAACAAAGTAAGAAAAGTCATGAAGTGATGGGCCTGTAGCACATTGGTAGTGTCCCTGCCTAATATGCCGAGGGCCCTAAATTCAATCCACAGTAGTAGGGACAGGTAGTGAACAATTGGCTTGTCTTTATAATACTTTATTTAGTAATTAAAATAAAGAAATGTAACAAATATACTGTCCACAAAAGGCAAGCAAACAACAAACAACAAAGCCCAAGAGATGATAGCCATCTTCAAGCCAAGGAGGGAGGGTCTAGAACAGATGCTTAATTCCATGTCCCTCAGAAACGACCACCTCTGCTGATATCTCTATTAAAGTATGTGAGGCAATAAATGTTTGTTCGCCAATTGACCCCTGTTTGGGAAACTAAATTATAGCCTCTCAAGCAAACAAATACAGACCTATAGATAATCAAAAAAAAGTCAAAAAATTTAAAGTTAAAAGCTAAGCCATCTTGAAAGTGAACAACCGTAAGATAAATGTATAGCCTATTGAAGAGGTGCTTGCAATAAGCACATTTGCAAGAGTTCAAAGAGTCCTCAAGAATTTGACTCTGGTATGGGAGCCAACTTTCCAGTTAACCACTGTTGTGTTTTTAGCAGTTAGAACATGTTTTGGAAATATGCCTGGCAGTAACTTCAAAATTGCCCCCATAAATATTCATTTAATATCTTGGCCAATCTATCTTCTTTCTTATGGGTGATACCTTGAAGAATATTTTCATTTCATTTTTAAAATTTGGCACTTTTTAGTCAGCCATTCTGGCAGTGGTAAATGTTATTTCTATGCAACAGAGTCTTGAAATTTTTCCCAGTATATTTTTTTCCCAATTAGAGGCTTGTCTTTGATGGCGAACAACAATATCGTTTAATTCCTCTAAGGCTTCTCCTTTGTGAATGATTACAGAAGCAATTATCTTGGTTGAAGCGGCTTGTTTAGTCTGGTTGTTAGTTAAATCATGTGATTCTGGTTCCTTCTACTTTGAATGATGCTCATATGTGTGTCTCTGTGTGTGTCTGTGTGTGTGTGTTTGTGTGTGTGTGTGTGTGTGTGTGTGTGTGTGTGTGTGTGTTCTTTACTTTTTCTATTTCTATGGGTATTTCAGTTGAGGTGAGAAAATCTCCATTTCAAAATAGTTTGAGGTTAAACTAACCTAGCACCACATAACTATCCCTATAACTTCGACTTTATTTTATGCTGTTTGCTAATTCCATATAATGACAATCAATGAAGCTGTCTGAATAGATCTGATACCTTTATCTTCTGTAAATGTAACTACATGGCAGCATACCCTATGTATCAATATCTAGGATTTGGGAGTTTGGGCTTTTTGTGGTTATTTGTTTGCGTACTTGTGTTTATTTTTGTTTTTTGAAGTAGGGGTGTGGTTGTTTTATTTTGTTTTGTTTTGTTTGTCTGGTTGGTTGGTTGTTTGGGGTTTTGGTTTTTGTTCTTTCTCTGTGTAACAGCCCTCACTGTCCTGGAATTCACTCTAGATCAGGCTGGCCTCGAACTCAGAGATCCATCTGCTTCTGACTCCTGAGTATTGGGATTAAACTTGTGTTCCACCACCACCTGTCTGTAGTTTTATTTCTTGTTTTTTGTTGTTGTTTTGTTTCATTTGTTGAGACAGAATCTCACTATGTATGCCTGGCTGACCTAGAATAAGCTATTCTGTAGACAAGGCTGGCCTTGAACTCACAGAAACAAGTAAGATGATCTATACAGTAACATAGATATGTTTATTGTTGCATCTGTTAGTAGGTAAAATGTTTTCCTTTTCAGGTAAAAAGTAGCAATAATCTTATATCCCATAATTCACAAAAGACAGAACAATGCTTTATAGAAGGCCAGACAGCAAACTAAACAGGACTTAAGTGAGTTTGGCTTGGTTGTGGTTGTATTTGGTGCTGATGTTTGAACCCAGGACCTGATTTGTTAATTCCATGCTCTATTATTAAGCTGCACTCCCAACATGTGATTTTTTTTAATACGATGATTTTTGTTTATTTGTTTGTGGAGGTTTTTTTTTACAATACAGAAAACTATTACATTAAAGTCTTCATGTAACTTACTATTACTATTTTTATTTTTATCATTTTATTATGACTATGTATGTGTACTTGTCTGGGTATGAGAACATAAATTCAGGTGCCCACAGAGACAAGAGGCATTGGATCCACTGTAGCTGGCGTTACTGGTGATTGTGAGCTGTCTAATATAGGTCCTCTGGAAGATTTGTGTGTGCTCTGAGCCACTAAACCATCTCTCCAGCCTTACTATTACTACTGTAGTTCCAAAATACATGTGTGTGTCTTGGCCAGTGGCCTAATAAAAGACCCAAATAAAGAAGCTGATGATGATACCCATGTCATACCAATATTACTTTTTGAATAAAAAGGCCAATGGGATTGTGGATACAGAACGTTATAAATGTTTGTGATAAACAATTACTACACCTATCTTTGTGCATATAGATAAGTTTTCTTTACCTTGAAAAGTATTTAGGCATTGAAATATACTCAATATAACCTCTCCCTGGCCTACTTACATCATACCTCAGGCTATGTCATAATAGCTTGCTTAGGACACAATGAGGCAGAATGGGTGGGACCAAAATTTAAATACAGGGTCACTCCCTGAGGCAGCTCAGTCCCTAGAGAAGAGCCAGAAAGAACACATCAAGACACATCTTTGTGAAGAGCCTCATTTAGAGAATTAACAACATTCTTCAACCAATCAGGTAAGCAGTTACATTTGACATCAATTAAGGCACACAGAAAGAAGCAGAGCACGGTGACAGGATGTAGGAGGGAATGGGAGGTTCAGTGGGTGTGATACAGTCGGAGTCACCAAGCCAGGGTTTCGGGGGTGAACTCTACCACCAAAAGTTAATGTATCAGCCATGCGTTGGTTGATTGTTTTTTCTCCAAAGAGAATCAGAGACAACTGGAAAGGATCCATTCAATATAAACACATTTTAGATAAAGAAAGAAATAGAAGGTAAAGGGATAAACATACTAAGCAGGTATCATGGCCCATAATTGAGACAAAGATTGAGTTCTAGGGTCTTAATTCACTCTAGAAACAAAAGGAAGAATTTAAACTAAGGGCTGGAAGAAGGCTTCAAAGGGATTGTAGACCAGGCCTTGGAAAGGTAAGGGCCATTTCCTCGGGTGAGAATGAAGTAAAGATCATCTCAGGTAGAGGGAGGGAAGTACTTCCTACATTGGGGCCTAAGTGTCTGCAACAGAGATGGTGGAAAGGAGCCATGGGAGATGGATAAGATCGAGGATAGCAACAAGTAACAAGTGATACAGGATGCTCAGCGGCTGCTAAGGTTCTGTAAGTGAGTTCCTTCCCAATCACTCAGAACTTCCCCAAAGGTGCTAAAGAACACAAAGCTTAATTTGAGAGACTTAGAAAAATGCTGGATAACAGGTGCAAGTGGTATATTTTAATGTTATTACATTAAATTTTTACATTAAATATTTAATACATTAACAGAACTTGCTAGGTTGCTGGAATCTGAATCTATGACATCACAATGTTATCAGGGAGTCTGGGTAGAGACAGTTGAGGATAAGAGAGAAATGGGACCTAGAGACACTTGAAGGACTTCCTAGTTAAATAGTCATCTATGGGAACATTTCTTTCCTGAGAGAAGCAGTTCATGAGGTAAGGCTCACATTCTCTAACATTATAACTATGTTGCCAAAAGGTACTTTTAACTGGATGGTGAGATTCATGTGAAGCATCCATGACGCCTCTGGGACCCTTGTAGCAAAAGATTATTAGTGGAAGAGAAGGCAGGCCAATGGATACTTCAAGACAATGTGCTTAATTACCATGACAATATCTAATAGTTGGTAATTATGTCATTAAAAATGAAGTGTTCCAACAGAGTAATTTTCCCTCCAAAACACTACAAGCACCATAAATACATCATACTCTAGCAAAGAGAATGAGTTTAATCTGATGCTGTTAATAAATGATTTATTCATATTTTAGGAAAAGATAACATACACTGCCTGAAAAAAAAGCCATATGAAGGAGAAGTCTGGAACCTCCAAAGTGAAGTGTTGAAAGCCTTTCTGCTAAGGTATCTCACTGGGAGAAGGCAACCAGCGGGAGTCTTCCTCCCTAATCAAAAACGATTGCTAAGTAGCCAATATTCTGTACTAAATGCCAATTCACAGAACAACAACATAGAAAGCAAGAGGCTTATTTCCTGGGCATAACACTGCCTCACTGAAACTTCAACATGCACAGACACTAAAAGACAATTCACAGTCTTCCATAAGTCACCACTTCCAAAATTAATATCACATTTAGAAAAAAAAACCCTACATATTACTATTGACATTTCAGCTCAAGTTTTATCACAGGGACATATAGAAGCAAAGGGTCATGATGATTAAGTATGGAAAACATGCCTTCATTACCCAAATCTTCTCATTGGCAGAAGGTAAGCCAATAGCTAAGTTCAAAATTACATCACCTGTTACCACCAGCAGCTGTCCAGCTTCATAATCACCGATTACCACCAATAGCTGTCTAGTTTCATAATGCCATCACCTTGCTTACTACCATAGATCCCCCAAATCATAAGATCTTCATGAAGTCTCTGTAGGCATGCTTTGAAAGTGTGGTATTTGCATTATTAGGCAACTCTCTGAGAGTTCGAGGTCAGCCTGGTCTACACAGTGGATTCCAGGAAAGCCAGGGATACAAAGAGAAACTTTCAAAAGAAAAGAAAAAAACAGAGAGGGTGGATTGAAATATGGTAAGAGAGGACCAGAAAGTCTGCTGTGAGATTATCTCTTCTAGAAATGACAGGGAAACTTCAACAATATGGCTGTCTTACCAAGGACATCAGTAAGCTTGTGCTAATCTGAAAGTGGTAAATCTCATATGTTCCTATCTCTAGATAAAATATCTAAAAGCTACTAAGGAAAGCTGAGAATGGGTGAATAGTTTTTCCCAGAAATGAGCTCCCTAACTGGTTATCTAATAGCAAGTGGTCAAGCCTGAAATCATAAACAAACAAGTAATACTAGATCATTTAACAGGTTGAGTGTGTTGTGTAAAACAACAACAAAGGAAAAAAGAAGCTAATGACAGGGAGTATGTGCGAGGGATTAGAGGAAGGGGGGAGTAAAGAAATAATAAAATTTAAATTTGAGGAACACACATACATATGCATATACATACACATATACATATCATGTACATATACATATATATAAAATTTGTCAATACTCTTGTCTACCCTCAGGAACATAACAGCCAGGACAATACTCAGGGGAACCAGAATAGAGGGTGATATTAGTCATCCTTGGCACTACTCTTCTCATGTGTGCCCAGGATGCTTTCTATCTGGATGAAGAGACCACCAGCAGCAGGAAGAAACCATGATGCCTCAGTGTGAGGCATTGATGATCTCACCACTAAGATTACTCATTTGAAGGAAATGGCTTTTCGATGTCCTCTCTTACTCAAAGTCTCTCTTTGATTGAAACTTTGATCACTTCTCACAACAAAACTCAAATCATGGGTTTGAACTAGAAGTAGTGATCTAAATAGTCCTGACAAATAGTGCTGCCTCCGTGACCCCTTCTCCTCCACAGAGTAATGCATCCTAGAAGAACCTATTGAGAGGGTCATCGTCACTTGTAGATCTAATCCTATTCTTAAGTTTCACCTACACATCAGTGCAAGCATATTTCAGAGACTAATAGGATCCATGGAAGGGAAGACCCATTTTAGTTCCTCTGGGAGACATCATATTCTCTTTCTGGAGACATTCTATTGGTGAAACATGAGCCAGTGGCTGCCATTCTTCAAATGGCACCAATGACATCATCTTTTGCCACTTTATCACTTCAAATCATATAGTTTACCACTAAGACCTATAATGATAACCTTATTTTTTGCATAAAACTATATGAATATATTTTTTGTCAGTACTTTATTTCGTTTAAAGGTTTGATAGTGTGCATTGAAATCTTACTAGTTACAATGAGCATAAAGTACATGTAAAACAGGATGTAACCTGGAAATAGTCAAAGTTTTCTTGGTGTGTAAAGATTAAACATAATGATTTTTAAATACCAAGGATTGCCACAAGGCTGCATTCTTAGCTCTTGAATTATTAATGATTTAAGGTCTAAGTGTGTACGACACTCTAAGAAGGTGCTATACACTTATTTTTTTTTCTAAGAAGGACTGAGGCTTCTACATTCTGGCCTTCCTTCTTTTTTAGCTTCATATAGTCTGTGAGTTGTTTCTGGGGTGTTCAGAGCTTTCTGGGGCTAGTATTCAATTATCAGTGACTGCATATTATGTCTGTTCTCTTGTGACTGAGTTATCTCACTCAGGATGATATTCTCTAGATGCATCCATTTTCTTAAGAATTTGGTCAAGTCATTGTTTCTAATAGCTGAGTAGTACTTCATTGTGTAAATGTACCACAATTTTTGTATCCATTCATCTACTGAAGGAAATCTGTGTTCTTTCCAGCTTCTGGCTATTATAAATAGAGCTGCTATGAACATTGTGGTGCATGTATCTTTGTTGTATATTGGAGTGTCTCTGGGGTATATGCCCAGAAGTGGAATAACTGGATCTTCAGGTAGTACTATGTCCAATTTTCTGAGGAATCGCCAGACTGATTTCCAGAGTAGTTGTACCAGCTTACAACCCCATCAACAGTGGAGGAGTGTTCCTCTTTCTCCACATCCTCTCCAGCATCTGCTGTCACCAGAGTTTTTGATCTTAGCCATTCTGACTGGTGTGAGGTGGAATTTCAGGGTAGTTTTGATTTGCATTTCCCTGATGACTAGGGATGTTGAGCATTTCTTTAGGTGCTTCTTAGCCATTCAATATTCCTCAGTTGAGAATTCTTTGTTTAGCTCTGTACCCCATTTTTAATATGATTGTTTGATTCTCTGGAGTCTAACTTCCTGAGTTCTTTGTATATATTGGATATTAGACCCCTATCAGATGCGAGATTGGTAAAGATCCTTTTCTAGTCTATTGGTTACCGTTTTGTTTTCTTGACAGTGTCTAGCCTTACAGAAACTTTGCAATCTCATGACATTCCATTTATCATAATCTTATTTTTTAAAACTACCCCTGTCACTCTTTGTGGCAGACGAGTTCCCAGAGAATACTGGCCTCTGTGGTATCTTAACTTTCAGGGAATCCAACTATAAGCAATAATTTAGAGTGTTGTAAATGCTGTCACTTCCATAAATAATATGACTTTTCAAAGACTACCTGTTTGTTCCTAAGGAAGTTTCGGTATGTTTATCTCAGTGGCTGGAGGTGGCAGGAGAGGGGAGGCCTATATATGATACATCCTTTGTCAGTCAGATATCATGAACTTTTACAAAAATGTTAGATTTATTTTGTTTTCCCTGTGTGTATATGTGTGTACCACATGGAATGCTCGTGAAGGAAGACACATGCAGGGATTCCAGGGGATTGTGAATCCTCTGAAACTGGACTGAAGGATGGTTATTAGCCACAAAGTGTGTGCTAGGAACTGAACCCAGGTCCTCTGAAAGAGCAGAAAACACTATAACTGCAAAGGTATCATTCCAGCCCCATGCCAGGGTTTCCCAGTGGTGGAAGGGGATCAGTGGCTGTCCTGTTGAAGCCACATGTTGCCACACTCAAATCTATCCTTTCCTTAAGATTTCAATGTTGAGACCATGGTGGTACTACAATTTATTTTCAATACAAGGATGCATGAGATGATAAGGAAGTCGGCAGGGAACAGCCATGATGCTTCTTTTGGTATCATAAAATCTACATTTAATCTTTCTTACTGTATAATGTTAAGCAAATGGCTGCCCTGTTTCATACTTATTTTATTATTTATCATTGTAATTAATAGGCCAGTTTAATACTACTGAACTCCACATCAAAAAAAAAAAAATACCTGAATAATCAAATGTTATTCGAAAACCTCACCCTTCTTAAAAGTTACCTATCTTTAAAACCCACAGGTTTAAGACTAGCAAATGAGTCAAGAAAGTAGACTCTCCCAAATTACAGGTATGCATTCATATCCTACATACCCAAGAATTAATGAAGGATTTAAGAAAATGTATCTGATGCTACTTTTGGCACCGGTCTTTAACATGCTAGACAACTGTCCTGACACTGAGCTACATCCCATTCCAGATAGCAACCCTGTTGCCTCTTTGGTGTTCTAGTGACCTCTCCTAATGTTTCCAATTAGAAAAGAGAGCCACTGTTTTCTTTGTCATTCCCATTAAGCAAGGGCACTGATATGTTTACAATCAAACCAGAATGTCTGTCTCACTGTGTTTCCTCCTTGAATGGTCATGATTTTAGTGTGTACTGTCTGCATGACGTTTACATCTGCTTCTTCCATAAGAACAAACTTCGGAAGGCTATTTCTACTATTACTAAGACCATTTTCAAAACATTACCTGTGTATTGCTATTCGCATTTCAGCCGGAATATTTTTTCAGAGCCTTGAAGACCCAAGGAGGGAGCATGCATGGTGCTTTGATAATGTACTCATTAGTCTTGCTTTCCCATAGGTAGAAGCTGGCCTGCTGCCTGCCCTGGTTCATGATACCATAATCTGTTGCCAGAAACAGGATGCTAGTTTAACATCACAGACCTTAAAACCACAGGTTCTAACCATTTAAGAAAAAGTAACATTGCCGGATGTGGTGGTACATGCCTTTAATCATAACACTCAGGAGGCATAAGTGGGCAGATTTCTGAGTCTGAAGATACGCTGGTCTACAGAGAAAGTTCTAGGATGCTAGGGTTATTCAGAGAAACCCTGTCTTGAAAGAAAAAGGAAAAAGGAAAACTAATTTTCCCTACATCACACTCCCTACTTTTACCCTACCCTCTGCTAGGAAAATGTTGTCATACAGTTTCAGAAGTCAAATGTAACTTTTTTGTTCATACTCCTTCATAAAGTATTCTGAGTTGATGGATACTTTGTAGGAAGAAACTGAAATCACCACTGTGAGACACTGGTGAGAACTTATATTTTCCTACGGTCTCATCAAGTATCATCAAGCCATCTTCATATTTGATTCCTATCCCTTATCATAGACTCAGTTAACTCTGGGTGCTTTAACACTCCCCTTACAAGCTTTCCTTTATGTGTAGTGCTTCCTACAATAGTAAGGACTTCATTGGGTTGCAAAAGGCATCTCTGGGGAAACTGCCAACACTGCTGGCCAATACTATGGCTAAGGGACCCATGGATTAGAAAAGCCATAATCTGTATGTGGTGTTGAGAGGCCTGTGAATCTACAGATTCTCATTGATGGAATCTGAGCCAATGGGTAGTCTCATCTAAGAATAGTTTTCTCTCTCTGCCAACCACAGGTGGGCTTTGTGTCAGATATAAAGGTAAAAAGGTTTCTCTCCCATTACCACTCTCCTGAGTATAGAAAAAGCATATAAGGGTTTTTTTTTTTTTTGGAAGAAATCATTTAAAAGCTCATAGTCTTGAGACATTAAGTGCAAAATGTCACTGAGAGTTTGTGGAATAAGATACTTATTGTGAAAATTGGTAAAGATATTCAAAATCTCTTGGTATAATTACATATAAATCTATATATAATATGCTACCTACATAATTTGCACATTTCATGAACATATAATATTAATTACTCGTGGCATTGTCAATCAGAATATGCACGGGCCTTTTCCTGGCCCCACTGGGATCTTCTGAAACTGACTTTAATTTGCTTTCGGTATATATATGAATTGGGCCACCGTTGCTATGGAGATGTTAAAGCTCATCCAAACTTCTGTGTGGTTATGTCTGAAATTATGTCTTTGGGGAGATTCCCATTATGAGAATGAGGACTGTGGGTGTCTGCCTCTCAAGGTTCCACTTGTTACCAGCTGCCTTCATCTACTAAACTGGAAAGACTCATAGATTCCCAAGCCTAATAGATGATTATATTTCATAGTAGATCTTTTATCCTGTCAACCATCCTGAATAACATACCAAATTAATTTGGGGGCATAAATGGATGTGCTTTTTAGGAGAATTTGGCTCTATTTTCAGCTGTGAATTATGCATTAGTAGGAATTATTTGGACAGCATTCATCATCATTTCCGAAGTTAATGAAATTCCATTACACTTTGGTACATTTTCATTTCACCCTGTGGTAAATTAATTCTTCCTCATTCTCCTTATCTGTCTCTGTCTCCAGTTCTCCTTTTGCATCATTTACAATGGTTACAAACTGGAAACACAGAGGGGCTTCATAATTCAGATAAGTTAAATAAGGGCCAGGGAAGGCAGATGTTACTGAATCCATCTACGATGATTTATTCTGTAACCCAGTGCCGAGATGAACGTGGAAGACTGCTTGTTTTCTCAGATGCGACTGTTGTTTGTACTACTCTAGAAATCAGAGTTGGGCAAGATTGGAGCTGAAGGGTTGACTACTGCCCCTGGGCTACTACTTTGAAGACTAGACCCCCAACTTGACACTGTTCATACCCCTACCGCAGCTCCTCCAGCAGCAGCAGCTCAAGTCCCCAGGTGGGATGCAGAATGACTTACTTGACTGGGGGCAGGGAGCAGCTCTGCTGGCAAATGCAAAGGCCAGCCACAGAAGAAGCAAGCCTGTAGCTGTCCTTGGTGATGCGTGTCTCTGGTTATTATCAACCTAGCTCTTCCTGGCCCCATCCTGTTTCCAAACCTAATATTGATTGCCTGGATCCTGCTCTCGCAGGTCCCCTGCCCAATAAGTAAACAAATGTCTTTTGTCTAGCTTCTTAGGAACAGACCAAAGTGCATCCAGGAAGCTGGTGCGGCCCTGCTCTCATAGATGGCTCTGTATAGCTCTAGACTCTTTTTTTCTTCTTCTTCAGATAATAGGTTAGTCGTTGAAAGGGAGTTCTGCCTCTGAACACAAAAAGCGCCAGTGTTTGAGTGCTTTGGAGTATCTTCGGGAACATTGCTAAGTTCTGTACCAAACTCATCAGTAGTTTCCACAGCATCAATGGAAATAATGTCCCCCACACAGACATAGCACGAGGAAGAAACGAAATAAGGCATAGGGGACTATCAAGCCCTAGGGCTAATACTTGGTAAATGGCAGTTATTATGACCATTACTAGCTCATTCTAATGTTTCCTGACCACCTCCTGATTCTTTGCTCCTTTTGTCCTCTGTTTGCTATTATGCTTCCCATTCCTCTTCCACGGGGCTTAGAGAGGTAATGGTGGCCACCAGAACATGACACATCCGGGCCCCAACTACTATACAGAAAGTTCAAAAAATACAGAACTCCTTTCTGCAGTCTCTAGTACCCAACACTGAGTTCTGTAAGTTCTGTGGGAGGGTGGATAGATAGACAGATGGAAAGACAGACACAGAGAGGCAGACAGAGAGATGCTGGAAGATGCTGAGAGTTGTGGAGTAGTATAGATGGAGAGGGATAGAGATCTAAAGTCTCACCTAAGATGAAGAACCACAGGACAAAGAGGGAGATCATTTTTAGGGTTTGACAATTCTGTCACACATGTAAGAACTGACACACTATACTTTTTTTGCCTTCAGAAAGATTTGTGTTTTATTTATAAATGAGGGTTTGAATCATTTACAGAAATGTCTTCTAAAATCTTCCCTATTAAAACCATATACAAAGGCCACTTGATTTTCATAGATAAAAAAAAAAGTTCAATCAATTCTGTTGGAACGATTAGAAATGATCACAGTTGCAAATACTTCTGATTGATGGTAATTGGCCAAACAACACAGAATAAAATCAACCAGATAGCAATGGCATTGATTATACACGCCCTGGGATTTTCCAGTTTTTTTTTTTTTTAAAAAGTCTTCCCAATGAACAGTTCAGACAAGCAATAACAACACAGATTCCTAGCTACATATAGTAGTCAACACTTGGGATTATTTTTCAGCTTAGTGTGGTTGCCTTGTGCAATACATATATGTTTGTTCAGACTGTTCGATAATCTCTGTTTCAATTAACTCCAGACACATCCCCTTCTGAAGTAGAAAAGAGACAGCATAGATTCATTTTCCTGTATCAACCAGCCTGACAGATACTCAGGTAAACATAGTCATGACAACGTCTGTATAGTAAGCTGCTTGGAGCTCTTAAGCCAGGAGAGTGATTGGAGTCAGGTGTAGATAAGAGGGACCTTGGTGGTAATTTATAGTTGTTGGGGAAAGGACAGAGCTAGGCAGGTACCCTGTCCTTGATGAACACAGAGACCATTAATGAGGGGAAGTAATCAATATTGATTGATTGTGGAGGGTACGGTAAATCCTGTTATCACATGCTCCCTTTATCGGTGGCTCCGCAAGAGCCACTAATCCTGGGAAGTTTTACAGAAATACCCTAACTTTAAAAGGCAATATGGTATATGGACACTGAATACTGTTTCCAGGAATATTTTATTTGAATAACAATTATTGCAGATATACTCTCCTTTTGGACCAAATTTCACATTAAGATCCTGAACTTAAGTTTTCTCTTCAGGGACCAAATTAGTACATGTTTCACTATAAGAGGTTCAATGTACTCGTTATCCTGGTCAGCTTTGGGTACTATTTTGTTTTTGTTTAAAATAAAAATCCAAATAGGCACACAATGACATCTTAGTATGGCTTCAATCAGCAGTCTCCAATGACTAGCAGTGTTGAGAACCTTTCCATCTGCCTGTTTGTTAGCGCTCGACTTTGTTTATGATAAGGATTTCACATCATTTCATCTGCTTCTTCCCCTAGCACGTAATTTCAATACAGGCTACCTGTTTCACATTTAAAGTAGCAGTCGCAAGCTTGGAGCACGGGGAAAGGAGATGTTTGGGGGAACTGCTCACATACTATATTACGGAAGTGACCACTGACCTCTGGGAGAAGAAACTGACCTAATTCTGAAAAAAATAATAATTTCAGTACCAGCTCCTTTGTGTTATACACACAGCATACACGCAGGGTTTTTTTTTTTTTTTTTTTTTTTTTGAAAGTTTAGCTTTTGACTTTATTTTATTTTTTAAATATTTATTTATTTATTATATATAAGTACACTGTAGCTGTCTTCAGACACACCAGAAGAGGGCATCAGATCTTATTACAGATGGTTGTGAGCCACCATGTGCTTGCTAGGAATTGAACTCAGGACCTCTGGAAGAAAAGTCAGTGCTCTTAACCACTGAGCCATCTCTCCAGCCCTATGCACATGTTCTTGATTAGAATGCTTATAGTAAAATCTATACCAGAGGTAGAGAGACTGACGTTTTTAGATTTATATGTTTTATGTATATGAAATCTTCAAAGGAAGTGGGATGAATAAGTAATTATTTGGTTTGTGAAGAGTAGATTTAAGCTCCTGATCAGAACCTAAAGTTTGGTCAAAAAGAAGAGTTTATCTGCCATGTACGTATGTGCCAGGTATATATATATATTGTGTGTGTGTGTGTGTGTGTGTGTGTATGTGTATGTGTGTGTGTGTGTGTGTGTGTGTGCCCAATATATATCTGCCATGTACATATGTGCCAGGTATATATTATGTGTGTGTGTGTATATGTGTGTGTGTGTGTGTGTGTGTGTGTGCCCAATATATATCTGCCATGTACATATGTGCCAGGTATATATTGTGTGTGTGTGTGTGTGTGTGCCCAATATACATATCTGCCATATACATATGTGCCCAGTATATACTATGCCTAGTGACTCAAGAAGTCCGAAGAGGACATTGGATTCACTGAAACTAGGACTACAGGCTTTGAGCCACCACATGGGTACTGAGAATTGACACTAGGTCCTCTAGAGCAAGTGCTTAGAGGTCCATTATTCTTTAAGATATTTTTAATTTCTTTTATGTATATAACGGCTTGGCCTGCGTGTGTGTATGTATACGCACCCCATGTGTGCCTACAGAGGTCAGAAGAGCACATCAGATCCCTTGAAACTGGAACTGCAGACAGTTCGTTGACTGCTATGTGGCTGTTGGAAATCCAGGTCCCCTGGAAGAACAGGAAATGCTGTTACCTACTGAGCCTTCACTCCAGACTCTTTCCAATTGGCCTTTTCTCTTGATGACTCTCACTGAACACAAACCTTCCTTTGGCTCTAAACTTACTTCCTCTTTCTTCCTATTTCCTGTTCACATGTTTGAAGTGTCCATGTTTATTAGTCTCTGCTTTTTGAAAAAGCTACAGAGACACACCATAAAAGGTTAAATTTATGTTAACCTATACTCTCGCCCAAGGTACCAACAAATGTCAAAGGAGGGTTAGAGCAAGAGAGAGATTATTGTGGTGCACATTCTGTTAGAGAGATATGTGCTAGACAGGTGATGGATGGATGGGGGGTATAAAAAGGTAAACAATGATCCTCTTCAGCTAATCATCAACTCAAGGTGAAGGAATATTTAACAACAAACATTCCTTCCTGTGGATAATTTTGTAAACACTTGTTTACTCCTGATTAGATTTTTGCCTGTGAAAGAGAAAGATTTGAACGTCTTCACTACAATTAATTCTTCAATTATCCATGTTAATGGACAGAGGCAATTGCTCTGAAAATCTCAAACCACGGTAGCTACTCCAGTATTCGTCCCGTCAGTCACATGTCTTCCTACAATCAGTTTTCCTTTTCCACCCACAGCTAGCAAGCAACTGTTTGGGCAGATGTTTTCCTTGGGTAATCTCTCCCCCTACAGGCCAATTGATTATTTCCTGAGAAAAACGTTGGCTTGATGCTCTCTCTGCCTCTGTACTAATTTACGAAGGGGGCTAAGTATGCCAAGAAGGGAAACTTCCCAGAAGGATAATGCTCCTGGGGAGCTAGAGTGCATCCTGTTTCCTAGTATTAGTGAATCAGAGAAAGCTGAATGAGAAGTGAAATCATCAGGAGAAGCTGTGGGATTTTAAGTAAATTGCTCTCTGAGCCTCAGCTTACTCAACTGTAAAATGGGACCGTAAAACACAAGGTAGAGTGGTTACCCTTGCTAATATCGGCCGGATCATCATGCTGGTACTTTTGTTGAGGTTGTTGACTACTGAAAGCATGGGAATGAGTGGATTGTGTCAACAAGGGGGTGCGAATTTGCTGTACGTAAGGAGAATAAGAGCTATTGTTTTTGAAAGAAAAGAAATTCTTACTTGGGCCTGGTGACGCAGACCCATAGTCACAGTGGCTCTGGAGGCTGACACAGGAGAATCTCAAATTCAAGGCCTGCTGGATCTAGACAGTGAGTTCAGGGCCAGGCTGAGTAACTTAGGGAGACACTGTTGCAACATAAACGGTGGGAAGAGTGGGGAGGGCAAGGGCTGAAGATGCAGCACAGAAGCTCTCCTCTAATGGGCTAGGCATCCTAGAACCAGTCCCTGGCTCCTGGATGACAGATCACTTCTGGTATCTCCCCCTAACAGCAGGGACAAAGGTAAGGTTCTGCCTAGCACGCTACAAGCCCAGGATAGGATGAAGTCCGCCATCCACTACAATGGGGACATTTTTTACAGCCCGGGCTTCTGTGAAAGTCCCAGCAAGAGATCCCCACCATATCCCCCCGCCGCAGCCGAACAGAGAGTGCCTCTTGATGCTTAATGCTTCCTGAGTTTCTGTTTCTTCAGAATCCCTTCCAACCAGAGTGACTTAGATTCCTTTAAACGTGTCCCTAGCGTTGATAACTCCTAGGAACTCTGTTCTGTTTCAAAGGTGCTTTGGCAGATATCCACTCTTATTCAATCACACCAACTTCTGCCACAGCAACTATGTGTGACCTTGGTCAAAACAGTTTTCCACTTCAGCTTCTTCTACAGGGCCCTAAAAGGTCTGTAAGGATGGATTCTTCCTTTCAGGTGTTCTAAGGTCCTGGGAATCTAGCTAGCAGATGTGAAGAATGCAGTATAAGTGGATGCTTGGAGTCTTGCTTCCTCTGACTGCCTCTGAGAATAACATCTAAGAGGCAAACAGGCTAACTACTTAACTAGGGATCAGAGTAGGTCTCCTTCCAACCCATTATGCTCAAATGAAAATGTATTGGCTTCAAGATAATGAAGGAGCGTAGGAGAGATGGCTCAACAGTTAAGAGCACTTACCGATTTTGCACAGGACCTAGGCTTTGTTCCCAGAACCTACATCAGGTAGCTTACAACTGCTTATAACTCCAGTTCTAGGAGATAAAATACCCTCTTCCAACCTCTGCCATTACTGGGTACACACACACACACACACACACACACACACACCATTCACATAAAATAAACGAATAAATATTTTTTTAATTTAATTTAAAAAAGAAGTGGGGCTTGGTGGTGAGTGTCTATGATCTCAGCACTCGGGAGACAGAAACAGCTGGATCTCTGGGTTCAAAGCCAGCCTGGTCTACAGAGTGAGTTCCAGGACAACGAATACTATACAGAGAAACACAGAGGCTTCAAGAAACAAACAAAAATTAATTTAAGGAAGGTAAAGCAACAGTGTGATGTCTAATACACCAGTGCAATTCCTGAGTTAACTACCTTTTCAGTAGACTGGTGAGGTTTTTCTGTGGGCCTACCCCGGCTTGACTTTTTGTGCATGCAATATTACATTTTGCCCACTAGGTGGCAGCAACACTCAGCTTTACGAATGAGCAGGGCCTGATTTTGTTGCTGTTGCCATTTCTACTACACACTTTCAGGCTTTACATATCCATTTGTATTTTCTGAACAGCCAAACGTGTTTGACTGCAATGAAAAGTAGACACAAATAAATTACAGATCTCAGAAATGGGCATCAATGGGCCAGAGAGATGGCTCCGTCTGACTGCTCTTCCAGAGGTCCTGAGTTCAAATCCCAGCAACCACAAGGTGGCTCACAACCATCTGTAATGAGATCTGATGCTTCCCCCCCCCCCCCTTTGGTGTGTCTGAAGATAGTGTGCTGGTATACATTAAATATTTTTTAAAATTTTTAAAGAAAGGGGGCATCAAATCTAAAGGCAGAAAAGACTGAGAGTAATCCCTGGGGAGGATCTTTTCATGAATTTGCATAGGTAGAAAAGAGCTGGATTAAGCTGCCTGATGTAGTTAATGGCTGGTCTCTTCACCTTCAATGTCAGTCTCTTACCCTTTCTGTCAGCATTAAGTGAGATAGACACATCACACTCCTGAAAAGGTTACACACAAGGAGGCATGTCTCACACAGTGGGGACAGTCCACACAGGTAAGTATGTCCCGTGCCAGGGCGTTTGATTAACATTTTATACCTTGATTTCCTATGGTAAGATCTGACACAACACACTCTATATGGATCCTCTTCACAATATTCGACAGAATATGCATTTCCAAAAAAAAATAGATGATTTAAACAAATAAGATATGTGGGGGGTGGGGTGTTCAAAGAAAGGAAATCTACCTCTCCCAGTATGAAGGGTATCTGATTTGAGTTATGAAGGTTCCAGTGTCTGTCTAACCCTGGCTCTCTCCCTTAGGAGAGGAATGGAGAGGGGACAGTGACTTCTTCAAGATCTACCCTATTCCATCAGTCACTCACAAAGATAGTCTTTGGGAGCAACGTCAGCAACACCTAATCCCTTTGAAGACACAAATAGGAACGTCATGCACAGAAATACTGGTGAGTACCATAGAGGTGAGCACACTGTGGCAAACAGCATCCTCCAGCGTCACCGGGAACACGCCCCTCAAAATACACTTTTTGGGACAGAAACTACTAAGCCTATCCCACCACATGGCAATTAGGTGGCTAATTGAAGCCTATCGAACAGTGTGGCTAAATTGGAGACTGTAGATAGGGCTCAGTAGTTAAGAACACTGGCTAATCTTAAAATGAGATAGGTTTGGTTTTCAGCACTCCATCTGGTGCCTTACAAATGCCTAAGACTCCAGGGCTAGGGGACCCAACACCATCTTGCAGCCTCTACGGGCACCAGGTATGCATATGGTACACATCCATAAAAGCACTCATACATGCACATAAAATCTTTTTTTTTAAGTTTGGGCTAAGCATGATGGCACACGCTATTAATCCCAACATCTGTGACTTTGGAACCGACGTGGTTTATAACAGCTTCAGGCCAGGTAAGTGGACATGGTAAAAGCCACTCTGAAAAAAAGAACTCCTAATCACTGTAGCTAAATTAAATCCAAGTACATTTACAAAACGCCTAGCCATTTTTATGCAAGGGTTGCTTACACTTTATAAGACACCTTGGCATTTTTTTTTATTTCATTTGATACTTAAAACACTATGCAGACAATATGATGAGTAGTCAGTCATCACCCCATGAGAACAGAACAAAACAGAGCTAGGCACACAGTAATGTCTGCAATCCTATGCCCCAAGACAGGGAGCAGGGTGCTCATGTGAACATAAGAGTTTGGGGCCAAACTGAACAAGGGGACACTATGGCTCAAAAACAAAACAAGACCAAAACAGAGGGAACAAAGGTTCTAGAATCAGACAAATTTGAATTTGTGTCATAGATAAGGCACATTTGAGCTATGTGACCCTGTGCATGTTAGTTTCCTTCCTTTCTCACTTTTAATTTTTCTTTTATTTAATAATATCAGTGGTGAGGGGTATGCACTCACACAGGTGGCGAATGTCATGGCTTCAGCATGGAGGTCAGAGTTATGTTCAGGAGTTGTCTTAGTCAGGGCTTCTATTCCTGCACAAACATCATGACCCAGAAGCAAGTTGGGGAGGAAAGGGTTTATTCAGCTTACACTTCCACATTGCTGCTCATCACCAAAGGAAGTCAGGACTGGAACTCAAGCAGGTCAGGGAGCAGGAGCTGATGCAGAGGCCATGGAGGGATGTTACTTACTGGCTTGCTTCTCCTGGCTTGCTCAGCCTGCTTTCTTATAGAACCCATGTCTACCAGCCCAGAGATGGCACCACCCACAATGGGCTGGGCCCTCCCTGCTTGATGTTGAGAAAATGCCTTACAGCTGGATCTCATGGAAGCATTTCCTGTCTGAGGCTTCTTTCTCTGTGATAACTTCAGCTTGTGTCAAGTTGACACAAAACCAGACAGTACAGGAATCTATTCTCTCCTTCTACTGTGGATTCCAGACAATAAACTCATTGTAAATTTGGAAAGGCAGGCACACTTACCAATTAAGCTGGTCTAAGTTTAATCTCTCTCTAAGCCTCAATTTCCTGCTCCATAAAAATGGGACAAAGCATTTGTCCCAACTTTTGTTATGAGGAGCCATGGATTACACTCTCAGACACAGTACTTATTACTAAATAATAAAAGATTTGTAAGTGATCAAAGATCCAGATAAAATCTTCATAAAGGGGGTCAGGGGTGTGCAGTACATGGGCATGAACACATATCATTAATCCCAGCATGAAGGCAGCTGAGACAGGAGGATTGCCATGAGTTTGAGCAAGTGTGGAATATACATTGAGTACCAAGCCAACCAGGGTTACATGGTAAGGCTCTCTTTCCAAAGAACCAAACCAAAAAGGCTACAAGAGGGCCAGGTAAGTTTAATTATCAGCTGATATTTGGGACCTAAATCACCAGTCTGTACAACCGAGGATGTAAGTGAGCCTCTGGCATTTGGTTCTGTAGAGCACAATGGATGCTCACACTCCTTATGTGACTTTGCCTCGTACTTTGGTGCTCAAACTATCCATCCTGTTCTGCAGCAACAAGGTTGTTTCTGTGCCATGACTCTACACAGACAAGGAAGTCACAGAAAGGCCAGCAAAACACTGTGGGAGGGTAGAGAGTTGGGGAGAAGGAAGTATAAGCCAAGAACCCTCAAGTTCCTCTCTATGCCTAAATACACCCCTTCTCCCCAGTTATCTGTTCTCCGCATCCCTGCTGATACACAGATAGGACAAACTGATGAAGGATCATTTGCTTTGAAAGCTCTTCATATGCATCCTTTACTCCCTCACCCTCCTCTTCCCAAGACCATATTCCAAAGAAATGATGTCAAAGAAAACAGTGTAGGGAGTAGGTCCACTGTTTTTAATGATGGAAAAACCAGAAGAAGGAAAAAAAAACAGTTCATCAGCAGTAATATAAAAGCAGGTAATCTATTTAAGCAGATGAAATGCTATTTAGGAACTAAGTGGTAAGTATGTGGACTGGATTAAGTGAAAAATGTAGATTCAAACATCACATCCAAATACGGCTAAAATATATGGCCATTGATACAAAGAAAAACCTGTGGTCGCTAAACCATCTCCACACTGAATTGGTTCAGCTACTGTGCATGCTATTTTAAAAACACAAATCTCCAGGCTGGAGAGACGGCTCAGTGGTTAGGAGCATGGACTGCTCTTCTAAAGGTCCTGAGTTCAATTCCCAGCAACCACATGGTGGCTCATAACCATCTGTAATGGGATCTGATGTCCTCTTCTGGTGTGTCTGAAGACAACGACAGTGTACTTATGTATAATCTTTTTTAAAAAGAACAATACACACAATCTCCTTTAAGCCTCAGGATGGCATGCCTTTTTGTTCATTTCTATACTCATAGATCCTTCCTGAACTATAACTTGTATTGCACAGTATAACTGCTACAGCATCTAGAAAATATGCATTTCAAGTGAATGGTATTGCCATTTACTAGCTGTTAGATCCTGAGTAAATTTCTACATCAAAGTTCCTTCTTTTGTCTCTGAGTTGTAGGGAAAACTATCCTTTTGGTTTTCCTTCCTTTTGTTCTCCTGGGAATGCCAGCTCAAACTACTGACCACCAAGGCATTCATTAATGGACTTTGAGAAATACAGTGGAAAAAAAAAAAAACACTTGCTGGTGTGTCTTTAATCCCCACACTTGGGAGGCTCAAGTGGATCTCCGAGTGCAAGGCCAGCAGGACCTACATGGTAAGCCCTAGGGACAGCCAGGGCTCTGTAGTGAGACCATGTCTAAGGAAAGAAGGGGGGAAGGAAGGAAGGAGGAAGGAAGAAGGAAGGAAGGAGGAAGGAAGGAGGAAGGAAGGAAGGAAGGAAGGAAGAAGGAAAGGAAGGAAGAAGGGAGGAAGGAGAAAGGAAGGAGGAAGGAAGGAAGGAAGGAAGGAAGGAAGAAGGAAAGGAAGGAAGAAGGGAGGAAGGAGGAAGGGAGGAAGGAAAAAGGAAGGAAGAAAAGAGAAAAAAAGGAAACAAAAACATTGCAACCTGCACTGGAGAGCAGTGTGACTGACCTTCCTGTTATGAAGCAATGCTCAACACAAAAATCTATTAAAATTATGTCTATCTCCGTGAATTTTGGAGACAGTGCTCAAAGTGCTTCCTTTCTACCACAGCCACAGAATTGGCAGTGGTGGAGGTGAAAGGTAAGGAGTGTAACAGGAAAGAATTCAGGGTCTAGATAGCTGAAGTAGACAGGCTCTACTGTGGCATCTCCAAGGCTGAAGGAAAACTTGAGCCCACCTTGTTTCCCGTTAGCATTCATGTAACCCAGCTTTGCTGAAGGGGTTGAGGAGTATGTGCTGTTCATGGTTGCCCTTGCCACGGTCCCACTAATCTGACTTTCAGCAAAGCCTGCGCGGCTTCCTCTCTGCCAGAAACCGCCAAGGCCTTGGACCTCTGGCTCACATTCTGAACTGTATGCACTCTCTTGAGAGATGCTTTCTCCTCTGTGAGATCGACTTTCCAGTAAGCCTGCCTCGGGGTGTAAGAAGTGAGGGGAAGGTTCAAAGGCCGCGGTGGCGTGGTGCTAGCAGAGATCCGTCGGTTTAGAATCTGACTTCTGGCTTCTCCACAAGAAGGGCAGGACTGAGTAGGCCTGAGACTCCCCACAGTGCTTTGCTGCCACCCCTTGTCAACAGACTCTACCTTGTCCTCTTTCTGAAGGAGGCTTTATCTTCCCCAGTCGCTGAGGAAAGTGCTGGCTCTCTGGGAAGTTCCAGGTTTGTTTTCTTAAAAGCAAGATTCCAGCATACCAATGACTTATTTACAACCCCTCCTAAAACAAGCCAGTTAGAGAGTTACCCACAATTATTATTCTTTGCCTGAAAACCTGATCTCCGGCCTCCAACTGAAAAGGCTCTCAGCCAGCATTTGCATTATAAATGCTTGCTCTCTGGGTCTCCGGTCTGCCTAGCTGATCCTGCCTGGTGGGGCATCTGCAGGCCTCAAGCCCCACAGGAAGACTTAAGACTCTGCGGGTGAAGGGCTACAGGAGACTTTTTCTTTTCTTTCTAAAAACTCCTACCAGGGTAGGGTCTCGAGGCAGAATTACCTATTTCATTCTGAGCTATGTGGTATATTACCATGAATAATAATAGTTGTCCTGGGCAAAGTGCCCATGTCTCTGTAAGTTCAAGACCAACCTCATCTATGTAGAGTTCCAAGCTAGTCAGGGAAACAGTGCTGCGATCCTGACTCAGTGATGGGGATCCTTCTCTGACTTCATGCTGTTACCATCAAGGACTAGTGTAGTGTAGCGGTGAGAAGGTGTGTGATTCACATACTACCTTGTAACAGCAACTGCTATTACCACAACTAGGCACTTTACAGGAACCCTGATATTTCACACCAACCGATTAGAATTTCAGTGAAACAGTTATAAGCAACTGTCCATACACTTCATTTTGCTGATGAGGAAACTGAGACTGAAGGCCATATTGTCCTTAAATGGCTCCACTGGGTCCTGGACGCAAACAGTTAGGTCCTAAAGCCCACAGGCTTTTCAGCACCCTGCAATGGAGAAAGGAGACATTAGGTGCCTTTAGAGTCAGCCAATCAGTTACTCCCCAGCTAGTCCGTTGCTCACATTTTAATGCTTATACAATGACACCATTGCTCCCTGAACAAATTTCCTCCCAATGTCATTTCCTCCTCCTATAAACAGACCGAACACATCCCTGACTCACATTTGAACAAAGCCATTTCACAGGTTGGATTTTCTTAACCCTGCAGTAAGCCCTATGGCAATTCCAGTTCACAGTGGAGGATGTGGGAACACTACAAGGTAAGAAGCAAATGAGAGGTCCCCTAAGTGCTGCCTTACCCAACTATTTCCCAGCAGGCTATGATTAAGACAAATGAAACATATGGAGATGGGAAAAAACATATGTTGCACATACCAGGGTCCATGTTCCTATTAAATATACATGCTGGGTCATTTAAAATCATGAAAACATTAAGCTACCCAAATATGTCCTCAGAGCCTCAGAGCCAGAGCCTACTTTATTTCTCATACCCTTCTAGAGGGGATACACATCAACAGGACACCAGGGACACACAAGTCCAGAAGAACTAAAACTGGGTCTGCCCATTCTCACCCCCAGATCAGGCGAAGAGAAATTAACTGTGAGCTCCAAAAGACTGAATGGTTTCCATTGACTTAATTCTCCCCAGGCAGAATAGCAAATTTCATCATCATCCACAAAACTTTACTGAATGTGAACCACACAGAAAACACAGTACTGGCCACTAAGAAAAACTCATACAAGAACTTGCCCTCCAGGCCTGTAAAACCCAGAAGTGCTATTTCTTCCATGAAGTCTCTCAGGTATGCTGGTGCCTGGCTGTCTCTCCCTTCCCATCATGAATCACAGATTTAGTAGTTCATTTAGCCTTTGGCTTAGGCTGCCAGGCAGTTTTTAATGCCTCTCTTCCTCTAGTTCCTCAACCTACGCCTGGAAGAAAAAAAAAAAAAAAAAAAAAAAAAAAAAAAAAAAAAAAAAAAAAAAAAAAAACCTGCGTTTCAGGAGTCAAATTATTCTGACTTTGAACCATGACGGAGAGGACAGGATGGGGAGGGGTGCGGGGATCCGATGCAAAAGATTTCTGGCCAAGGTGAATGAATGCCTGGGAGGATGAAGTGAGTTTGGAATAGCAAGTAAGGGCCGAGCCCTAGGAACACAAAAAGACTTGAGGGACAGCCAGAAGTAGGTCTTCTACAACTTTACAGCACCTCCTTGCATTTCCCTCTTAACTCTTTCTCAGTTTCACTGGGTGAATATTAGTCAATATTCCAGCTGCATTGCCTGATTGTTCCTGCCCAATACCGGAGCAGTAATGTTTATTTTACATTTCTTTTTTTTTTTAAAGACTTGTTATACATAAGTACACTGTAGCTGTCTTCAGACACACCAGAAGAGGGCATTAGATCCCATTACAGATGGTTGTGAGCCACCATGTGGTTGGTGGGAATTGAACTCAGAACCTCTAGAAGAGCAGTCAGTGCCCTTAATCACTGAGTCATCTCTCCAGCCCTCATTTTACACTTCTTTCAAAAGATTCTTTAGATAGCACTTCACATGGGAATACAAGACAGCATTAGAAAGGGTGTCAGGAGAGCTAGGGTTCAACAATAAGACCTGGAATCAAGTCTTGTCCCTGAGTTCAAAACGAAATGTAAAGACTAAATTGGTAATGCTAATATTCCTTCCTACCTGTGGCATTCTGGGATCAGTCTTTACCAGTAACAGTGACAGCTGGAAACCAAAGCAGAGCATCCCCTGAGACCAATGAAATAAGGTCGGTTTATCTACTAACTCATAGACAACCTTCAAGATAGCTTATTTGAAAATGTAGATAGCATGGGCTAGCACATGTGATGGGCAAAAATAAGAAAGTCTGCATGCTGTGTGTGTTATATCAGACAGACTCTTCTACAGTGATTCCAAAATTTAAAGGTATCTAGTACTATGGTATAAGCCTAAACATTATTCAGTACCCTTCTTTAGGAATATTATTTATGGGCTGGAGAGATGACTCAGTGGTTAAGAGCACTAACTGCTCTTCCAGAGGTCCTGAGTACAATTCCCAGCAACCACATGGTGGCTCACAATCATCTGTAATGGGATCTAATGCCCTCTTCTGGTGTGTCTGAGGACAGCTACAGTGTGCTCATATATATATATATATATATATATATATATATATATATATATATATATTAAGTCTTTTTTTAAAAAAAGGAATATATGTTATATAAATAAATAACATTTACAACACCAGCAACTATAAGTATGGAACCAAGCAACCTATATCTTAACCAGCCTGATTCTTCATTTTCTTCCATCTGTATCTTACTGAGCTTTAACTGTATTAAAAATTCCAACATGCCTTTAAAGGGCAGGCCTTGCTATTTTATGCTTCTTGGCATCCTATGAACCTTCCTTTATAATTCAGGACTGCTTTTAGAATAACGGTGTTTATTCTACTGTATTTGAAGTCAAGAGGAAAAAAGACATCTTCTGGCCCCTTAATAATTTTAAGTCTA
Organism: Micromys minutus; assembly: GCF_963924665.1. NCBI lineage: Eukaryota > Metazoa > Chordata > Mammalia > Rodentia > Muridae > Micromys > Micromys minutus. The sequence goes on along the minus strand of NC_137970.1, from coordinate 112,039,624 downwards.
GACCTTTTCAACACCCCAAGAGACCATTGCAAATATTTTCATTCCTTTCTCTTTTGGTACCCAAGGAGGTTTTTAGTACTTTCTTTCATTTATTTTGCAAATATTCCTTGAAGGATAAACAGTGTGATAAATGTGCTAATTTTCCTTTACATGTGTATTTTGAAAGGAGGCCCAATCTTGGAGCCAACCCTTTCTAGAAGGGAGTTCTTTCAGAAGAGTCAAATCCATTTCCATTGAAGACTGTTAAACCCTCATTATTAACAACCTCTTAGTGAGTGTTAGGACTGGGTGAAGACAAAAATTGAAGCAAGTGTGTCTTGGGGCTTATCAGCTGAGAAATCAGGAGGTATGCTGAGAGGAACGCTAGCCCTAGAAACAGAGATCTCAATCCTGACCCTGTCCCTGTAGTGCTAATTTGGGCAGGTTAGCTGCCCTTCTGTGTCTGTGTGTGAGACAGGAATGGTGGTGAAAGCTAGCTCATAAAGGCATGGTAAAGATTGAGAAATAATCCATACCAGATCTGTAGTACTCTGTCTGCCCTTGTGCTCATCAGATGACAATATTTGCTATCTCCTGGTAAGAACACAAGCCTTACCTGAAGCTCAAGCAGTTCTTCACGCCCTTCCTCTCTGAGCTCCTCAATTCCAGTTTGTCCTTGATAGTACTGATGACTTCTTTTCCCCCTTCTCCTTATTTTACTTTTCCCACCTTGGTGAGCTCAGGTGACGAAAATCAGCCCTTCATTTCAGGTAAGAGACAGCACTCTCTAAATTGCAGTGGAGGAGAGTCTGCTGAAATTGGAAAGCTAGGCTCCTCATATAGTCTATGTGAAGAGGAAGAGAGGGGTTCTGAAGGGTCATTTGAAGATATGGAGGGTTTCAGTTTCTGTTGGAATCCTGGAGCTGAGAGAAGACTGCCATCAACCAAGTGGAAAATTTTCAGGTCCAGAAGTAAAGCCTAAAACACAAGCAGCAAGGTCATGTAGATTTGGGCAAAGAAAGGCAAGAGTCTGGGGCCAGGTGGAGCAGGAGGTGAGGCCAGAATGAAATACCATTTCCTGTGCACTGAATTCAGGGCAAGAGTCAGAGATGAAAGGGAGGAAAAAGCAAAAGCAGAAGCTCGTCCCAACTCTGGATGTGGTAGATGAAACTAACACATAGTTAGGATGGCTACAAAGTGCCACCAAATGGCTGGTAACCTCAACAGTCCCAGAACAGGACTGTGATTGTGGCAGCTTCCAGGCAAACGTGTCCGAGTCAGTAAGTTCTTCTGGATGTTTATTCAATATGAAGGTCAAAATTTTAAAACTTCATCTTTAATTGGGGTAAAATAACAGTTCTTAGGCGTATCATGGCTGTGGTTTCTGAATGTATTTCCTCCTAATGCAAGATTGGAGGGGAAGGAGCAGTCAAATGAGATACAAAAAAAATCAGCAGGATTCCAGTTCTTTTCTGCTCACAAGGGAATCCATGCTTTCCAAATTCAGGGAGGAGAGAAGAGGCCCTTCCAGGGTTCTTTGCCAGTTCTCAGTCTGTCTTGGCTCCCAAATAAACTTTGCTCTCCTTGAGCTGGCGGCCTTCAATTCCAGTCTTTTTCTGAGAAATGTACAACATAGTTGGGGCTCCTTAGGGGACTGTTGTAGCCTCGAGGAAGCATTTTAAGTGTCGTCTAGAATGAATCATTTGCTTAGAGTTACTTTGAGATTTGTGGACCCTGGAGGGAAGGGCGTCTTCATTCCTTTCCCCTAAATCTCTGTTACAGGCAGAATAGGTGGTCAGTAAAAGTACAGTTGAATGACTTGCCTCACTGCATGAAAACTAAGTTTCACAGCCTTGTATCAAAGATCTTAGAGCAAAAGTTTAGCTATAGATTAAAAAGATATTTTAAAGGCATCTCAGTGCTGTGCACTGTGACACACAAGTATCATCCTGGTAACGAAGAGGCTGAAACAGAAGGATCACAAGTTCAAGGCCAACTTGAACTGCAGAGTAAAACATTGTTTCAAGATATAATAAAGGGACATTTCAAGTAAGGAAACAAAAGGACTTTATTTGGATTTCTATTCAGACATTAAATAATGGGATGATTGAAAATTCTGAAAACAAGTTATAATATTAGATAACTTTATGTACTCTCCAGTGCTTTTCTTTAAAGCCTTAAGTGTTATCATTTTAAAATATCTTTGGGGGCTGACTGGAGGGCACTGTTTGCTTCTCCAGAGGACCCAGATATAATTCCCAGCACCCATGTGGTGGGTGACTCACCAACTGTCTCTAACTCCATTTCTCAAGTACCCAATCTCCCCATCTGGCCTTTGTAGGCACTGCATATACATGGTGCACAGACATACATGCAGCTAAAATCATCATACCTATAAAAATAAGCATGCTTTAATTAATTAGTGATAAAGAAGGTTTTTTAAAATTAAAATACAGATTTCCTAGATGAGTTTGAAAAAGAACAGATGAACCCATCTCTCGCTCAGCTACCACAGGCTACAATGAAGAATAAAGGCATGCTTACCCTTCATCTCAATCTCAGGACCCAAATGCTAGCTTTTTCCTAAGCCTTCTTTGGTCACCCTAGGCTCAAGTGATTTCTAATTCCTCTGGCCTCTTGAAATACATTTTACTGGTTCATCTAGCCCTTCACACATTGTCAACTTTTGGTTCTTTGCAAATGTCTTAACTTTTCTTCCTTTCAAATATCCTGGCTAGTTTAAGGCTTTAAGAGCATATAAACAGACAGTGACGATGGCACACTTTAATCCTGGCACTAGGAGGCAGAGGTAGGTGGACCTCTGAGTTTGAGGTTAGCCTGATCTACAGAGGGAGTTCTAGGACAGCCAAGGCTACACAGAGAAGTCCTCTCTCAAAAACAACAAAAGGGGCTATAAACACTATAAGACTGTGTATTTTGCTATCTCCGGTGTAATTCACAAATTAAAAGTATTAATATGTAAACTTAAGCTAAAGATAAAATTTCTAAATGAAAAAAATGCAAACTTGGCCTGGAGATTTGACGTAACAGTTAAGAGCATTTGTTGCTCTTGCAGAGGACCTGGGTTCAATTCTCACCACCTAGCCATCTGTATGACAGCCATCTGTAACTCCAGTGACCTCTTCTGACCATGATGGCCACCAGACATGCAAGTGTTGTACCTACATATATGCACACAAATGACCTGAACATAAAATAATGAAATAAGCAAATCTTTAAAAAGGAAAGAAGCTAAGCAAACTGGTAGAAAAATTCAAAGAATGGGAAAATTAATTGTATAGATCTGTCTAGAGGTTTTGGGAGGAGTTGTCTTTATGTTGGTTTGCTTTATATTTTAGAGTATTTGTCATTGTGTTTTTCTCCCTAAATACTTGCCAATATGTTTCTGATATGGAATTATCAGCCTTAAATTTTTTTAGTATTTCTTTAAGAAAGGGGGCATTTTTTAAAATGTGGGTACAATATTATTTTCACAACCAAAAAATTTGACCTTGATACACTGCTATTTACTATGCAGCTCATATTCAGTTTTTTCCAGTTGTCTTCATTCAGAGTGCCTTTCTGTATTCATTACCGGGAACTGATTCTTCATGAATGTTAGGCAAGAATGTTATCACAAAGCTGTATCTCAAGCCCTTGAGCCCTTGAAAGCTTTATTATCATTATTATTATTATTGTTGTTGTTGTTGTTGTTGTTGTTTCTCTGTGTATGCCTGACTGTCCTGGAACTCGATCTATAGACCAGAATGGCCTCAAACTTACAGACATCTGCCTCTCTCTCCCTCTTGCATGCTGGGATTAAAGGGATGTGCCAGCAAACCTAGACTGAAAGCTATTCTTAAATCCAGGTCATCAGCAATGTTTATGGACTGTCCTTGGTCTATTTAACCTCTTGTGATCTAAAGTAGCTCCCTAATTGTACAGTCTTTCATAATATTGGTATTTTATGCCACTTTATATCTGTCTGAATGTTCCTTCATTTCTAGATTTGGGCTCAACCTTTTAAAAGTAAGAAACTACAGAGATGCTTATGTGTTTTGCCACATTGTCTATCTGTGATGTTGGTGTTTGTGCATGTCTGTACTTTACCAATGCCCTAAACAGAAGTGTGCCATAGAAATAACCATGGCTACCATCATGGATCTAGTGAGAGATGCTGTGCTGTACTTGTTGAGAAGCAGAGTTTTGATGCTCTAATTGATTTTATTCCCCTCAATACTTACTGTCCACTTTAAATTTGTGCTAGATCTAGAGAGGTGGTTTATTTGGTGATGACTTTGATTTGCATTGACCGCTGAAGAGTTTGAGCAGCCGTTTTATTATTTTAAAGATTTATTTAGTTTATGTGAGTACACTGAAGCTGTCTTCAGACACACCAGAAGAGGGCATCAGATCCCATTACAGATGGTTGTGAGCCACCATGTGGTTGCTGGGAATTGAACTCAGGACCTCTGGAAGAGCAGTCAGTGCTCTTAACCACTGAGCCGTCTCTCCAGCCCTGAGCAGCTATTTTAAACATGTTTTCTGTCCTTAAGACTATCTTATGTACTTTCATGTTTGTGTATTTTAAGTTATAACATTTATTTTCGATCCTCAAGAGATTCATCTTTATTTTTTAAATTGTATGTGTGGGGGCAGTGTGTGTGAGTGCAGGTGCCTCTGTAGGCCAAAAGTTACTCTGGAGTAGAGTTGGGTGCTGGGAATCAAACTCTGGTCCTCTGCGGGAGCTGTATTTATTCTTATCCACTGAGCCATCACTCCAGATCCTGTTTCTCTTTCTTCACTGTCCTAAGATTTCCTCAGAGAAGATGAGATGCGTGCATACTCTAGTGAGATACTTGGGGTCTAAATTCGAATACAGTCACTTACTGTGTGGCTCTAGACAAATGGTTTTAATTTTGGGTTTAGTTTCCTTGTCTGTAAGGTGGGGACAGTAGTGTTACATACTTTCTAAAGTAGTAGGGGACTGATAAGTTTTTCTATTACTGTAAATGGTGTCATGGTACACAGTAAAAGATGGGTAGACACTATCAGCTTCTTCACTTTAGAGCTCTCATATCATTTGAAGACTCAGTGAACTCATCAAAGTCCTTATCCTATAAAGAGGCTCCTATGCCTTCCTCAACCATAACTGCCTTCCCATAACCATGTGTTAACATACACACTAATAAGAGAGGTCACACATCATCTACCCCCACCGCCCCCCACACACACATCCTGAGCTTTCATGTAGTGCTTCAAAGGTAGTAAACTCTATTAGGACAGGTAGGTGCTTGGCAAATGGGTGTTAACTGAACTTATAGATGGGGAACTGTGGAATGTTGCAGCATTCTTAAGTACAGGTGATTAAAGGAAAAGAACGTTCAGTAGCTAAGTGTGCAGCTGATAGGCTAGTGCCCAGAACGCATCACTATTAGAACCTCCAATATAAGAAAAGCTTTCCTCAGACAAAGTTAATAGCTTTTCAGCCTATGTAGCGACGTGTCACGTGAGAGCTAATGCTACCTATATTGAAGGTCTGTGGAAAGAACTGGGACTACTTGAGCCCCGCCCCGTCCCTCCCCCCGGGGTCCCAGCCCCGGCGGCGGCAGCGGCCGCGGCGGAGGCCAAGGCAGAAGCGCCGGCGCCTGCGCTCTGCCGCCCACCAACCTCCAGTGGTTCTCAACTTCTCTCTGAAGATGGCGGACCCCACTTTTGCTGGTACCAGTAACAGCACATCTTTGCGGGGTCTACGTGAACGACTGGGTGAGTGCGGAGTGCGATGGAGCATGCCCCTTGGGGGACAGGGACCCTCCTGGCAGTGGGGTTGATGTAGCCCCAGGAACCAGCAGAGTAGCGTGGCTCTGCAACTTTTCTGCAGGGACTCCCCTCGTCTTGCCTGGTCTATGATCCCCCTCATCTCTCTGAACACCTTAGGGCAGGGGCAAAATGGATCAGAGGACCAGGGAATGAAGGAGAAGCCACTGACTGATGCTGTCAACGGTCCAAAGACCACTGCCTGGAGGGCAGGCACCACCAAACCCTGGCTCCAGCCATGGCTGAGTCGGGGACCAGTGACACCGGAGCAACTGCGGGAAAGCTCAGGGAGGAGTGGGCGCTGGCCCGAGCTGAGCACATCCACACTTCGGGGTGTCCCAGCCAGGATCAGAAAGTTTGGGTTTCCCCTGCATCCCAAGGTGTTGGCTTTTTCCAGGTCATGGTCAGGGGAGGAAGAAACTGGTCTTAGGGCTAAGAAAGTTGGGCAGACTTGACTCTGCAAAGTTAGCCTACTCGTGACTTTATCACTAAGCTGAACTGACTGAGAATCCGCACCTAGCAATACTTTTTCCTCAACAGGTCCTATAATCAAAACTTACTCTCTGGGGAGAAAAAAGGTTGGTGGGGTGTGTTAATCTTACCAATTTTGGCAGCACCTATTCAGGAAATTGTGTGAGGGGGCTAGTTCTTGCTGGTTGCTTTCTGCTTGCTGACAAGGCTAGTTTCCTCGGATATACCTGTGAATAAAATTATTTTGATTGCTATCGAAATCCTTAGGGAGTTTTAACATTGTCATTAAACATACATATATTCACTTAATGGGTTGTCTACGTATTTTAGTATGCTAATACTAAAGAAATACATCTATTTTAACAAATCACATTTTATGTTTTCTACACAATTGTTTTACATGAAAACCAAACAGGCAGATGAGCTTTAAAAACTGTGGAACTCAAGCTTTTCCCTCCTTGTTGGTTTAAATGCACACATGGTTTCTCAGTTCAGAGCACATTACTCAAAGACTGGGACCTACAAATGCAGGCAAAGCCACTAAGACCTAGACCCAGGTTATCAGTATTTTAGAGCTGGAGAAACCTGCTAGTTAGTCTAGCAGCCAGAATCCCAGAGCAGCTTCTACAGCTTGAAGGTGTGTTGCATTGGGCAGCCTGATTGCTATTTAGAAGGATGCAGTCGCCTGGGAAGGTGCTCTTCTCAAACAATGGCAGCCGGACACAAAGATCTCAGTAGTTTCCCACCAGCCTTTATCTTTCAGTGGATATTTGTTCTCTTGTTATCAGTTGTTCCCCCGGGGCAGAGAAAAACATTTAAAACTATGCATTCTTTTTTAGAGAACGGGTTGAGGAGAATGTGTGTTATTATACCATTAGAAAGTAATGTGTGCCACCAAAATATCAGTAGTAAAAGAAGGAGTAAGACAGAAGAATCTAATCTTTAAAATTAACTAGGTCATAGTTCATCTGAGCTGTTAGCGCTCTAAGACTTACAAGCAAATCCGTTTTCCGAAATGGTAAGCTCTCTATGGCAACAATTGCAGGGGCACATTCAAGATTACCCCTTAAAATGAATCCCAGGTAGCCCTTTCCCCATGCAAGCCAACATCCCAAATTCCATTCATTCTGGGAGCACTAGGGCAATCCCTTACTCTTACATCCTGATAGTTAATAACCAGACTTATGTGCATGACCTGGGGGCGCATTTGCTGTGCTTTTGCACAAAGGTAAAAACAGTGTTCTCCAAGCCATTGTCCAGGATTGTGGGGGAATTTTAGATACAACCACCCATGGAATTCAAGGTTCAGGAGTCCTCTATAATCCGTCTTAATGTACATCGTCTTGGTTTTTTTTTCTTCTTTCCCTCAATTTGCTTACCACTTTCCTGTGTGTTGACCGAAGACATATGTATTTGGTACAGTTTATTTTTATTTGCCTTACTTTATTTATTTTTTTTAAGTTGGATTGCCTTACTTTAAAAAAAAAAAAGTAAGCACTGGCTGTCCTAGCATCTTCATAATGCATCAGAATAGAGCCTTGGGGGTGCTGAGGGCTTGGGGGTGTGGTTCCATGGGGGAAGGGCACATTGCTTAGCATAATAGAGGACCTGGGTTCAATCCCAATCACCATTGAGAGAATAAAGACAATGAGCTACTTTTTAAACAGTGCTTGAGCCCGAAAGTGTCTTAGGCAGCTAGTGTGAATAAGCAGCCTAGAAAGTTACCCAGTGTGGGTAATTTATAATTATCTTGTAATATATATTTTTAAAGATTTATTTATTTTATGTATGTGAGTACACTGCAGCTGTCTTTAGGCACAACAGAAGAGGACGCCAAGATCCCATTACAGATGGTTGTGAGCCAACATGTGGTTGCTGGGAATTGAACTCAGGACTTCTGAAAGCAGACAGTGCTCTTAACCGCTGAGCCATCTCTCCAGCCCTATCTTGTAATATTTAACTCAATATCTGAGTATCTGCTTGTTAATACTTTGCTTCTAGATTTGGGTCCATAAATTCTTAATTTTTAAAAGATTTTTATTTTGTGTGTATGAATGCTTCTGCCTGCATGTATGTAAGAACACTGTCAGCATGCAGTGCCTATGGAGGCCAAAAGAGGGCATCAGGGCAGCATCATGGCCCATGAACTGTTGTTAATCCACTCCCTGGTCTTTACAGAAAACCGGAACCTTCGTCCTCTTCAAGAGCAGTGAATGTCCACACCCGAGTCACCTCTCCAGGCCAAATTCTTAACTTTTTATCTTGGCAAAACCTTTTTCCCTCAACTTTATACAAACTTTAAAAAAATACTTGGTTTGTAGTATCTTGTCTAACATATTTTATTATATGTTTTGCCTTTCAAGACAGGGTTTCTCTGTGTAACAGCCCTTGGTCATCCTGGACCTTGCTCTGTAGACCCAGGCTGGCCTTGAACTCAGAGGTCTACCAACCTCTGCCTCTCAAGCACTGGGATTAAAGGTGTGCCCTCATCTGACGTATTTTAAAAAGCCATCCATCACTAACTTCTCTACCTGTTTTTCTGCTTCTACTGCTAGTCACAGAATTGTCTTTACGTCGTCAAATACCATTCACTTTCAAGTCTTTATTAAAGCGTTGTTGAACATAAATAAGTTCTTAGCCCATCTTTTTGTTATTGACCAAGATTACACAGTAATGTTTTACATCATAGAAATGATCCAGTCTTTTACCATCAATGACAAATGGTTATGGATTGCTGTCCTCGTGTTGGCTGTTAATATCTCAGGCTTTTTACTTATCTCCTTGTGTTTTAGTTGCCATGGCTCAAGAACTAGCCGAAGAAAGGCGACAAAAACGTGGTATTGATTCTTCTGCAGTTACAAATAAGAAATCATCATGTATACCTGGTATACTTTCAATGATATTCTGATATGTCAGTGCTGTGGCTTTAAACTTTGATGACATACTAATGGGCAATTATTCTTTTGTAGTTTTAGATGGTTCTGTCCTTAAAAATGATGTCAAACAGCAACTAGCCAAAGAACGCAGAGAAGAACAGAAACGTCAGCAAGAAGGTATTCAGTTAGACAGTACCGTCTATATACAGCTCATATTTTTCTGACTTGGCTTTAGTCACTTTGCTTAGTTTACTTATATGCTAGATTATCTCGTTTTATTACCTAAGGTATTATATTTATTAAGTCAATTTACTAACCAACACCAAGAAGATCCCTGAAGAATCTGTGAGCCATTTATTTAATTGTTGAAGGGGATGGTTTAAGTTCTCGTCAGTAATGGGAAATTGAAGTCTGAGACTTTCTTTGACAGTTGTGGAAATAAGCAGAATAAGATTTCAGTAAAATGGGACTTGGTATAAATGAAAGCTTTCTCCAACTTGGGTCACACTTTACAACTATATGTATTTCTTCTTTGATCTAAATCAACTGATAAGTGCTCAAATTTATTCAAGTGGAATATTATAAGTGATTTTTTTCACAGTAGTGGGAGAGATAGTCATATGTTAGGAAGAACATTTTATGACTGCATAGGTATGAATCCTCTGGTTGCAGTTAGAAAATATGACTAGTGAAAGAAACAAGCTCTTCCATCAGTGGATAGACTTTGAAGTCTATTCATGTAACACAAGAAAACATATCTTCTTTCCTTAGAATTTTAGTTTGGATAGGTCAAGAGTCTTAGAGGCTTAGCAATGACACATCTTGAAAGTTCAGTGAACACCTTGTGAAAAGTGGTTCTTTAGTGTCCACATATGTTTACACATATATGAACTGTACATGCTATTTACTACACCAGGTTATGTTGTCTTAAGAATGATAAAGACATGGGGCTGGAGAGATGGCTCAGTGGTTAAGAGCGCTGACTGCTCTTCCAGAGGTCCTGAGTTCAATTCCCAGCAACCACATGGTGGCTCACAACCATCTGTAATGGGATCTGATGCCCTCTTCTGGTGTGTCTGAAGACAGCTACAGTGCACTCACATAAAAAAAATCTTTTTGAAGAAAAGAATGATAAGGAGACAAAGTAATATCTTTTCCTTCTATGTATGTAATGTGGAAAACTTTTCTTGGCTTTAACACCATGAAAATGTGCTTGGAACATTTCAGCCAACAAAGAGAAACAACTACTTGAGAAAGAACAGAAGGCGAAGCTGCAGTACGAAAAACAGTTGGAAGAAAAACACCGAAAGCTGAAGGAACAAAAGGAAAAGGACGAGCGACGACGAGCATCTGCAGAAGAAAAAAGAAAACAGAAGCAAGCGGAAGACAAAGTAGAGTCTCGTTAGAGTGTCCACTTAGCGGGAGTCATGTGCATCTGAAATATGGTTTAGCTCTTTTCTGTGTTTACTGACCCTGTCTAAAGGAAGGGAATCTCATCTTGTACTATTTTCTTCCATCTCCCTGACCCTCAGGCCAAGTCCTTAAACACTAACTTCAGGGAGGAAAGAGGAAGCTTGAAGGTCCAGACACTGAGCCCACATTGGCTTTCAGAATGGAACTCTCAGTGTACCTTGGTTTGGGTTTAGCTCAGAACTATTCTCTACTACCTGTCTAAAGACCCCAAACCCAGCACCCCACCTCTCTGACAGGTCCATCTAGCAGGCTGATTTCTCCTAACTTACCTGATCTTGTCATTCGTGGAGAGAGTATGAACCGTTATAGACAGCTTGAGAAGCTACAGACATAAACTGGGAAACAATACAGAGTGAGGAAGGGTCCCTGGTGCACATCAGTCCAAGACAGTTCCAGTGTAGGAAAGGAGGAAGTTGAGAGACAAAACACAGAAGGGAACAGAAGCAACTGTCAGTGTAGACAGAAAGGGAACCAGAGACATGGCAAGAAGGGAACAGAAGCAACTGTCAGTGTAGACAGAAAGGGAACCAGAGACATGGCAAGAAAAATAAAGACCAAAGGAATTGAACACCAAAGGACCAGTGGGGATAGGCACAGGCAAAGCCTCGTACACGGACGTTGTAAGGAAACTAATGTTTCCCTTAAGCCTAAGAGGAGTGGGGCAGGCTCTGTAAAGATGTTGTTATATAACAGTTGCTGTTAGGAAACAGAAAACCCCTAGCCCTAAAGTTGACTGTTTTTCCCACTGGAACATAGTCTATGGTATATTATAGCATAAGGATGATACACCCTTGAGTCAAGAACTCATTTCTAAACAGGTACTTGTTGTACCATACTATGCCGTGTGATTTGTGTGGCTGTTACCCTGACCAGTTCAGGTTGCAGGTGAGGCCAATTGAAACACATTGCTTGCCTTAAAAACAATTCTTTCTTAGCACCAGGATTTAAGCGTAATAGATAGGAACATAATAGATGAATAACTTTGACTTCTGGGTTTGTCACCTTTTCCTCTATATTTCCACAGAAGATAAGGCAATGACACAATATCCAAAATGATAAAACAAATGAGTAAGGGAATCAAGCACAAGTGAAAATTGAAAACACTAATTACTAGGCATGAAAGGACACCTGGGCTTTGCCCATTTGCTTTAGAACTTTGGCTCCAAGTTTTCTAGTGAGAAAATCGAGAAAGGAAGTGTGGTCCATTTCCTTGACATAGCAGCCAGAAAATAACAATGAGTAATTCAGGGATAGCATGGGTATTCACTGATGAAATTGAAACTTGTCTCAAAGTATTTTAAACTTTGACCTACTTGAAAAAGGAATGTAGTGATGGAGTTAGTCCCACAAATAATTGAAACCATGGCTTTAAATTGTGGTAATCTAATAACCAGATAAAAGGGTCTGGATTTTTTTTTTAATAGGAAAAATTTAAGGCTGTTGTTTCTCGTACAATGGAGCGATGCAATCGTATTGATCAACGACAGAAAAGGTGGTCGTGGGAGGGTGGTGTGATGAATAATGACAAATCTGGTAAGTATGATATAGTTAAATTTAAATTTGTTGGTGTCCATTTTCTACTGTTAGTTATTGGTAGAAGCTGTATGTAGCACAAGCTATTCTTTCTGTCCTAAATAAAAACATGATGCAGAGTAAACTTCTATCACCTGCCAAAGCAGAGCCAATCAGATTTTATAATGGATTTTAATTCATATACTCAACTTTATTTTAATTTACATTAAGCACAAGAATGATGAATACTTACATTATTTTTTGTTTTGTTTCGAATGAGCTAAGTCCAAGGCTGGAGGAATAGCTGTCAGAAAAGCACTTGCCTTTCAGGTTATAGGACCTGAGATGAGTTTGCTTCCAGAATCCACTTAAAAGTAATTCAGGTGTGGTAGTATAAACTCATAATTCTAGAACTGCAAAGGCAGCAGCTGACTTGTAACTCTTGACTCTATTATTCCTTGAAGTATGCCGATGGAAATCTTGCATGACTTAGTCACGTGACTAATGATGGTCATCACATTATCACTCCAAAGAATTTTCATTTGACACAGTAGTGTTAATGTTGACTTTATTTTACAAGACTCAAAGAAAAAGACTCCTTGTTTAAATGACGACTCCTCAGTGTCCTAAGCTAGAATATTTCAGACAAAATGGGAAGTATTCACACAAAGTTTCTCTTATAGTTCTGTTACTTTGTGACATCTATAGCAAATATAATTTTTTGGTTTTAAAATAGTCATAATTATCCATTATTTTTAGACATTATCATGGATAGTTTTATTAAAGGTTATATTTTGTTCAATTTAGGAAGATTGCTGTTGCCAAAATTAGATATTTTCCTTATCAACATTTTTATCAGTTTTGTTTTGTTTTGAGACAGGGTTTCTTTGTGTAGCCCAGGCTGGCCTAGAACTCACTCTGTAGACCAGGCTGGTCTCAAACTCACAGAGATCCTCCTGTCTCCTGAGTCCCTCCTGCCACCACCTGGCTAATAATTTTCATTATTTTCTAAGTAACTTTATTCTCACTTCAAACAAGATAATGAGCAAATAATTTTAAAGTTTGGAGTTGTCAGCTACATAATATTTGAAATTAAATAAATTCTTTGAAGCAAGATATAAAAAGATTTTTAACTGCTTAATAAAATGAATGAGTCACTCCTGAAATCTTAAGTAGTTTCTAGAAAAGTAATATTCCTTTGCACTGGATGTTTAGGTAAATCCGAAAATAAACGAAGCTCCTCTTTGAGCAAGAAAGACAACCAATTCCATCCCTGTGGTGATTTGCAGCACATGAACGACACGCCTAGTAAGTAGTTATTTCTAAGTATATGTCTTAAACACTGGTTTAAAGAAGTGTTCAGCTCAGCTTTATGCTTCTTAAAAAGTTGTTCAAGAGGAACTGGAAAGATGGCTTAGTGGTTTAGAACACTGGCTGCTCTTCCAGAGGTCCTGAGTTCAGTTCCCAGCAGCCACATGGTGGCTCACAACCATCTGTAATGGGATCTGATTCCCTCTTCTGGTGTGTCTGAAGACAGTTACAATGTGCTCACATATAATAAATAAATCTTTTTAAAAAAAGAAAAGTTGTTTAAGAAAAAATGCATATGAGTCACACACAAACTGAGCAAATTATACTTAGGACTCTCAATGTATATGCATCTATGCATGGCCCAAAAAGTAGTCAGAAGAGGGCTCATGGATCTCAAAAAGAATGAGGAAGGGGAGGGTTATATGGCAAGGTCTGGAGGGAAGAGAGGGGGGAAGAAATTATATAATTATCCTATGATCTCAAAAATGAAAAAAAAAACTCTTTAAAAACATTATTCAAGAAAGTGCAAGGATTATAGTAAGAGTAATAAAAAAATCTTATTTTTCCTTTCCACGTGGTGCAATTTTCCTGGCTTAGGTGCATGTGACCGGGAGTATAGAGTAAAGCTGCAGAAATGAATTACACAGTGCTAGTGTAAATAGATTTGTATCGAAGGACTATCGCTCATGACTCACTTTAAACGTATCATGAATTTTCATTTGGGAATTATACATTCCTGGCTCCGTTTTAAACAAAGCTCTACTCTGTTGCCTTCATTGTTTCCCTGCTGATTTTTGTACAAGAATCATAGTTGTTACTGAAATATTTCTTTAAGTTCTCTTTTATTTTTATATTTGTTTAGTGACTGTGTGTATGCATGTACATATATGTGTGTGTGGAGGTCAGAGGACAATTTGTGTGAGTCAGTTCTCTCTACCATGTGGGTTCCAGGGATTGAAAGCAAGTCCTTAGGCTGCTTAGTGGCAAAGTCTCCCATCACCCACCCCTGTCTTCATTGCTCTGCCTCTGTTTTATTGTTGTTTGTTTGTTTGTTTGTTTTTGACAGGATCTCACTCTGTAGCTCTGGCATAGTTTAGGATGGCCTTAACCTCATAGCAATCCTCCAGTCTCAGCTCCTGCCAGGCATCAGCTCATTTGCCTAGTTTTAAAGGGATTTCTTTCTGACAGCTTTTCTCCCCCTACCATATCCCTTTCATGTACCTCCTGTATTGTGTTATCCTATTCAAGTTTGCTTCTCTGATACTATGATGAAACACCGACCAAAAGCATCTTAGGGAAAAGAAGGGGTTTCTCATCACTGAAGGAAGCCAAGACAAGCAGGAACCATAAGGAAATACTGCTTCCTTGGCTTGTTCCCCTCTGGCTTGCTCACAGACATCTTTTTTTTTTTTAAGTAGTGAGTTCTTAGTTTATTTTCTACGACAATTTGAAGTTATTCATAGTTTTTAAAATTATTTTATTGGATATTCTCTGTATTTGCATTTCAAGTGTTATTCCCTTTGCCCACCCCTGTTCCCATCCCCCATCTCCCTCCCCTTGCTTCCATGAAGGTGCTCTCTCTCCCAACCACCCTCTCCACCTCAGTGCCCCTACACTGGGAAAATGTGACTTCACTGGACCTCGTCTCTCATTGATGTCAGAAAATGCTGTCCTCTGTTACATATGCACCTGGGGCCATGGGTCTCTCTATGTGCACCCATTGGTTGGTGTTCACATACATTTCTTATGGAGACCAAACCCTACATCAATCTGCAATCAAGAGAATGTCCCACAGACATGCATTCCCATAGGCTAGTCTGATGGAGGCAATTATTTAATGGAAGGTCCATCTTCCCAGGTGTTTCCAGTTTCTGTCAAGTTGACAATAAAAGGTAACCAGTATACATAATTCACCTTACTACAGAAGACTTTAGTGAATTGATTCCAGTTAAATCCTTTGAAAAGGAATGCAAGTTATGCTAGGGATCTTTATAAATATAAATATTATTGAAGCAAAATATTGATTAAAAAATCACTTTTAGCAAGAGAGTTTTGTTCAATCGCAGCTCATATTTGGGCAGTGAATTTTTGTCAGTGGACATGGCTGACTTATCTGTAGGAATGCATGTGAAAGTTGATTTGCTAGAGACAATGGTTTTCTCCACATGTAAGTTCTGTTATAGAGACATAGGGTGGTAAATAGTTCTGGTATATCCCGCCTTCCTTCCTTGGAGTTATTGTATTGCCTTTCCCCCTTCTTCAGCTGCCGAACAGTTTAGTGCAGTCGTAAGACAGTTCTATTAGTGATAATTCTTGCATTTGTGTGTGAAACTTCCAAATAAATGTTTGTGTCTGGCTTTATCATGTCCTGTTTTAATGCAGTTTTTAGTATGAATGAAAAATGTTCTTTGTTAATTCTATTGTAAAACAACCAAGTATGCAGTGTTTTAGATATTCATCTGAGATATTTACACTTGGCTTGGCAGTTAACATTCTTTTTGCTCTTGCAGAGGACCCAGGTTCGATTTTAGCACCCACATGGTGTAACTGACTGTAACTCCACTTGCAGGGAATCCAACACCTTTTACTGGCCTTTGAGGGTACTGGGCATGCATGCATGTGTATACACACACACACACAAAGGGGGAGACAAACACTCATGTGTAAAAGTATCTTTAATTTGCCTGGAGTAATTATTGTCTCTGAAGGTTACTGTTTCAGTCTACTAACCTAGACCTACTCCTGGAAGCTTCTAGCCTGTGTACAATCTTATGTAGGCCCAGAATGTTTCCAGCCTTGCTGCTGAATAAGCTCACCCCTTCCTAGTTCTTTCTGAACTCTGGCTGGCTGGTTTAACTCAGCTATTCTTTTCTTTTCTCTCTCTTACAACTTTATTTAAAAAAGAGTGATACATATACAGATTTTTAAAGGCACTATATGAATATTTTTTGTCAGTACTTAATTCTTTTAGAAGTTTGATAGCATGCATTGAAATCCCACTAGTTACCATAAGCATAAAGTAATATAGGACAGAACGTAACATGGAAACAGTTTTCTTGGTGAGTATAGATTAAGAATAATGATCTTTGAATACCAAAAATTGCCACAAGGCTGTATTCTTAGCTCTTGGGTTATTAATGGTTTAAGGTCCAAGTCTCTCAGAGTGTGGTATAACTCAGCTATTCTGGCTCTCTGATTCAATCTGGATTCTCTCCCAGCCTCTCCCGAATTGCTCTGCTTGGCCTCATACTGAGGTTAGCAATCTGTTCTAATCTTTTGTCTCCTCATCCTCTGGCTCACTGTCTTCACCTGTGTCTAGCTTGTTCTCTCTCTGAAACCTGTCTCTGTACAATTCTCCCTGTAAAATGTCCTCCTTCCTTCTTCTGCACTGCTCTCTTGTATCTTCCCTTTCCTCTCTCACGAGAGTTGGACACATCCTATTCTGTCAAATCTTTCTCTCATTTGTCACTTTGTCTGCCACTCAATTGAAGATCACTTTCAAACTTCGGTATTCCTTCTACAAACTAATTTTACTTTCCTCGCTTGGAATTACAAATGTATGCTAAGGACTAGGCAACATCACAACTAGGAACAGGATTTTTCAGTGAATAACACAATCTCAGTGTTCAAAGTGTGGTCAAAGTTCCTACAACACTCATGCACATAAAATAAAAATAAATCTTTTTGAAAACATGGTAGAGATTTTGAAATGCAATATGATAAGAATGTGTTGCTGCAAGTGTCCACTTCATAGGCTAGCTTATTTTCCTCTGTAGTAAACCACTGATATTACAGAAATTCTGTTGCTGTTGCTTCTATAATGCTGAATTTTCAATGTTCCAGTCTATGTGTAACATTCATCTTAACAATTCCTATTTTGTGTGAAATTCCTATAATTTCATAGTAAATAGTCACTTTTCTCTGTTCATACTGTGTATACAGAGTATTTTTACCTAGTCAAATTACTACCTTTATATGGAATTTACTGTGTCCTCATTCACTTATAGGCATGACCAAATATGTTTTCCACTATGTTACTGTACCAATGTTTACTAGTGGTGACCTAAAGTCTTCTGGTATGTTCTGTAAAGCATCAGCAAAAACATCAGCTGCACCAAAATTAGAAATAACACCAACAAACAAAGTAGAAACTCCTCTCAAGGGGGGTGTGGAAGAACCAGCAAAGGTAAATCTAGAAATCAAACCCAAAACAACAATTGAAGTACCCTCTCCAACAAAGTTGGAAAAACCATCTGAAGCTGATGTGGAAGTAAAACTCCAAAATATGGAGAACATCTCCAAAGATAAAGTGGACGTTTCCCCCAAGGAGGATATCAAAGTACCTATTGATGAGAACATGGCAAGGCACCATAAATCAAATGTTGAAGAACTCCCCTCAGTGAGTGTGAATACCTCTTCAAATGTTGAACCATCTCCCATGGTGAGCGAGGACTCATCCCCCACGCTGAGTACAGGTTCATCCTCCTTTGTGAGTGTGGAAATCTCTCCTGTTGTCAGCATGGATGCCTCACTCGAAACAAGCACAGACACCTCACCTGAACTAAGTATGGACTCAGGGAGTATGGAAGTGGCCTCAGAAGGAAAAACAGAAGCACCTCTTCAGGCCAGTGCAGACTCCCACCTTGAAGCAAGTGTGAAAGGACCACCTGAAGCGAATGTTGAAGGATCACCAAAGGTGAGTGTATAAGCACAGCCTAAGCAAGGGAGTGTGCAAAGCACAGCCCAGGCAAATGTTAAGGCATCACCCATGGTGATCGTGGTAACACTTTTGAGGGAATGGTGGAAGTTTCACCATAGGCAAGTGGGAAAATGCCTTCTAAGACATGAAGATATCTCCCAAAGCTAAAGGGACTCTCCAGAGATTTCTTGAATCAGGTAATGTGAGACGCTTCCATACTTTGAGGAAAAACGTTTTTGAAGAACATTCTGGATCATTCACTGAGGTTTTAAAATTGAATTGGATTTGAAATAGAAGATTTTTATAAAGATATATTTTTATTTATTTATTATATGAGTACACTGTATCTGTCTTCAGACACACCAGAAGAGGACATCAGATCCCATTACAGATGGTTATGAGCCACCATGTGGGTGCTGGGAATTGAACTCAGGACCTCTGGAAGAGCAATCTATGTTCCTAACCATTGAATCATCTCCTCAGCCCCCAAAGTAGATTTTAAAAATATATTTCTGTGATATACTTGCATTGTGTAGTATCTAAATTTTCATGAATTAAAAGAAAATTGGAGACTTTAGGAACCATGACGCTATTTTATGCAGAATATTTTCCTATGTAACTTTTTTTTCTGTTTTATTGAATTGGTATGTTCAGAACCCAGAAATGGACAAAAGTAACATTAACCTTACCACGAAGGAACAAACACCATGCCACATACCATGTTACAGATGGCCATCATCTCCCGCCCTTGGGAGTCACCTACCTTCTCCCTTAAAGGCTCTGTAAGTAACATATTAACCTTTTAAGAATTTTACCGAAACAAAGGTCACATCAGTATTTCCTACATGAAATAATACAGTATGTAATGTAAACAGTTGCAAATGGGAAAAACCAAGTAGCTTTACTTTGTCCGTTATAAAAATCTCCAGTTTAAAATTTCCTTGTAGTGTCAATGTATCGCATTGTATAAATTTATATACTGAAAGGTAATCCATACATATTTGTTACTTTTTCATGGCAGGCAGAGTCGAAAGATACGACCTCCATCTCCTCTACCAGTCTCATCAAGATTATCAACGAAGACTTCTTTGTCATATAAAATAACCCCAGTTCAGAATATCCTGTGTGTGCCAAATGCATTAGGTATAATAGCAACGAAAAAAGAAACCATCCAAAAGCATATGGTCAGAAAAGGTAAATTCTTTCCCCAAGGAATTTATTTTAGCAACACAGAAAATTTTAAAATATTTGAATCATCATAATTTTATTCCCTAGTTAATAGAATCTTGGGGAGTGATCTTTTGTTTAAAGAGAATTAACCAAGCCCTGGTCCCCTGAAATGCTTCTTCTGTGCTTGCTTATCCACACCTCTGTTGGAGATTTTTTTTTGGAACAATTATTAAAAGCATAAGATAATGAGAGGGTTGTTATATTATTCTTGTGGGCCCTTCCAGTTCAGATATTGGCTTGATCTTGGTGGGTTCACGTAGCTACCGGTGGATGAATATGTTCCATCAGATGTAGGCCAGTTTTCCATGTGCATACATGACTGGTGATATGTGCTAACTTGTGTTGTATCCACATTCCTAAAAGTACACGCTGTTACTTTGCCTATCACATGGGTTTTAAACATGCCAGTGCTACTTGGTCTCAAACATACTAGAGAATTTGGTTCTTAGGAGAAATTGCAGCGAATTTTCTATATCAAATGATCTTTTATTATGAATTAGTTATTCTTGATGTCTTAAAATTTTCATTTCTACATAGTTTATCTTATACAACAGAATTAGTTATATCAACTAAATACTATCACATGCCTGTGTT
Source organism: Micromys minutus (assembly GCF_963924665.1). NCBI lineage: Eukaryota > Metazoa > Chordata > Mammalia > Rodentia > Muridae > Micromys > Micromys minutus. The sequence goes on along the minus strand of NC_137970.1, from coordinate 112,019,662 downwards.
GAGCCAGACATGATGGTACTCAGGAGGCAGAGGCAGGTGCATCTATGAGTTTGTAGCTGCCTAATCTACTTACAGAGTTAGTTCGAGTATAGATAAAACAAAGAAAATTTCGAGATTCTGTCTGAAACTATACATATATGTAGATAGATAGCAAGATACACACACACACACACACACACACACACACACATATATATATATATTAGAGTTATAAAATATATTTGAAATATAGAGATATATTTAAGATGTATTTATATATTAAAATATGCCTTATTTTACTGATAATCTTGGCTTCTTTCATTACCTGCAGCTAGGTAATCACATGTATATAGAGAGTTATCAAAGTTTATGCAAAAAGCAATAAAAAATAATGTGAAAATTCCACACATATGCCAGATATGATCTGTTTGGTTGAGTATTTAATATTTTTACTCCTCATTTGGATCAGGCAAAAACTTTACTTCAGCATAATTTAATTTTTCCTCATAGAGTCCTTGATTGACCTGTCTCTAAATAGTTAAACCAAAGCAGAAACACCATTGCTTTTTGAATATTTGAATATGCACTTGTTTGAAAGAGACAGCTTGCTAATTCTGTTGTGAGGGAGGAGTTTGGGTTTGAACAATTAGCATTTGATTAATTCTGATCTGTGTGATGCTTTAAATAAGCTTGACCCATAGGAAATGGCACTATTAGGAGGTGTGGGCCTCCTTGGGGTTGGTATGGCCTTGCTGGTGTGTCACTGTATTGGTGGGTTTTGAGGTACTATGTTCAGGCTCTGCCCAGTAGGGAGACACCCTCCTCCTGGCTGCCCATGAGAAAATCTCCTGGCTGTAGCACTGTCATGATGTAGAACTCTCAGCTTCTGCACCATGCCTGTCTGGACACTGCCGTGCTCCTGCCATGAACCTCTCTGAACCTGTAAGCCAGCCCCAATGAAACGTTGTCCTAATAAGAGTTACTTTGGTCATGGTGTCTCTTCACGTAATGGAAACCCTAAGACAATCTGTGTTCATATACTTTATAATGTTGGGTGGGTCTCATTTACTTTTTTGTGCGATTGAAAGGAAATAGACCCTCTAATCCACTGTTTTACATGTTTCTTTAAAATAGAATCTGGTAATAAAAGTATGGCAAGCGGTGAAGTGGTCAAGAAATCTTTGGTACAGGTACACTCTGCTGCTTATGAACAAAAAGGCAAAAAGGAGGAAGAAAGAATCCAAAAAGAAGAGACAAAGCAAAGGTCAGTACACAATAAAGGGAGTAAGTATAGAGTGATGAGAGAGAAAGAGGGGGGAGAATGAAAGCAAGAAAGAAAGGAAAGGAAAGACAGACAGACAGACAGAAAAAAGAAAGAAAGAAAGAAAGAAAGAAAGAAAGAAAGACAAAAAGAGAAAGAAGAGAAAAGAAAAGAAAAGAAAAGAAAAGAAAAGAAAAGAAAAGAAAAGAAAAGAAAAGAAACAGAATGGTGGTGGTACACACCTTTAATTTCAGCACTCAGGAGTCAGAGGCAGAGGCAGGTGGATCTCTGTGTTTGAGGCCAGTCTGGTCTACATAGTTAGTTCCAGGCCAGCCAGCGCTACACAGAGAAACCCTGTCTCAAAAATATAACAAAAATAGGGGGAGAAAGTGAGAAAGGGGAGGAAGTAAAAGTAGTAGTGCAAGAAGAAGAAGAAGAAGAAAGGAAAAAAGAAAAGAACAAGAGACAAAAGAGAAATCAAAAATGGAAACCAGTTAGAAAGGTACCAGACTGAATAGAAACACATCCTTTTCAGTCACCATACACACTGCACCTTTAAAGTGTGGTAGGACAGTGTAACAAGAAACCAAAATCATGTCCAGGATTCCATCTCAGCAGCAGTACCTAGATGATCACATAGCATTTCTGTTCACCTTCATGGAAAGGACAAAAAGACAGGGATAGGGGTTGGGTGAGGAGACAGAGACAGAAATATACAGACAGATATTGAGATATAATTGAGATTGATGTTTATGTTGCCAGGGTCTCATTTAGTCAATGAGTTACTCCTAGAAGGTGGTTCCACTGGCAAGGAATTTCAAGTTCAGCTATGTTCACTTTAACTTGAAATTTTCTTGCTCTTCTACCTTGAGATCAGTTTATGTTGTATCTTGTACTATAAATCCCTGTCCACTGAGTATACAAAATATCTAGAGTACTGGTTATTTCTAAAAAGTGATTTTTAAGGTACAGTTGCTTGGGAAAAAAGGATATTTTGAACAGCCAAAAAAAAAAAAAAAAATAGAACTTGAAAATTATTAGTCCTTGTCTTATGAAAACAGATAATGTAGCACTTGAAAGCATTGAATACTGGCACACAATTAGATCCTCCTCCAGATTACCTGTCATCCGCAGCTGATATTGGTGTGTTCACATCTCAAGAAGACATTAAAGACTCTGTCTCTATAATAATTAAAGGCTGACTATTTTTCTTTTGCGTATGTGTGTAAAGTAGTCTGGTGCTTATTAGAAATCCTTTGGTATGCCCAAAGATCTGCTTCCCTCATTTATAAAGGGTGACACTATATAAATCTTGGATAGTAAGAACCCAGAAAATATAGCAAATCTGCCGTATATGTAAACTGTATTACTAAACGCAAGCACTTTCACTATAAATGCTTAAATAGTACTGCAAGCTATATATATTAGCAGCTAAAACAAATTACTAAAGTTATTTTAATACTCTCAGCATTGCTAGGAAATCAGAAGGTATGGCAGAGAACCTGGATGAAATCCCAGCAGAAGAATCCTCACAACACAAGGATGAGCCACAAGAGAAATTTCCAACAAAGACACTTCTTGAGTTATCAGAAGACCAGAAGGAACAGCTACAGGTTTGTGACCTTGACACTTTAGCTGCACAGGGAGCCAGTTTAGAAAGTGCATTTTGCAATAGAAAGTAGTGGTCTGGAGCACTGAGCAGACACAGCATTCTCTGGCTGCGGTTTTACATTATGGTGTCCAAAAACCACATTGCCATAGCCTAGTTTATATTTTGAGCTTTAGTATATCATTCATCAGAACTAGTTGCATGTAAGCTCCTTAAAAACTTGTATACCTTGGCAGGAAACTTTTATGCATTTTTCCCATAGCTTTTAAGAAATGTAAGAAAGTTAACTCCTTGAAACTTGAAAACAGGTACTTTTAAAGCAGTAGTTCTTTTTCTTACCTTTTTTTAAAAAAAAAATTTCTTTATCTTATATATATATATATATACACTGTAACTGTCTTCAGACATACCAGAAGAGGGCATCAGATCCCATTACAGATGATTTTGAGCCACCATGTGGTTGCTGGGATTTGAACTCAGGACCTCTGGAAGAGCAGTCAGTGCTCTTAACCTCTGAGCCATCTCTCCAGCCCAGAGCAGTGGTCCTTAACCTGAGGGTTGTAAGGACTTTGAAGGGTGGAACAACCCTTCCACGGGGTCTTCTATCAGATATTCTGCATGGAAGATCTTTACATTACAGTTCACAACAGCAAAATGACAGTTATGAAGTAGCAATGAAATAATGTTATGGTTGGGGGTCACCACAACATGGGGAACTGTACGAAAGGGTCACAGCATTTAGAAAGGTTAAGAACTGCTTTATATTAAGGTGGGCAGATGTTCAAAAGGGTAATTTTGATGCCCGAAACATTTCAGATCACATTAACTTCAATCTGTGCTTTTTAACAAGACTTTGAAAATGGATAATAAATGCCTACTGGCTTGCAACTAAAATTTTCTTGTCATTCAGATATAATGAATTTAGTGATTATTTTTGCACACATTTTTTAGAAAGGCGACAGTGCCATGATGAAATCTCAGGACAGTGCTGAACAGAGAAAGAAGGAACAGGAAAAAATTATGCTACGGAATTGGCAAGAAAGATTAGAGAGGAAAAAGGTAATTTTCTGTTTCATGTGCTTTGTGTTAATTAATGTTGGGTACAGGTCATGACATTTTTCCTGAAATCCTGAATCCAGTGTGCCCCCTGTAGTTTATCCAAAGGAGCTGGCTTCTGTACAAAAGGCTGTCCTTTTATTGGTGGTACTTGTGCCTCATGGCTAGCAATATAACAATATCTCAATATACAAACCTGTAGGATCAATGTTCTTTTTAACAAGATGATTCTAGGCTGACAGAGGTTAATGGAAGTTAGAGTTTCTTCTAAATTGGGCTAGATATGCTTTACATATGGTGGGAAGAAGTGGAGGCCCCTTTGAAAGCCCAGGGTTTGGATTGTTTATAAGGTAGGGCCCTCATGTGATGCAACTCAGTGCTTGAGCTGGGGTACTGCAAGGTCTCTGTCATTCCAAGGCAGCGAGCAAGCCAGAACTGTCCTCACCTTCTGCAGTTGAGAGAATTCCTACCCCTCCCTAGAGAACGTCCTTCTTCTGTCTTCTGTTGCTTTAGGAACAAGATCTCCTGGAATCACAGCATCACTGAAGTGCATTGCTTTCATTAATGGCAGATGCAGCCATACTCTAAGAGTTCTAATTGGTTTGCAATGATACATGTTTAGTCCAGCATGCGTTTCCCTGTGTGGGAAAGGGCAACACGGGATTGCCACTGAGGTGTTTGTGTTGTGATAGTAAGAACAGCTTCAGCCATTCCCAGCATTTTGTACATGAAACAAGAACGAAAAGAAGAACCCAGCTGCGTCATTAAGTCTGTGGTGTGGGACAGTGACAGGCATTGCCTGCTATACATACAGTGGGGTAATCAATTCTTCAGGGACGCTGTCATTCCTTTTTTAAACAATTTTATTTAAAAAAAACAGAGATAAATGTACAGATTTTAAAAGCATTTTTGCATAAAAGTATATAAATATTTTTGTCAGTACTTGATTTTTTTAAAGGTTTGACAGTGTGCTCTGAAATCTTACTATTTACAATGATCATAAAGTACATGTAAAACAAAAGGTAGGATGAAAATAGTCAAAGTTTTCTTGGTGTGTGAAGGTTAAACATAATGATTTTTAAATACCAAGGATTGCCACAAGGCTGCATTCTTAGCTCTTGAATTATTAATGATTTAAGGTTTAGGTGTACCCCCTCTGAGTGGGTGCTGTACACTTGTTGTTGGTTTTTTCCCCCCTATGGACTGAGGCTTCCATCTTTTGCCCTTTTTTTTTTTCTTGAGCTTCACACAGTCTGTGAGTTGTTCCTGGGGTGTTCAGAGCTTTCTGGGGTTAGCATCCCAATATCAGTGACTGCATATTATGTCTGTCCTTTTGTGACTGGGTTACCTCACTCAGGATGATATTCTCTAGATACATCCATTTTCCTAGGAATTTCATAAAGTCATTGTTTCTTTTTTTACATAATTAATTTCACTTTATTTCATTTTTTCTCTCTTACAACTTTATTTTTAAAAAAGAGGGGTACACACACAGATTTTTTAAAGGCCTTTTGGCATAACACCATATGAATATTTTTTGTCAGTACCTAAAAAGTCAGTCCCTAATAGCTAAGTAGTACCTTTTTTAAAAAAATAAATCAATCTCTTTCACATGTACATTTTTATTTCCCTTTAAACAGAGGGTTGAGGAAATAATGAAGCGGACAAGGAAGACAGATGTGAACACCTCTAAGGTAGTCTCCACTCACCTGAGTGGATGTGACTTCCTCTTGCTTCCTGCTCCTGGTGGCTCTTCATTCTTATCAGGCTGCTGGTGATGAGGCACAGTGTCACATCTGTATGTCACTGTCCTTGAAAACCTAGAGTTTGCTTGTGTAACTCTAGTTTGCTTTCAAGTTCTCTTGTGTGAAATGCCTGCTTAGGTCTCCTTGCCTAAAACTTTGGATCCGTTGGTCTTTCTCCTACGTTTTTAATAGCTCCCGAATGTTCTAAACCCCACTTTTGTGGTTGCTGCTGCTACCACCACAGTTGTTAGCATCAGAACCGCCCCCTACAGAGAAGTGCTTTGAGTCACCACCTCCCATCTCCTTCTACTCTTTTACCCTGGCTTCACTAGCATTCTAAACAGAGGATGAATGTGAGGTGAGGACTGGAGGCCTTACCTGCACTCTTGTTTAAGAAACCATTCATTTTTAAGTCTCCCCCTAGCTGAAGAAAATTAAGGCCACCTGCCTGTCATGAGGCCAGTCAAGAAGATTGATAATTATTTTTTTTACCTTTTATTTGAAATGCCAAATATTGTCCATCAATATAATCTTTTCTTCTTTAAGATTCTAGACCAGGATGATTAAATACTTATAATCATAACTTTCTCTGCTAACCATAGGCTTCAGAAATATCTTCTTCATCCGAAGATGAGGCTGATGATGAAGACGAAACAGAAAGTGAAGGTTCTTTTGAGATGTTTCCATCAGGTTTGCTTGTCCCTCATGGTTGCACACATGAGCAAACACTGATACTACCCAAAATGGATTGGCTTTAAGAAACCTGCTGAAAATGCAGACAGAGCATAGTGCTTAGAGCCCCTGGGTCTGCTTTTGAATGAGAAGAGAGCTGGAGGCAGTAAGAAACATGTGAAATCAACCCAGCAGAATCGGCTAGGTGGGGGAGACTGGCGGTCAAGGGTAGGAAGCAAGGCTGACCTTTGGCACATCGGCCCTTATTGGTAAAGAAAAGAGGACATTCCTTAAAGATGTGTTCCCTATAATCACCAGTGAATTAAGAGCCAGGCAAATGAATGCACATGCTGGGCAGCCCTCATGTGGTCTGGCATGTTGAGACTGCTCAGGCTAAGGCTGGGCGTCTTTGCCCAGACTAATGCTTGTCTGGGCTTTATCACCTCAGGCTGGGACCCCCCATCCTATCACACCAGGGTCAGAGGTTTTGGTTTCTCTTATCTTTGTTGTTAAAGTCCCAGCTTTCATGGTCTTTTTCTCCTCTCCAGGAAGAAAAATGTCATCCATGAAACTCAAAAAGTTTCACAAATATGCCAAGATAAAGCCTCAAAAGCTAGTGTTCTTGCAAGCAGGAACTGGCGAGGTTGATGTGGAGAAAAATGTATATTTTAATGGGATCATGAACGATGTCAAACAAAAAGATCCCAAATACTTTATAACAGTTCAAGGAAAAAGCTCAAAGTAAGTCTCTTAGCACCTTATTCATCCAAACACGTAGGAAAAGTATAAATGACATTCTTAGAATGCTGAACAACATTTATTACTGATTAAACACTTAGTTTGCATACACCAAACACGTCAGGCACCCGACTAAACGGAAATAAAATAATGCCCACAGCAACCTCTCTGGGCCAAGATCACCCCCATCTTTTAGAGACAATGAAACTGAAATACATGAAGGCTTTGGACATTTATTTGCCAAATTCAATTTCAAAAATAATTCTGACGTCAAGTTATCTGTGTTTGCATGATAAATGTGGATTCATTGATTTAGTGTATGAAACAGACACTCTCTTCATCTTCACTGCTCCTCAGAGATTGACAGTCATATGCTTCTTTCCCAGATTAGTAAGCAGGCTCAGTGGTTTAGTCGGGAGAGTAGGAATTGGTTGATGAAAATGAACCCTGCTCAGATGACAGTCTGAAAGATTATAAAGCTCTTAGGCCCACTAGAAGATATAAATGTCGGCGAAGAGGCTGGGTTCTGGAAACAGTGGCCAAGGGCTCTCACATTCGACTCTTCCACCAGTTCTCTAGTTGCCTCTTACCATCTGTGTGCTCGGCTGAGTTTAAGAAAGGCAACAAGAAGCTAGAAAGACTGTCCAGTGGGTAAGAGCACTTATTATGCAAGCATAAGGACCTGAGTTCAGATCCCAGCATCCACACAAAGATCCAGATGTGGCCACATGCCCCCATCTGTAGCCTCAGCTATGGGATCGGAGAAATAGGGAAAGAAGGGTCCCTAAGGCCTTTTGGCGGCCAGTTTAGCGTCAGGTTCAGTGAGAAGAGAAAGGAATGAGGTAGAAAGTGATAGAGCAAAGCATCAAGAATCCCCTTTGGCATTTTTAGCACACATGCACGCTTACACACACACATGCATACACATACACATGGTTCCTGGGTTTGGCATGTTCAGTTGCTCTTGTGCCCTGGTGTCTGTCTCCAGGATATCTAGGATACAATTTGAATGACACTGTGTCCTGTGACCTACAGGGTCCCTTCTGACCCTTCTCATTCTAGTGTGTGGAAAGGTGATTTATTCTATCCAAGGCACTTCTCAGAATTTAAATGATAAATCTCCTTTCATGGCTTTGGAATAATCAGGATTCTAACCACAATATTTCATTCCAGGATATCAACTAGAAAACTACCTACCCGCCCAATAAGAAGCAGAAAAATAAAGGAAGGCAGCCACGCTATTCGTCCTACTCAAAGTGTCACCACCAATCATGAGTGGGTTTGTGACAAGATTATAGACCTTAGTCACACTACCACTGAATCACCTGTCCAAAAGATCACTCCTGGTTCCATCAAACAAAGTTCAATGGATTCTAAGATATCTTGCCAAAGTCTTCAGGCACATTTGGACCATAAGAAAAGAGCCAAACCTGTTTCTGCCCCTTTAACCAAGGTTTTGTCCCACCTTCACATAACTGGAAGAGCAACTAATCTTGAACGTCCCTTTGCTTCCAGCCATTCCATACTGGCATTTGGAGGAGAGGTAGAAGAGAGTGGTGAGTCTGTGGGCATCATCTAGAAAAACTTTCCATTAAGTTAGATTTGGGAGAACTCGTGACTTTCTAATAATTCCTATGCCCCGCATCTCCTGCCCCATATAAGTCCGTCTCAAGATCTGGCTTTCTCTGAGCTCTTGCTCCTCTGCCTGCCAGATAAGTACAGTGGAGGACAGAGAGCGATCCTTACAATTTATCTTTTGTCCTGTGCTGTTGTTTTTCTCTTAAAGAGTTTTTCAGCCAGGTGGTGGTGGTGCACACCTTTAATCTCAGCACTTAGGAGGCAGAGGCAGGTGGATCCCTGAGTTCAAGTCCAGCCTGATTTACAGATCAAGTTCCAGGAAAGCCAGGGCTATGCAGAGAAACCCTACCTCAAAAAAAAAAAAAAAGCTGTCAGGGCTAGGAAGATGGTTGTCAGGCAGCCTTTAGGGCCTGAGTTTAATGCCCAGCACCTATGTAAAAAGCCAGGTGTAATCTCAGCACGGGAAAAGCAGAGACAGCAGGATCCCTAAAGTTTGCCAGTGTAAGTGGAGTCAGCCCCAGATTCAGTGAGGCCATTATTTATTTATTTATGTATTTATTTATCTTTAAAGATTTATTTTTGTCATGTTTATAAGTACAGTGTAGCTGTCCTCAGACACACCAGAAGAAGAAGGCATCAAATCCCATTACAGATGGTTGTGAGCCACCATGTGGTTGCTGGGAATTGAACTCAGGACCTCTGGAAGAGCAGTCAGTGCTCTTAACCACTGAGCCGTCTCTCCAGCAACCTATTTTTTTAAAACAGCCAATAGAAGAAGGCACTGGACATCTAACTCTGGCCTTCACATTCATCAGGACATAGCATGCTTACCCACCTACCCCTCCCTGACAAAACACCTCCTCTTGTCAAAAGCAGTGTGGTCTCTTTGGGCATTGAGAAAAGAGCACCAGGGTGTCAGAATGTGAAAAGGGCCCAATAGTCACCCTAAAGGGAGGCCAGGGGTGAGTTCCTATGACATCATAAGCACCTAATCTTTTTTTTTTCTTTACTTTTCTTCCCTGGTTAGATGTGTAAATCCTGTGGGGCCTTGAGGATTGATCATCTTCAACTCTATAAAACTCCCAAGACCAAGACTCAAAATTGTCTCCTTTATACTTGAAGCTGGCAAAAGAAACACCTGTCGCCCCCCCCCCCAAAAAAAGAAAGGAAAACAAAATATACACACACAAAAAAAAAACCCAAAAAACAAACAAACAAAAAAAAACCTGCATTCAATGGTCACCTTGAGAAAATGTTAATATCACTAGAGTTTTAAGTAAAAAAGGTTTGTTTTCCTTGAAAACATCTCTGTTGTCTCTTTCTTGGGTTTTCTATCCAGGAGTGTGTGCTTCAAGGGATTCCTCAGTAAGTGTCTCTATGACAGGATCTAGTTGAAACCTTAAAATATTTTATTTATTCTATTTATTTGTGATACTACTTCAAAAACTAGAAACACAATTTGATTGTGTAGAGAACATAAGAGATTGTATGAGGAGTATGGAGTGTTCACGAGACCAGAGAGTTCCTAATATACACCAAAGGTTACATAGCAGCACACTACTGCCTGCCCACGTGTGTCTTTTATAATTCAGGGCTTATACACAGCGTGCATTATTCTGTCGAATACATAAAGCAGTACTTGGCTCTTGGCTCATGGAGTATGATTCAATCCCTTAAATATTGTATACGTATAGTAGTCTTGATCCTGAGGCCTGTCCTTCAGTAAACACACAGCTTGACATTTTTTTCTAGGCACTTGTGATACGTGAAGACAAAAGCAGCTCTATTCTTCATTTCCAGTGCAGGCACACAGATGTATACACATTCATCTTCATACGTGTACCCGCACACACATTGGAGCGTGCACGTGATGTGATTCCATAAAACTAGGACATACATTCCTTGTCCTAACACCAATGACCTTCAGCGTTTAAATCACAGATGGTTTAAAGCGGGGCAATGTTCCTTTGGCCATCTATCTTGGATTTGCAAAAGAAGATATTGACATTGTCTGATCCATGCTCCTTGGATATGTATTATGGCAGGATTCATTGGGTTTTTAAAAATATTTTTAGCTGCTGGTTCTTAGATGTAGACAGCAACAGGCAACTGTCCTGAAAGACAAGCTTCTGATATTTCCCTACATGTGTTGAAAAACTTTGTATGTGCCACATGACATTAATGTCTCAGATAAAGCAAGCTTTGTTTTCATTATAATAAAATGCAGTGACGGTGAAGCAAGTCCAACAAACAGAAAGATCTTTTCCTAGATTCATCTACATGGTGATTATGCAGACTTCCAGGTTTAGAACAGAAAAGTGTACCTCCAAACCCTGCTCTTGTTTTGGTTTGCTTTTGTTTTTCTGAAACAAGGTTTTACTGTAAAGCCCTGCTGTCCTGGAACTCATTCTGTAGAGCAGGCTGGCCTTGAACTCAAAGATCCCCCAGCCTCTGTCTCCCAAGTGTTGGGGTTAAAGGTGTGCCACCTTTTAGCAGTCAGCAGAAGTTTGGTCTTTATTTCCTGAATGAGCTATTTATAGCTGAGGCCCATTTTAAAAGTAGAATTTAATTTAATTGTTTTGTTCATCGTATAGTGAAATTCATGTTATCTCCCCTCCCTCACTCCTTCCCTTCCCTTTCTTTTGTTAAGTTTGGATCTTGCTGTGTTGCCAAGTGTACTGGCTGGTTTTGTGTCAACTTGACACAAGCTGTAGTTATTACAGAGAAAGGAGCCTCCATGAGATCCAGCTGTAAGGCATTTTCTCAACTAGTGATGAAGGGGGGAGGGCCCAGCCCATTGTGGGTGGTGCCATCCCTGGGCTGGTAGACCTGGGTTCTATAAGAAAGCAGGCTGAGCAAGCCAGTAAGTGACATCCCTCCATGGCCTCTGCATCAGCTCCTGCTTCCTGACCTGCTTGAGTTCCAGTCCTGACTTCCTCTGGTGATGAACAGCAATGTGGAAGTGTAAGCTGAATAAACCCTTTCTTCCCCAACTTGCTTCTTGGTCATGATGTTTTGTGCAGGAATAGAAATCCTGACTAACACACCAAGTCTGGTTGTAAACTTATGATTTCAAGCTGCTGCCATCTGGCTCATGTAGCTCCCTTGCATTAGTGGGTATAAGCCATTTCACCATTAGAAGTCACCATTTTTACCCACATGTGCACTATTGAGACTGTGCGATCATTCTCACTTTCTCCTTTCAAAATATTCTCCTTTTAACCCTTCGATTTGGTATCTTCCTCTAATGAGGAAAACATTAGTGTGTGTGTGTGTGTGTGTGCGTGTGCGTGTGTATGTGTGTGTGTGTGTGTGTGTATGGAAGGCAGAGATCAGTCTTGTGTCCTCTCTCAGGAGCCACACATTGTTTTTTTGAAATAAGGTCTCTCCCTGAGCCCCACTGATTAGTTTAGTCTGCCTATCTCTTCCTCCCCTGGCACTGAGGTTACAAGCATGAGCCCCCACATCTCAAGGTTTTAGGTGAATGCTGGGATTCAAACTCAGGTCTTAATGCTTAAGAGACAAGCATTTTGCCAACTGAGTTATCTCCCTAATATCTAACTTTTCAAAAGCTGCTTTATAAATCTATGCTGGGTCAGTTGGTATGTTCTTAAGTGGACATTTCTTCATGGGATAATTGAGACTACTTATGACCTGATATGCCTGTATGATTTTCAGCTTCCACTATCAGCACCATCACTAATGTGGATGCAGGCTACAGTATGTAGTGAGAACAACTTTCAGGGTCAGTTCTCTCCTTCCACCTTTACTAGGTCCAAAGGATTAGATGATCGAGTTTTCAATCATGTGCTCCACCCAGTGAGCCATTTCACTGGCCCAGGGTTCTAATCTTAATATATGGTTTGTTCGGGTACTGTAGCACCAGGCCTGTAATCCCAGCACTCTAGAAGACTAGAATGTAGGAAGTTCCACTGAATGAACAGATCATGTCAATCTCTTATTCATTCTTCATCTCAGTAAGTTTTGCTTTTTATACAGTTGGCCCCTTATTTATCCCTAATCTTTGTGAACTTGTTTATAAGACTGTGGTAGCTATTCCCCACTGTGGCTTGTAGAGCAGATGGAAGACACCAAAGCCTTCTGTCTGATGCTGACCCTGATTGCATGGTTTCCTGCTACCAGCTGCCCCGCTAAACTCTCCCATGACTGCGCCATGTGCATGCAATTTTGAAATGAGCCATTCTATCTCATTTTTAAAATGAAGACACAAGCTTGGTCAATTATCACCTGCCCAGGATGTGAACACAGGCCATCTTGCTTAAGTCCTCCCTATTAGACGTTATGTTCCTGTCTTGATGGATACTTCTAACAGTGTAGTGACTAGATAGCTAAGCCCATTTCTCCCAAACATGCAACTAACAGCATCTTCTAAAGCAGTGAATACCCTGATGACTTCCCTTACTGGTATGTCCATTTTTGTTGACATGTCCAACATGACCTCTTTCCTATGAGCTGTGCAATAAGCTCATGGCAAGCTTAATCTCTAACAAAACTGTGCTTTTCTTAGCTGGAAGATGGGCCCAGCATTTGCTGTGACATTAGACCCTGTGTATAGGACCTTTTTGCTTCTAAAGATCAGTGTTAGGGGCAAGCAACTGCAGAGACAGATAACTGGGGGTCTGTTTCTTGGTGATGGATGGATGGATGGAAGGACATTTTGTTGCAGACTGTGGACCAAGAGGTAGAGGTGGTTTTGGATATTTTAGGCTTTTCTTTTTTTTTTTTTTTTTTTTTTTTTTTTACATTTTTATGTATGTATGAGTACACACCAGAAGAGGGTATGGGATCTCATTACAGATGGTTGTGAGCCACCATGTGGTTGCAGGGAATTGAACTCAGGATCTCTGGAAGAGCAGTCAGTGCTCTTAACCACTGAGCCATCTATCCAGCCCCCAGTGTAGCTTTTCTTTAGCTGGTGTGGTGCAGAGGCACCGCCTCAGAAACCTGCATAGGTACTCTTCCCTGGTTTAAAGCTGTTTCCATAAAAAGAGACACACCCAGAGGGGACGGTCCCCATTCTTGTCAATCCATAACACAACAGAAAAAAAAAATGCTTGAGGTGGATTCTGACAAGTTTCAAACCTTGTCCTAGATGGCAAATGCTTCAACCGAACAAGAGACCACTCTGACCCCATTATCTCTCAAGATTCTGACATGCAACAAAAAGGACATTTTTAAGAATTTTGTCAAGGCGGAGCTTGTGGAAGCCTAAAACCTTGCCATTCCTACAATCCACCATTAGCTGAAATGTAGCTTATTGAAGCGCCTGAGGCCTTTGGAACCTCCTATGAAAGGACTGAGCACAGAAAGGATGCACTGCAGGAACCCACTGGTCTCCTGGGCGCTCTTAAAATAACCCCAGGGGCAGAGAAAGGGTGGGTGGTAAGAATATGAACTTCAGTTCCAACTGCCATGGGTTTCAGAGTGTCCCAGGGCAGCCCACTCTTCCCTGTCTCTCAACAGAAGACTTGGGCTGAAAGCACAAGTCGGGAAAGGTAGAGAGGACAGGGCGTGCGGACACAACAGCACAGGGGCCCTGGGCTCCGGAGAACCAACAGGATAGAAGTAGAGGAAGAACCACCTTCCTTCTCAGGTGGCCTCATTGGGATTCCCTTCCTGTCTGTCGTGCCCAAGCAAGAATTGTCAGTTCTTGCCTTTTGTGGGACATGGAGAGCCAGGAAGCACTGTGAGGCAGTTTTTGCTTTGAAAACTGGACCAGAGTGGTCCTACAGGTTTGTACATTGCAAGGAACCATTTCCTTGAAGTCAGGAGCAAGTTCTCCAGGTCTCCGGGATAACGGTATACTACATTCTCGCTGTTTCCTTTGGGCAGAATAAAAAGACAGGAGGCGTGTTCTTTCTATGCTGCTTTATTTTTGTAAGGATACACTGAAACATTAGATGGAAACAGCTAATGACAGATATGGAAATGAGGTGTTGGCAGCTACAACCACTCCTACAGTAATATATGAGTGTGTATTTTCATTACATCTTTACTTTGATATTGGCTCGTTATATATGTAATACAGTGGGGAGCGCGGGTAAGTAGGCGATCCTGCGTTTCAGAGGAGCAGGAGGTGAGAACCCAGTCCTGCCTGTGAAGGGTGATGAAAGCCCCAGGGATCTAACTCTGGAGGGAAAGCTCTAAGTATCACAAGAAACGGGACTTTGCGCTCTTCCCAAAAGCAGACAACGAGCAGACAACGGTTATGTTACAGGGACTTCACCTTGTCACTGCTTTGAAACGGATTCTTTTGATGACAGCCCTGTGCCTGCTCAGCTGCCGCTCTGGAGTTTTTGTCACTTCTACAGGATGAATCTCAAAACTGCAGGAACGTTTGAGGAGGCTCAAATATTGTCATGCAAGTTTCCAAACCCATAAACTATTTTACTACTTATTAAAACAAAATTATTAAAAAAATTAAAAAGGACAGGAGGGTTAGTCTTGTTAAGCTTCCAGAAGTAGTCACTGTGGCGGGTTTTTCCTGAAACAGGCTCGTTTTCTCAGATCTGTTTAGATGCTCCAAATCACCTGTTGTTCTATGCTTTAAAGTAGGAACGCTCAGAGACCACGCCACGTAGGGAGTCAAACATTAGTATGGGGAAAAAGTCACTTGAGAATTACAGCAAAGTTCAAAATGTTAATTCTCTGGAAATCTGTGTTAGTCGTGTGAAAGCACAAAAGAACAGAAGGAAAGTCAAAGTTTTGATAAGGAAGTTAAACCATGCATTTTGGCAAGTTCTTAACTGCCCATAGAAGGCGAGCAAGGAGTTGGAGCAGCCGCTGCAACGCCTGCACAGCAGTCACGTGACCGCACAGTGAGTTCCGACTGAGCCCCAAAGGCATCTCAGCCGGACGCTTTATCGCCTATGCTTCTTGCTTACATCATGAAGGGGCTACATGGTTAGCACTTTTCTGCTCTATGGGAAACATGCAGAAGAGTCAGTCTAAGTTTTTGTTTTTCCACTGCAGCAACAGAGACATTATTTTTGCTGCAAGGTTGCTCTTTGCTAAATTCTAATCTGATCACTGTGTGTCCTTGGTTGATTAATACTGTAAAATGGGAGAAAAGACAGAAAGAGCAATTTTAAAGAGGTAAAAGCCCACTCTTTCCCTATGGATGGTACAGAGAGTGAGCAAAGGACACAAGCGTGGTTCAAATGCCATTTTACAGGACAGGAGCCCCTGTCAAGTTACAGCTTTTTGGCACAGTCAGGGCAATACACCTGCTCGTTATGAAATACAAAGCGTTTGTTGGCCAGATTCACGGAGCATTTTTTGCAGTGGAAGCAGTAGTCGTGCCAGGATTGTCCTTCATAGGCCACCACACTGGAGCCTTTACCAAACCCTGTGGAAAAACACAAGAAAACAGAGAGAGCTGAATGAAGACGGATGAGGAAGCCAGAGTCAGAGATAAAATGACAACTTGCCCGTTCACAGAGCCGACAGGCACACAGTCAGTGTCTGCCTGGCTCTCTGCTCCCCTCTACTCGACCGCGCATTGTCCCCCGCGCCGCCACTGTCCCCCGCGCCGCCGCAACCCTTCTATGGCTGTCAAGGACCTGAAAAGATGCCAGAGCTCAGCTAATGGCTTCCTTGATTTAAAGAACCCCTGTTCCCAAACCACCACCACTATAGCTCTGTGACGAACACCGACCTCCCAGCATAACAAGTCTTTTTAAGTCAGGGCCATGACATCAAAGTGGCCACCAGGAGGCAACCTTGGGCTGTTTGTAGGGTGTACACTTACCGGGCCTCGAGGAGCGGCTAAGCTTCGATTTTTTCTATAAAGAACCACCACCCACGAGGGACAAGTCCTCTCTCCACCCGGATGCCTGACCCGGAGGTTGGCGCTGGGAAACAGGGTGAGAGGCAAGCGTTTCCCGTGGCACACTGGGGACTTCCTAGCTTTAGAGACTGGGTGGCTCACTCTTGACACAGTCCTTTTCCCTGAGGATGGCAAAAGTCTTCTCAAATGTACATTTCAAGGCTCCCCGGGGAGATGGGAAAATTGGGAAAGGGCTCAGGGCACGTGGATCGCGGCCGCAAGATGAGGAATGAAGTGATTAGCTTTGCTACTGATCACAAGAAGGTTAACATTAAATAAAATGACCCTGCTATAGCAGACCCCTCTGCACTAGCCTGTCACTATGGTGTGGAATAAAGCTAGGTTAAAACTCTCTAGCCACCCTAACCCCCCACTCCCTCTTTTTACCCGACCCCCCACTAGCTCCTCCCACCTCTTGCCCCGCACCCTTCACCCCTGAGCACTGCCTTGCTTTCAGGCTTGTGAACTCCTAGCATGGTTACTTGGTTCACAGCAGTCAGGACGTGCTCTTCATTGCAAGGGTTAACCTGGCCTGGGAGACAATCCAAACTATTTGGAGGGGCCTTTAGGGCCACCATGGCAGGGGTAGAAGGACATCATCTAAGGGCCTTTTGTGGATGGAACCGACGCCAGGAAAATGAGAGATGGTTACCATGCGCAAAACCTAGCCTGGCAGACTTAGCAAGGACTCTTCAGCCTACCAGTGATGGGGTTCTTGCATCCAGCACACTTCTTGGCCACAAAGTTCTTGTAGCAATCCACGCAGTAATACTGGTCCTCCACAGCGGTGAAACGCTGCCCAGCCAGCTTCTTAGAGCAGGTAACACACACAAAGCACTCGGCATGCCAGGGCTGATCCTGGTAAGTGATTCCTCCAGATGTGATGGCCTAGACCAGGGAGTGTAGCACCGGGATTCAGATTCAACAACCAGGCACTGTGCTGGATGCTTTGGGATACAGTATCTCATTTCATTACCACTACAGCCATGGGAGGAAGGTGCTATTATTATCCCCAATTTACAGATGAGGAGACCAAGGCCTAGACAAGGTGCGCCTCTTCAGAAGGTAATAAAGTGGAGGAGGCAGGCCTTCTCCAGAGCCAGGGCTGCTGGCTCAGAATAGAGGGACACAGACAATCAGCTGCAGCACTGCTTTCTAAGCCTCAGCTCCTCGTCTGTAAAATGGGCACAATAATTCCTACGTCACAGGGCTATCATGAAGATGGAATGAGATAATGTGTGTGCAAGTGCTCTGCAAACTGCCGAACTCCAGGCAAATGGCACTTGATGCAAAACTACCACAACATACCTTGTTGCACTTCACGCAATGCTTGGCAAACTTGGTCTCATGGCAAGTCACACAGTAGAAGTCCTCCCCTTTCGGGAAGAAGCTTCCGGTCCCAATGACTTGCTTGCAGTTGCTGCAGGTGAAGCAGTCTTTATGCCAGATGGTGCCCTTGTACTCCACATTCTGGTCTCCTGCAGGGGAAACAAGTGGATAGCCCCACTGACAGGCTCTGCAGGGAGCTGCATCCCTCAGCTCCCCAGCCCCCGCCCAGAGGTGAGGGGATGCAGGCCCTGCAGTCAGTGGCCTCCCTCAACCTGTCTGAGTGCTACCAGTCATGCCAACCCAGGGTTCTGTCACAGGTGGGGATCCTGGCAGGACCATTTAGGAGGGGTACCGGAATCCCCACTCCCCACCTCCGCCACTGCAATGATTTAAGTTTCGCTAAGGGATTGCCTAACCCAAAAATGCCTGAGGAAGAAGCATGCATGGATCACTTACTACACCCAGAGGAGGAAATGCTACATACTTTCCACTCCATTCTCTTGCCACAGACTGTTCTCTCCAGTGTTCGTTAGTCTCCGAGTGTGTGCGTGTGTGTGAGCATATATATGTACGCATATAAACACGTATGTATATGGGTACATAGATATGCTAAAATCTCAAAGCAGCTCACAGTAAAGTTAGCCCCACCATGACAAGCAAGCACATAGCATGTCTGCCCTCAGGGTGGGAGTGGGCCAGTACCTGCTACAATGGCCTTGAAGCACCCTTTGCACCTGGGGGAGTCCTCCCGAGTGGCACACTTGTTGCACAGGATCTTGCCATCCTTGGACACAAAGGTCTCACTGGCCAAGGGGTGAAGGCACTTGGCACAGCGGAAGCAGGTGTCGTGCCAGTAGCGATTCTTATAATGCACCTCCTGGACATTAAGCAGAGCAGGGTGGCCACTGTGAGGGGCACTGGGGCCAGTGGCTGTAGCCTTACCATCAGATACCAGGTTCTCCAGGGCCAGGTGACTACTCACGCCAATGTCAGCCCCCTCCATGCGGGGATGCCCTGTGGCGAGTGCTTTTAGGAGTAACAGGAAGAGGAGTACTGTAGTGAAGACGAAAGCCTCACAGTTCCCAAAGGACATAAGAGTAGGGGGGGGGAGCCCCAATCACAAATCTGAAATCCAAATGGTTCCGGAATCTCAAGCGGTTTAAGGGTTAACAGACAGATCTCAGAAGGAGAAAGGAACACATCTGGTCTCGTGGGCCAGGTCACAGTCACAGTGTCACAGCACAACACACAGTTTATTCTGTGTCCCTGGGGAAAATAAGACCCTTCCAGTCCATTCAGCTCTAGTGCATAAATGCCATTCCACAGACAATAAAAGAAAAGGAGGCCAGAGGCTATGGATTTGAGAGGAAGCATGTGGGAGCTGGGGAATGCTCAAAGAGGGTTGGAGGGAGAAAGGGAAAGGGGGAAAATGATATAATTAATTTAAAAGCAAAAACACTGTATAAAATCGCCTTCTGGCTATGTACATAGCATATATATGAAACGTAAATGAATTTTGTGTTTAGACTTGAGTATCACCATCAAGACCCTTCATTAAATACGTAGAAGTATTATAAAATAAGAAATGCAGAGTCAAACACAGATGCTATTGCTAAGCATCTCAGATAATGGCCATTCAACCTATATACTCTGAACAAGCTGGCAGGGCCTTAGCAGGTCATCAACTCCAAGGCCCAGAACATATTTTTTTAAGCTAGGGACATCAGAAACACCCGCCTCAAGTACTTCTGGCTGCTGTGATGAGAATTCAAGATGGCAGCATTGCTGGCCAGGCTTCAGGAAAAGACCTGAAGCTCACCCAGGCTGCCCCGTTCCCCCGTCAGCTACGACAGTTACCTTGGCATCAGCGCTTATGGGCTTGCGGCAGTCCACGCAGGTGTTGGCGCAGAACTTATCAAAGCACTTCAGGCAGCAGTGACGGCCGTCCTTCTGCACATACTTCTTCCCCTGCAAGGGGTCCCTGCAGTAGTGACAGTCGAACTTCTCAGACATGGTGCCCACCTTGTAGCTGGAGGGACCTGTAGGAGCAAGCAAGCAGGACAAATGAGTAAGGAAAGTACAAGGGTGCTCCGCCAGCGAAGGCCCTGGAGGTCCCAGTGTGCTGCTGCCGTGTAGCTAGGAAAACCCTGAGTCCTCAGGGTCCAGCTTCCACTTAAGCCTGGCTAATTACCAAGCGTCACAGCAACAGATAGTTCACTATGGCGCCCAGGAAGAAAATGCCTCTGAAGTGTCACACGTAAAGGGCCAGCAACTATGTGGGGACATGTCAGAGGAGGACAAGTGGGCCAGACCTTAGGCTGGCTAAGGTCACCACACAGGGGATTCTGGGAGATTCATACATGGCTGAAAAGTAACCAAGAATGGAAGGGGTAATGGGAGAGTAAGGTGGAGCAGGGAAAAAAGGATACTACTGGGCAAGGCAGGTGTACTGTGTGCATCCTAACACTGGTCCACAAGCTGCCCTACTGGCTTGCACAGACAGTTCAAAAGAATGGGGCACAGCAGAGGCTGTGACCACTGCTCCCATAGCTGTCCACCACACAGCAAGCCAGAAGCCTCCCTGCCAGCTTTGACCCCATATTCTGTCACCTTTTAGAGTCGGGGCAAATATTATTGGGTGGTCTCACTCCCTCCTGCCTATACAGTTCTATTAATCTGAATAGAAACTGAACAGCTAAGTCGTATTACCCCCAGGCACACATGCAGCCCCCAGGAACTTGTTTCAAATGTTTAAGTGGGACTTGAAACAGGCAGAAGCAGCTTCAGTCCTTGAAAAAGATCCCAGAGAGTTTCATCCCAGATATTTTCCTGGTGGCTGAGATCTGGGCAACAGACATTCTTGCCTGGCGTGGGCACATTCTGCAATTGTGAATGATTTGTCACAGTGAAGTACAGTTTCGTGACACATCAAAATCAAATCTCAGGTCCAGACAGTGAGGGCTGACCTATTCATGCAAGTGTTACCTTTTGGCATAGCTGCTGCTCTAAACAGCAAAAGTTTTCATCTGGAAAGCTGACTTTTGCAAAGGACTAAACTAATAATTCCAAGAGCCTCCTCCCTCCAGTCTCTTCAGATGAACAAACTCCCTTAACTCCCTGTGAGCACCCCAGCTGTGGCTCTCGACAACCATAAGAAAGGAGCCTACAGAATCCCAGAGCCCCGCTAAGGTCTTCTGCTGTCAGACCCTTTGCCAAGTCATTTTTCTAGAGAATACTGCCACCAGGAAGGGTTTCTATTCGTTTCCAGTTTCTTTACACATATGCTAATTTTCTTCTCCCATTAAAAGAGGAATTTGCATAAGTAAATAGACAGCAATTATTTAATTTGTGTTAGAAACACAAGAACTGAAACCATTTGAACTGAAACTATTCATCCTGCATGTACTTTAGAGAAAGAATGGGGAAAGAAATGAGCAGTTGCCTGCTACTCACCACAGCTCTTCCACCAACTGAATGGCCCCAAACTCCTGCTATGGGTTCTATTCCCAGGTTTTTTTTTTTTTTAAATGCAACCACATGTCCAAGTTGTTTGGATTCTGCTGCCATAGGCAACCAAATAGCAGAGTGAGCTAAGGAAACCACACCCTTTGTCTGGGAACGCACTTGGGCTGAGGCTGGTGAACTCTCACTTGGACTGTCAGTCTCTTCTGCCAGTCTCTCCTCACAAGGGAAAGCAGGCCATAGAACACACACAATGTCCACTTACACATCCACCACCGAGGCCCCTCATGTCAGAAAACAGACACAGTGGGTACATGTGACATTTCTGTACAACCTTGGCACAGTTGTATCAGTGTCAAGCCAATAGGGAAAACAAGAGAGCAGCTCTTGCTCCAGCTTTTCTCTAAGAACCCTAGCGATACTCCCTGGTCTATCTGTGTAAGTACCTGCAGCTATGATGGCCTGGAGAAAACCCCCTCCATCTGTTCTAACTGCTCCCAGTTGTTTGCTTCTGCCGTGTGGAAATTGTGCAACAACTGGTTGTAGACATCAACAAAGATGGGCTTTCCTGCTAAGAGCTAAGTTGAAAACCCAGCTGGTATTCTTTAGATACCAGGTCAGCCCGGTGGTACAGACCTGTAGCCCCTGCTCCCCAAGTCAAGGCCTATCTGCTCTATGGGGGGAATTCAAAGCTAGTCTCCACAACTGAATGGAACTGCCACCTCATGGGTTTTTTCTTTTCTTTTTAGGTTTTAAAGGGCTCAGGGTAAAAGTGCAAGATCTCTGTCTGACATGCATGAGTCCCTGCTTTTAATCCTTTAATCCTTCAAACCTTGAACTAAGTAAAATCAAAGACTAAGTACAAGGAACTAAGTGCCAATGGCAAGGAAGCAAACTTTGTGCAGCACAACAGTGCTATCATCCATATTTGAAAAGCAGCCACGCCCCTCACCAAGTTGTCTATTTCTTGCTTACTATCGCTATTTTAATGTCTAGAAAAGCAGTAATGGATTCTAAATATGTTTCTATTTCAGAACTGTACTGATTCCCTCCTAAAAGGAGTCCCCCCTCTTGGTATTGCTGAGCCCTTCCTTTATGGTTAAAATAGGTGCTAGGCATCACACTAAAGGAAATCAAATGCTAGAAAATACAACAAACTTCATTTGGAGGTATCTAGGGGTTTTGTCTTGGTTTTACTTTTAGACAAAGTCTAATGCTGTAGCCAAGACTAGTTGTGAACTTGTAGTAAACCTTCTTTCTACTTTGACCTCCTAAATGTTGGGATTTTTATAGGCATGAACTGGTATCTAGAGGTTTTCAAGAGAAAGCTAGTTATGCTACAGCAGACAGATACCTTCCTGCCAAGCTTTGCTTCCTATAAAAGCACGTATTTTCAGAGACAATCCCAGAAGCAGGTTCCAACCTTTTGACAATATGACGTGTGCTGAGTCACATTTACAGCTATCCTGGGATATATGTAGTCCACAGGTTGCAGGCTGGACATGCCTATACCAAAGTGTATTATAAATATTTGCCAATAAACATATACACACCTTCAGTACATTTCTTTAACACAGGTTGCTAAAGCACACAGAAGAGGTATTAAATGAGCCAACTCCAAGCTAATGGCACTGGTAAAAAAAAAAATAAAGAAATAAAGAAAGAAAGAAATAAAGAAAGAAAGAAAGAAAGAAAGAAAGAAAGAAAGAAAGAAAGAAAGAAAGAAAGAAAAAAGGTGCTCAAGTCTCAGTCCTTTTAAGTTTTAACTTTTGGCAGTCCATTTTTTGGGGGGGGAGGTTGTTTGTTTGTTTGCTGTTTTTATTGTCTTTCTTGAGGCAGGATTTACAATCATTGGCTGCCTTGGAACTTGTTCTGCAGACCAGGCTGGCCTCGAACTTACAGAGATCCACCTCCCTCCCTCTGTCTCCAGAGTGCTGGATTAAAGATGTATGCCACCACCACCTGGCTCTATTTTTCTATTTTAGAAGCAGGAGAAATCAGGATCACCTCAGATTCCCCACTACAATATACTTAAGGCCAGATTCTGTATGCAGCTGGAGACGACAGATTTCACAGGGACTATTTTAGGACTGATTTTTAATAGTTGACTCAAGTCGTTTCTATGTGTGGAAACAACTATTAATCAAGATAAAATAGACACGTCTAGGAATGTTGGATTTCTCATCTAATGCACACACAGTTTGGAAATGCTTAAAGTATGTAGTAATGTCAAATACATTAACTTTATTTAGCAAAAAGTCTAAGTGAAACTTTGAGCAACCTGAATTATCTAACTTCTCATTTTTTTGACTATATGGTTATTTGGTACAAAACTATTTCAAACCCTTATGGCATATGCTTTACTACAAAGCTGGAGTAATACATTTCTACTGGAGAAACAGTCACTACACCAAAACCTCACATAAAATAAGTGTAATAGTTTCGAGACAAAAACACTCCCAGGATAAGGACAAACGACAATGCTGGCACAAAGGTTCCCAAAGGAGAATACATGTTCTAAGTGGTGGGTGCCAAGGAAGGCAGAGCCACACTTCAGAATCCATGGAGGGAAGAGGTCGGTTTACCCCTCACCTTCATTAGCAATCAGCAGACAAGAAAGGGATAGGAAACTCCTTGGTGAGCCTCGTGCTCTTCAGCATTTATTTCTTTAGAAATAATTTTATCCCCTTAGCAATTTTTAAGTACATGAAACGTTCAACCTTTCACATGCTACAAATGCTTTGACCTACAGTGGTTTTAGCTTGGAAAGGTCATCTATCATTAAGTGAAAACATTACTACATGCAATGACAGTGCCGCTTTTTCCTTCTTCTGGGGACACTCTGATGAATTTTAATCTCCATGAACCCTTCATTTGTACATGGAAGTGATGTTTCTGCCACTATAATAGAAGCTCAGGGACCTAGTTCAGGACCTTATATATAGAAATTATTCACTGTGCCCTACTGGCAGACAGATGGGAAAAGGTCACCACTGTTGACCTTCTAATACTTCAGTGTGTAGACAGGAACTCAGAATGGATTCTGATCTAATGATCTGAGCCTCTATTTCTAGGCAAACTGACTTTTCTTTTGGGAGAATTTTTTTTTCTTTCAAGAACCAAGTTCTTTTCTACATTTAAGGGGAAATGAACCTGACACAATGCAAAATCCTATGTCCTGATTTTAAAAGTCATGTCCCATTATCCTAAGGTCCCCAAATTTAAACAGTACCCCTCAAGTCATGTGAATTGTCATATGATTTTTCCATGATATCTTTGGCATGAATGTGTTTAAGGAAAGCAATTCTGGATGGTTAGAAATCTAGCTAGGTGATCAAATGTTACTTAACCATTCTCAGGTGTCATTCTGACTTTCTACTATGCTTGCTTCAAAGGGTACATCATTCTTCATTTAATAAGCATGCTTCCTCTTTCAGGAAAACAGAAAAGAAAATTTGATTTACATCCAACACGCCAAGAGGTGCCTAAAGAAATGTCAGTATCTCAACAAAAGAATTTAGAGACTGGAGGGGTGAATCTATCAGTTAAATGCTTGTGTGATCATGAGGACCTGACTTTGGCTCCCCAACACCCACATAAAAAGGCAGGTTCCCTGGTGTATGCCTGAGGAAGTACAGGACAATTCCTAAAGCTTGTCCTAGCCAGCCAGCCTAGCTTAACTGATCGGATCTAGGTTCAGTGAGAGACCCTGCCTCCAAAAATAAATAACTGGCCTTTCTACAAGTATACCTATGCATGTATGGGGACACATACACATATACACACAGAGATGTGTGCACACACACTTAAGCAACCTCACATAAATGTGTACACACACAAAGAGAAAAATGACCTAGCTTCGAATTGAATCATAAACGTATCCACCTAACACTTAAAAACAAAGAGCCCATGTGTATCCATTAATTAGAGCAGGGAACCCCACTGTAACACTTCTTAGAGTACACCTGTTAGAAAATACTTGTATTTCACAAAATCTTGCTTGGGGTTTTTTTATACTTTCTAATGTCTTTCCTGTTAATGTTCATTTGTTCCTCAAACCAAGTGATTCAAATGAACATTTCAGGAGAAAGTGGGTGCTCTACCTAGGCACCCTTCTTTCTCTGTATGCTTTGCCTGACTGCTCTAACTGAGCAAACACTGAACACCACCCAGAGGGAAACAAAAGCAGTCAGCTCATTGCTCAGTGCAGTACGTCCGTGCCACAGCAATAAATGTTGGCTTCCAGAGAAAAGGACATAGTGCACTCCTTAGGACATTCAACAAATGGAAGGAAGCCTCAGCTGATGAATAGGACACTTGTGTGACAGACATGCTAACACATACCTGGAGGTGTTGTCAGACATTTGGGAATAAACACCTAAATAGTCTCAGGGAGATGGAACTTATGAGTCATAGGTGAAAAGCAGTCTCTCATCAAATTTTGTAGAAAATTCAGCAACAGTTTATTATTATTGTTGCTTAAAAATATAACATAAACACAATGATTCAATGTTACTGGCAACTTCTCTAGAATGCCACATTTGGTCAAAAAACGTAAAAGCTCTTTTTGGGTCACTGATGCACAGATATCACCATTTTCGTTCATGTCTGGTGTGAAAAGGGTTGGATATGTGATTATTAAATGAAACCATATCTGCGTTTATTTTTCTACCAGACAAAGCTATGACCTACTACCACTCTGTCTGTCTGTCTGTCTTGGATTTTAAGAAGGCACTTATCTCCAATTCCTTCCCTTTTTCCCCAACTCTCAGTTTCCATTTTAGCATTAAAAGGGGAGGGGCAGTGGGTACTTGGCAGGCAAAGGCAGATGGATCTCTGAATCCCAGGCCAGCCTGATCCACAGACTGAGTTCAGGAGCTGCCTACACAGTAAAACACTGTCTCAAAAACAAAAGAGGAGGGGGTTCTGGCAGGTGTATGAGGTAGTTCATTGGCTTGTGACGAGAACTAGTAACTGTAGGATATTTAAAAAATCTGAATTCTCTCTACACCCTATTTGTGGACCTTGAGTTGAAAAGCCAAAGAGTAACAGGAATTAAATTTGTTTTTTTCCCAGACAAAAATGTCCAATGCTGAAAGTATACAACTTTGTCCTTAAAATGTCATGATTGTGTGGATGGCCACTAAAAATGAGTCCAAATCCAAAGATCTGAGCCTTCCTGTTGCTCAACTGAAGCTCATTTCAAAGCAACACCAAGTTTCCTCCTGAGAGGAAAGTACTCTCTGCTTTTATGGACCAATGAACTTATCACAATGCAAACTGTTCTTAATTTGTAAAATCATATAATAAAATATAAACAATTATTCTAACAAAATTGGAATTATTATTCTGTTGTTACCACCTAGGAGTTTATGTAATATTTTTAGGTAAACCAATTGTAACTAATCTACCAGTTGATGTGGAATCAAGGCCCATTAGGGAAACTGGTCCAGCTGATGGGTTGGCAGAAAATCACCACCTCAGACATGTGGCACCAATCCATGTTTGTAAAACAATCTCTGGGGGGTTACAGAAAAACCATCTAACAATGTTTAAACACAGAATCAAAGCAGGAAGTGTGTATTACTTAATGTGGGGAACTTCACTGCAGTAGATGTACTTAGAAATACTAAAAAAGGAATTTCTTCAAAAACCATTTCCATTGTCAAAAATATCAACAGGCAACCCCAAGTCTCAAACATAAAATATGAGGAAACCCTCACTCATGGTCTTTAAGGGATAGGAAAAATTTTCAGCTAAGAATAACAAATACCATGTTTTCCATAACAGAGAGACCTGTAACTGATTCTTTAGAAAAATTAAGACTATTGTTCAGAAAAAGGAAAGATGCATTACCTCATTTATAGATACTTCATTACAAATATAATCCTCCTTCCCTCTCCCAACCCAAATTTCCCTTTCCCTAAACACTTAAGTTAGAGTTTAAGTACTGGAGAGATGAATGACAGAAAATTCCTAACAACCTGGACCAAACAACAAAATCCAATTTCTCTCCTCATATCATATCTTAGTTTTACGGGGCATCCTGAAATGTAAAATAAAGTACAAAAACAAATCAAGCATCCAAGCTTACTAGAGGAAGAATGATTTCATCTTTAAAACCGAACAAGAACAGAACAGATAGTAGCCAGGGTTTCCTTACCATTTACACAGCACCAAAATCATTCAATCCAAAATGACCTTTTAAACCAATGACAGATTCATTGGCCTGAAACAACTATCCTGTAGATAAGAGAAAGAACAGGGAGTTTTTACCTGAGTGTCTTTGAGAAGCCATGGCTCAGAGGCCAAGTTCAGGAGCAGCACCTAGACCCGTCTTCTCTCAACCCCAGATGATAATGCCGTGGCTCATTTGTGAACATACATTTAAGGGGAAGCAGCTCACACAAAAATAACCAAGAGCAGATGTCCCACCCCTCCCCTGAGATCACAACCTTAATCCCACTAGAAAATTCTTAACCATTTTAGGTGATCCAAGGGAGAAGAATAGGACCCAGTAAAAATACCAAACGCTACATATAAATACCTGTGGGGCTACTCAGCATCCAAATTAGCTTCAGAGCCAGAAAGGCCACATAGAAAGTCATCCCTGGACCGGAATAAAATTGGACTCAGCTCCGACATAGCTTAATGTTGAGCCAACCTTATTAATTTACTTTATATGCCACAGGAGCTTGTCTTCGGTCCTATAAATAATGCATATTTGTACTGCTCATGATCAAAGTAACAATAGTAGATGGACTTTTGCTACCAGTGTAATTAAAGCACTACAGCGAGAGGGCTTAAGAGCAGTATAGACATTTAATGTGTTCCTGGATATGTACCAGCAAATACCAGATCACTGACACAGGGGACCATTCTAGGCACACTAACTCCAGCATCAAACAGAACAGAACGTTATGGATCCCACACATGCACATCCTTTGCTATACCTACAATAGAGACAGTCTGTCTTACAATTTTTCCTGTTACAGATAATGATAAAAAACATGAATAAATGTATCAACTATCATACATAGAGTACTTTCATGTGGTACCACTGGCTGGACACTGGTGACTGTGAACAGGTTCTAAGAAAAGCCTCAAAGTCTGTCTAAAACCTTTCCTTTGCCCTGGCTCCCACCTCACTGGCTTCTTGCTGTCCCTTGTACCTCTCAGCCCAAAGCCTCTCCCAGCTATTCCTCTCCCCACATCAAGTCTTCACTCCAAGCCACTCCAAGAAGAAAGTCTCTAAGCACACAGTTCTAACTGGGTGCAACTTGTTCCCATCCTCTCCCTGCTACTCTCCCCCAGTCCCATATTCCTTCCATTCTGCTGCCCCTCTAAAGCATCAAACTGACGGCTCACTCGTGTGTGTGTGTGTGTGTGTGTGTGTGTGTGTGTGTGTTTCTTCTTCTTTCTCCTGCCCTGTGTTAGCGGCCTCATTTAGAATACAACTGAGCTCCCAGGAAATACTCAAAAGCTATGTGTTCGAGGAATACATTAAGACAAGCCAAATGTGTCAATTAATCCTCCAAAACACAGTTCCACCTAGAATCTAAAAAGTGACTTTGGTTAGAAACTGCAGGAAAGGGAGCCTGTCCCTCAGTGAAAGTCTGCTCCGTTTCCTGGAGTTTCTCAGAAGGATGGCTGATACTCTTCTTACTTGCTCTTGCTTATCTGGAAACTGGCATAGGAATAAAAGTCAGAATGTTCAGTTTAACAAAACAGACCTAGGAAAATAAGATACGTGCGCGACACTGAGCTCTCTTCCACACCTTCCTAGACATTTCCTTGTTCACGATGATATTATAACAGACTGACTACTCACAATACCACACCCTTAAAATCAATGTACACTGTTCACCGAGGGGAAATGGTCTTACTTTATTAGATGATTAACCTTTATGAATCTTTAGTGAGGCATTCCTTTCAGTATGGTCTGTGTATTTTTAAATGCCTCCTCTTAACAGTGCTGCGGACGATAAGGTTTGTGTAGCTAATGCTGTCTCACAGGACATCAATTCTAGTTTCAAGTTTCACACTGGGATGGCAGTTCATTTAGGTGTTGACTCATTTTGAAAATCAAACACAGATTATGGACATATGGCTTCATGAAGTTGGCAAATACATTTGGGTCTATTTTGCATCAAATATAAGAGAACATGTAAAGATAAGAGAACTACTTTGTGAGCACTAGTCAATGGTGACAGGCCAGTGTGATCCGAGTGCTCCACCTACCCCTGCATTTCTTCCACTTGCAACAAACACCATGTACCCTGGCTTTCCTGACTATGAGGCATGACTGCCATCTGCTTAGACACTGACTCTGAATGTTAATACTAGCTCTCACAAAATTTGGCTTTTCAGCAAACTTAAAGCATTATGGGATATTTTTGATGATGTTGTTAGTTACCTTACAGAACTTGATGGTAAGACCCTCTTACAGAAGATACTGCAGACAGGAGTCTTGGAACATGGAGAAATCAAGCTGGTATTCACCTGTAAGCTTCATTCATACTGGGTAGCTTTCACAGTGCTGGAAGGTACTATACTACACACTACCAAAAGAGAAGAGTACGCACTGTCTTACTCAGCTATGAACCGTGCAAGCTACAACAACAACTGGACTGATAAGATCAGCCTAGTAGGGCAAGAGTGGCATGAATGTTATGCGAGTAACCAACCACTTTATGATTATATTTAAGTCCTACTTTACAAGATGAAGCCTATATCTTATTGGTGCTAAGAACATATGGCTAGACAGGTCATAGACCATAGGAGAGAATATACTACTGTTACTGTGCTATACGGACATAGTATTAACTGATTTCTAATGAATTATCATTATAGCCATTAGTCTATCTCTCAACCTTCATCAGAGAATCTTCTTTTTGTAGTAGATGATGATTAAAAGAGAAATCCCATAATTGGTCAAAGCATAAAGGCTAATACTAAAGAATGTTTAGTCGTAAATAGGACATCTATGCTACATCCCCTTTCCCAAGGTTTATAGGTCTTTGTGAAAGAGGAAAAAGATAGATTGTAAGAGCCAGGGGTCATGGATGACCACAAGGAAATAAGTGTTTTTCCAGCTACAACAGGGCATTTGCGCATATGAATTCACAAGCAATCAAGATACCATGTACAAAACATTCACAGGCTCTAGCCAGACAAAATCCCAGGTTAGAGGGAAAGGGATACCAAATCCAACCACTAGCTGAGTACCTATTGCCAACTGGTAGCTTCTGGGAGAGAAAGAATCATTTTTCTTTAAGGATGTGGCCCCTGGCAGGGTGACCATGCTTCAGTGTAAGGCCACATACCTAAGAGTATAGGAGCCACACAAACTATACTTGATAGATTAAAAAAAAAAAAAAAAAAAAAAAAAAAAAAAAACCCCACAGGGTCGAGGGAGTTGAATCTGGTAGAATGGTAGAGACAGAGGTGAATATGATCAAGAAATATTGTATGAAATTCTCAAAGAACTAAGTAAATTTGAGGATAAAAGATAAATAAAATTAAAACTTTAAAAATACCATTTTTCTATGAGGAAAAAATACCTCAGCAACAACAGTTAATGGTTCAGACAGCTTAATGGCTACTTAGCAGCTACTGAAACAGTCATTAAGTTCACTGGCATTTGGACTGATGCAGTTATACACCAATAGTACGATATTTAACAATCACTTTGATAAGCACTGTACTGTTTACAAAGATGTACTGTTTACACTCCTGTTGGGGAAGTTGGCCGGCAGTCAGTGAACAATTCTCTTTGGCACCTATCCTGTGCTAGCCAAATCAGGGTGACTTTTTATTGAGTGCTAGCCATCAAACGTCTTCAGTCCCCTCTAGCACGTGATCCCCCCAAGGCCATCCATTTCTATCAGTGTATTACTCATCTGTGTCCTGTAACAATTCACCAATACATTCTATCTTCTCACTGGGATCATCCATGATTATACTACCCCATCCATTCTCCTCTCTTATGTGAACCACTTGTTAAATATCTTACTACTATGTGCTGCAAAGTGATTTTCTAGACGGGAAAAATAAAAGTGTAATCCTTACTGTGAAGTATTACCTGGATAAATACACAAATTATTTCCGTGGAAGGCAGAGCACTATATTACAGGAAAGATATGTAGTGTTAACACTGGTTATCAATGTCAAAATAGGTACCAGAAAACACTTGCTAGAGATCATGGTGTCTATGCCATGACTTATTCCTGATTAGTGAAAACTGTACTGGGTGAAGGCCATTCAAGAAAAAGGTAGAATGTGGGTCAAGTTATGAGAGGAATACGAGGTCCAATCAAGAAGCAGGAGCAAGTCTGGTTGGGAGAAGGCTGTAAGAAGCAGCCAAGACTAGAGGCAGGAAAGCCAAAACACATAGGGCTTATCATTGGTGCACATGAGGAGTATGACCTTAGCGACAGAGGCAGTGATGAGAGTAGCAATCAGATGAAAAGCTGGAAGGCTGGGAATTGGCCTTGAAGGGTACTCCATTTGACCAGATATTACAGGACTGAAAGAATGTGAGATGCTGGCAATGGGGACAGAAAGGAAACATTAGGTAGAAGGAATATTATAGGACAGGAAAGATGAGGGTTACTGCTTGCAAAGAAGGGGATACAGTCAACAAGCCACCTGCAGTTGAGATTCTGGGTGAGCAGGACAGTACAGAAAGGAGTGGCACTTCACCCACTCCTCTACAATAACACTGTTCTGTGACAGCAACAGTGAACACACTTTAATGGGATCTAGCTTTTCAAGTAAAGAAAGACGGAATGTAAGATCACAATGGGAATCCCACATGAGACAATTCTCATGCTGCCATATATAATCCTAGGCTCTACCTCTCAACTGCCACTGAGAGGATCACACTTCTGAGTTCAAATGGTTGAAACCCAAGAGTCAAACAGCAAATTCAGTGACCCATTTGGCACACATATATTTCAAGAGCTCCTCTGCCTTCACAGTGACTTGTGGTCAGCCTTCTGTCTTACTCTATTTTCTTTTGACTCAAGACATTTTCCAAATTACTGAAAACTTACTCAGACAATTAAATGCCACTAGTCATGGCCAAAATCGAGAGCCTTATTACAACCAAGAATGGAGTCTTGGTGGTTTCATCTTGAACCTAACATTATTTATTCTTGCCTACTACTAATAAATTAATACACAGTATGTTTCTCTCAGTATAATTTTGTCAGCCTACAAGTCCTCCACCACCATTTCTCCTCAGTGAGTCTAAACACAAGATTAAAGCATCACGTCATGTACTGTGATATGATGTGATTCAATGTTGACCTGTCCAGGGTACTTTGTACCCTGTGTACTCTTGCCAGAAATAAGACCAGGGCAGCTTCAGCCATCTCAAGTTCCTGGCAATCTTTAAGGCTGGAAGAGCCCTATTGCCAACTGACATGTCCAATTTTGCAATGTCACTTCTTAAATGTCACAATTCCCAGCATACCCATGAAAGAACAAAATGAAGGAACAGTCTGGGATCACAGAAGTGCCATTTTATAACACTAGAGCCAAATGAAAGCCCAGAATTCTGCTTGCCCCCAAGGTCTCTGAACCTCAGAGAAAAGACAAGACTGGCTATGGAAAGGGGAATACCCACTACAAATGGCATAAGCTGGAAAAAGAAGACTATAAATAGCAAGGCAAATTGAAAACGCCACATAAGTGTACTGAAGATAATTTACTTTGCAATTCACCATGGCCCACGGTGACTTTATAATACTCACACAGGGATTACGAACGAAGCATATATAATGGCCTCTCTCCTTTAATTTTTAAAAATGTCATTCCATGATTAGTAATAATTTTGAAGTCTCTTGTCTTTAAGGTCTATCCTTTCCCACATTTTTAAAGACCCTCACACCAAAATACAGAAACTATTGCAACCATATCCAATGGATATTTTTCATGAGACTCTGACCAGAAGTCACCATTAATATAACACTGAACATACGGCTATTAAAGTAAAGCTTCATGATAATGGTCTCAGATATTAAAACAAATGATCAAATACCAGAGGTGGTACTTAGAAAACTGAAACGATGAAATAAGAGAACTTTTAGAAGAAAATATATAATGTAAATATAGATCAAGGGAAAATAAACGTCTTATGAACCTGAGATGCTACTGGTAGGGATAAATCTTTGTCATATCTTAGGTGTTAAAATTCTCTCCTAGTCTATTTCTACCAGCCACTTGTGATCTATCTATTTTATTTCTCTGTTGCCATGTGCCATGATTCAAAACACCCTTTCAATCATCCCCAGTCCTGGCATTCACCAAGTCCACCTGTTATGGGCCTTTCAAGCCTCAGAGAGATGTTAGAGGGCTAAGCATTCCATGGCCCTGTTCTATCACTTACCCAGCTATCCTAAAAGGGAAGAAGAACAAGCCAACTAAAGTAGCCATGCCTTTAGTCTTTCTTTGGTAGTGGGGCTGGAATCCAGGACCTTGAAAATGCTGGGCAAGCACTCTATTACTGAGCTACAACCCTCCCCCTCATATCTTTATCCTTAGTGCTGACAACTTTGATTGACTGCCTTGATTAGAAAGAGTTCATAGTTCTTCACAAGCCCTCTTTCCTTGTGTGAAATATTTAGACTAGTGACATATAAGCTGTCTTCTTTTTACCAAAGGACTCTGGTTACTAGTTTACACTATTATACATTCCTCTTCTCAAACTGTAACCAGAGCATAGCTCTTGAACTGAAGTTTTTGTGGTTGAAGAAACTCGTAAGTGGTTAAATGGGGTTTGCTCAAAAGAGAATCAGAAAATGTGGTGGAGTGTAAGGATGACAGGAAGAAAGAGCCCAAGAAGTGCCTGGATGCCACCCAGGGAGCCCTTACTTTGTTAGGTGCTGGAGGTAACTATCTTGACAGTGGAGCCAATCTGGATTTGTGGCAAAGTGAAAAAAAATTAGAGGGCTAAAGCTCACTTGGCTTCTATCTGTCTCTGTTTGCCCCACAAACGTCTCAATCCAGACTCCACCCAACAGTACTTACAAGCACATCCAAGAGAGTAGCAACCCACAGTGACTCATGGTGAGGGCAAACAAGAACAGCTTTCTGTGGAAAGAGCTATTTTGCTGTGCTATGCCAGGTACTATTTTGTGAAAACTGACCTGGAGATCTTAGTGTGTGGTCTACCAACAGAATATGGCCCCAGTGGGTAGCTTGTCTTTCCTGACAGCCAGTCTATATATTATGAAAACAGAGATCCGGAAGGACAAGAATACATCATGGGCCAAGTCTGGGGTATTTTCATTTGCATAGTGTATTTCATAGTCATGCTGAAAATAATTTCCAACTCAAGACACTGTTCTTCATATATAGTCAAACTGATTTCTATAAGGGGTCTTTACTCATTATAGCATAAAACCTGGGAATGAGGCTTATGATAAATGATGACTGACTTGGCTCACTAAACCTGAGATTGGGGGATAATTATTTGAGCTGGAAATAAAACAGTGGATCCTCTCATGTGACACTAAGCGTGTAGTCAACAAGACTATAAACTCTGGCTAACTTTAAAGTGGCAATTGACATCGAGCTGTAAGACAAAGACTAGGCTAAAGGGAGGAACAGGAACAGGGTTTCCAGAACAACCAACACTTCAGAAAAAGAGTGAGTAGTTTCAGATTGCTATGATCTCAATGGCAGTCAGCAAGCACATGGAACACAATGATGAGAACACAAGAACGAGCAAACAGGCCTTACAGAAAAGAGTGCAGTAGGGCTGCAGATAGCACACAGTAGGAGAGCACAGGCTTACACACAGCCAAGGCTCTGGGTACAGTTCATTAGCACACCTCAGAAAATATCTTAACTAGGTCTAATGCGGCAGAACTACTAAAGGACATATGCTTGGAAAGACTGTCACATTAACCTTTATTTCTGCCCATCTTGTTCTCTAAAGTTTTATTGTACATATATACATGGCTTTCTTGTATGTGTGTCTACCATGTGCATGGCTGGTGCTTGTGGAGGTCAGAACAGGGCATCCAAACCCCTAGAACTAGCGTTACAGACAGTTGAAAACCAACCACATGTGGGTGCTTGGAATAAAAACCAAGTCTTCTGCAAGAATAGCAAGTGCTTGTAACTCATGAATCATCTCTCCAGCCTCATTCATATCTACTTTTAAGCAGTGGAACAATAAAAAGGAACAACTAATGATAAGTATGCACCTCTTGTATATAGATATGAAAAATGAGACAGTAATCTAATCATTCTAGTGCATTCAGGGACTTTCAGATAGTGTGAATTGGACAGAACTTTTCAAATCCCTTCATAGAAAAAAATTTAAGGCTTACTTTTATATGAGATTGGTTCAACAATTAAAGCCATCATCTTTAAAAGAAGTAATTGTGATTTTTTTCCCCAAATTTACTATGGGTATATCTATTTCATAAAGTTCAGGTAAAATAATGTGTTGGCTGATGGAATGGACTCTGGAGCCATAATGTCTAGATGGAAAGTCTACCTTTAACACTTTTTGGATATTTAACCTCTCTGTTATTCAACTTGCTCATCTATAAAATGGAAATAATAATGGGACCTACGTTATACTATTTTATAAAAAAGAAAGCATATTTATAACTCAGGACAATGACACACAGCAATCACTATATATTATTTATATAACAACATTACAAAAACTGTAGTTGTCCCAAACACCAGCTTCCTGCAAATAGAATTTATTAAGTTCACTAGTTCACAGGAGGTATGTGGAAAGGAGAGAAGAGTTTGGGATGCTGGCCAAGAGCCTGGTTTTAAAGACCATGGGTCTGAGAATAACTGGAGAACTTGGAGCAAAGTTCAAAGTCCTCAGGACTAAGAGGAATGAAGGCTGGCACCAGAAAAGCCCATAAGCAAGGGCTGTGTATCCAAACACGAGTAAGAATGGTTTCTGAACAAACAAGAGAGACCAAGCGATAACAAAGCTCTCTGGATTCTCAAGGGCATGGCTAGGTAGATGGAGGGCACCTGCCAGGCCTTGGGGTGACTGCAGGTCTTTCTTATATCCTTCCTACAAAGAAAGAACTCAATTAAAGTGGATGAGAAGGCCTTTTGGACCAAAGTTTACAGACTTTCAACATGACTTCTGTGTATGAATAAATAAGGCAGATTAACTTTGCTTCATGTGCGTCTCAGAACTTAAGTTGGTCTCTCAGCACCACCAACAAAAAGAAGCCACTTACATCTAGGAACCAGCTCCGGGATACAGACCACAATTGCATTCTATAAGCCAATTTTCAATGAATGCCAGGGGAATACATATCAAAGAGTTATTTAATTAAGCCATGTATAGGACAAACTCAGCTGTTCAAGTGAAATAAAAGTTGCCATTGTTGGATCATACCTTGGGAATGTATGCCAAAGTCCTCAGGTCTCAAGTGTTAGAAATAGGTACTGTTTGCCCTACACATAATTAAACACACACCAAAGTCATCCTCGCATGTCTATGCCGAGATAAATTCTAGGTTAAAAGGCAAGAAGAGGACTTTCTAACCAACCTGTGGACAGGACAAATGTAATGATAGCAACTAGCCCTTTACAGACAGCAATCCACAATGAGCCAGAAGCTAGGAAAGAAGGTGAATATAGAAAGAAAATCTATACTGTCAGGCATACGGAGATCACCCAAGACTCCTAAAGCTAATCTCCTCCATAAATCCCATGACTCAACTCACTCCAACAGAGCACATGAAAAGGGACAGTAGCAATGTGCAGAGGAAAGGACAGACTGCTCTCATGTCTTCCCTAGATGCAAATCCCATCGCCTCTCTAGTAGCAGAGTCTAGGGAAGGCCCACAGTCATAATGTCTCAACCCTGTGTCATTAAAAAACAATGTTACCCATACTTCTAGCAATCAGGGATTTGTTTGGCTTAACAGTATTCCTCTCTAAAATGAAAAGATTGTTGGTAAAATGGTAGTAAACGTAGCCAAAAGACATCAACATGGGAAGGGCTGCAGGCAAGAGAAGGAGAAATTACATATCTTAATCTTTGTTAAGTCTAAGAGTATTTTATTATTTATTCAGTTCTTTACCTTGTTTTTTTATTTATTTTGTTGCCAATTTATATTTAGGTAAGTGTCCATGCCAGTACATAATGAGCTTTCATATTCTAACACACACACACACACACACACACACACACACACACACACACATCTATAGATATAGATATATAGGATGCAACCACATGGATAGATCACAACTGAGTGGGTAACTCCACTGTTTCCAGATATTGATTTCTAGTGTTTTCTCTCAATAAATGCTGCTGTAAAAACATGTTCTTAAAAGATGGAATGTACCAAAAATGTGGCAAGTCAAGAAGACTGAGCCACACTAAAGGGATGGGAGTTTGGACTAGAGAGAAAAGCAAATGGATAGAAGATCTCAAAGGATCAGGTAGCACCCAAAGCCCAGTGAGGTGGCAGGTTATTTCTGTGCACAAAGAGAAGATGCCATCTAGAAATCTCATGCCAACTGTGCTAAGATAACCTTTAGCTAATAAGCCACCCAGAGAGGAAGTAGCTTTTGATTCTAGGTGACTATTCTTTAGAGCCAATCATCAAAGGACCTTGCCTTTGATTTTAAGCAACTTTAAAACATCCAACTTAGTAAAAAGCTTATACTTATCATGTGCATATCACACACTCATGCAGAACCACACCAAAAGGTATTAGTTGCAATAGAGGACCTACTTCTCAATTGGGGGGGGGGGTGTCTTGGTGTTCACTAAGTCTTTATGCTGAAAAAACATTAAAGGACTTGGTGATCAAGTGTTCATGTTGCCTTCTTTATCTATCTAAGAGGCGGGGGGGGGGAGGGAGGGAGGGAGGTAGCCTCCCAACTAGGGATTATGATGGGAGCAACTTGAGATGGGCAAAGCCCTTCTGGATGATGAGACTGGAGACGTACCACTGATGCACCAAGAAAGTGCACAGCTCTGAGTCACAGGTCTGACCTTAAAACTGCATGCTGGGAAAACAGCAACAGCCCTGTTCGTTATGTAAGCCTGTCATGGAGTCTTGAATTATATCTACATCAGAAATGTTTCAATTCCGCCTGTAGTTGTTCCTACTTCAAAGCCAAGAGGACATTGCCGCCCTGAGCCTCACAGTCCAGTCATTTCTCAAACAGGCACTTGCTTTTAAAAACCAAAAAGAAGGTACAAAAGGTCCTTGACTATTTGTCACCGATTAAACCATTTCTGCAGCTACACAAATTAAATATCACCATTACTCCAACTTCACATTAAGCATTTTTTTTAAAGTTGCTGTGGGTTGCAAGAGAAGGGTTGATGTTTATAAATCAATGTAACCATATGGAATTTTTAAAAAGCCAAACGCCTTCCCCTTACGGATCAGGGATCTATGAGGAAGAAGAGATGGGAAGATTGTAAGAGCCAGAGGTGGTGGGTGACTCCAAGGGAGCTGTGTTGGGAAGAAGCCAGCCTGGCTAGTTCTGCTAGAGGTTAACGTAAGCTGCTGCAGCAAAACACGAGGACGCAAGGATAAAGAGAATCTACTCACTTCCCTTCCCACTACCTCTTCATTTACTGTTACAAATACACACTTACGCTTCTATAAAGTACCGTCCTGGATCAGGAACTATACTGAGAAGACATGAATTTAGGAATATAAAAACCCAAAATCTTCCGTTTTGTTAATTTTTCAACATTTGAACAAATTCAAAAAATTCAAATACCATTGAAACAAGGATTGGTGGTTTATTTATAATCCTAGCACTTGTGAACCAGAGGTAGGAGTATTACCATTTCTAGGACAGCCTAATCTATACAGCAAGTAATAGGCAAGCTTAGACAATCTCCAAAGACTCTGGCTCAAAGAATAAACAAAAATGTCAGTTAAAATGTACAGTCATTGAGATAACAATATTGAACTTAAATTCATTTTAATTTTTTATTTAACAAAATTCAGAACAATGAGTATTTTTTTTTCTGGCCTTAGTGTGTTGTACCTAGAGGAGAGATGCCACGCTTGGAATCCATTTCTTCACAAATGTGATGGTTGGACTACTGAGTTGTTTACCAGAACATTAATTTGTGTTCTTCGTCAATAAAATGGGGATATCAATAGCTAACCTGCTTTCCCTATAGAATTTTAGTAAATGTTATGTGGTCAACATATTCTGTATCTAATACTGATACATGAATTTCTGTGATTAGAAGCTTCTCTCTCCCCTTGGCACAAACTTTCAAGTACGTTAGATTTAATAAACTACTATAGTTTTTTTTTCAGTTTCACACAGAGTTGGGCTATTTCACTCCTCTTGTACTTAGATAACATCTAAGTCTTTGCATAGGCACAAGTAGCTGAAACAAATGTATAAAATGCAAGCTCACATAATTTTGGTTCTTTGCTTTGATGTATAAATCAAAAGCACTCGCTCGCCTCTACAGACTTGCATAGGGTATTTTTAGCCACTTTAAGTAATCGACATGGTTTATCCTTCACTCTTTACAAAGAAAATAACTTGAACAGACTTCAACAAGCGAAGAACTATAACTAAAGTTAGTTGTAAGGCTTTTATTTGGTGGAAGAGGCAATAAAGGACGGAAAGCTCTTGTTTAAAGGGTTAGAGCTTTAGCAACGACTTGAAGAAGTGATTAATCCCTCTGTAACACAGCCAGGACGGGCTTTATTTTCCTACTGTTATGATGGTAACTTAGAACACACAGAACAACAATATCAAATATCAATTCCCTCCAGAGCTGTAACTTTCTAAATGTAGTCATTAGTAATTTGTCAAGATTGTCATTAGGCACACAAACAGATGCTCAGTACCTAGCAATCTGAACTTCTGTGCCACCTTCTATCCTCAAATGCTATTAAATGTAAACCAGGTCCCCTCTTAGTGGGACAGCATTACAGATGTTACAGATGGATAAACCGAGACATTAGACTAAGTACCTTGCCCTAAGAGAATCGGATGAGGGCAAGCCAAGAACAGAAGCTCAAGTACTGTCGCCTGTTATTTGCATAAATCCAGAGAACTTTCCACCTCCCCACTAGCCAAACCTTACAGAATAATCAAGTTTTAAATATTTTAAACATATGCCTCATAGTTAATATCATTAATCTCACCTCATTTATGGAAATATCACTGAATTGGTGGTAATGTATATATGAACTACAGAATATGAAGTATTCCTAACTTTTATTGGTAAAAATAAATCTGATCTGAAAGCTTAATGTGCATACCTGAATTCTAATGAAATCTT
The DNA here is from genome assembly GCF_963924665.1 of Micromys minutus. NCBI lineage: Eukaryota > Metazoa > Chordata > Mammalia > Rodentia > Muridae > Micromys > Micromys minutus. The sequence continues at coordinate 111,979,096 of NC_137970.1, read as the reverse complement.
TCATACATCTGACCTATAGCAGAAACAGGATATAGCTTAAAACTCAGCTCTTACACTATATATAATAAATCAGTTTTATTATGGGTGGTTATGAAGCCACCACAGGACAAGTCAGTCACATTCTGAGATCAAAGGGCAAGTCAGTAGTAGATGAATTGAAAACTTTGCAACCTAATAGTCTCTCTCAAGACCGAAATGCACATTATCCCACCATGCCAATGAGTTTTTATAGGCAGTTAAAGGGTCATGTGTCTGTCTGTACGAAGCAGTTGGTCAAGTTTATATAGGTCTTTATATATAATTCTTTCCGATCCATTCTTTGCTAACACAACAGAAGTCTATTTCCCAACCCAAGCAACAGCAGCTGAAAACCAAAGTGGACCACAGAGGATTAGTCCCTGCAGGAGTATGGAAAACCACTTTTAAGGCCTTCCTGGTGGCTATCTCAAGAGCACTAGTGAGTGCTTCCAAAAGGAAACATGTCCAGTCAGCCCCATGGCCAAAGAAGTGTTGGGACCCACTCTGGGGGACAGAGTGAAAGGACTGACACACCTTTAAACAACCAGATGGAGAGCTTTATCCATAAGCAAGGACAAAAAAAGCCATGTCCTGGAACCTTTCATGTCCATCCCCACATACTCTGTTCTGTGTATCGAGTGTTGTTTTAAGAATTCACACTTAACGCTTTGAGTTTAAGACCAGGACTTGGAATTGAATCCAGCACAGGCCAATTTAGACTTCAGCTAGCTGTTCTCCTGCCTTTCAAACGCAACAGAGAAGACGGGAAAGACCAACGTTAGAAGACAACAACTGTTTTAAGGACGATCCCAACTCTATAAGAAGCTATTTGGCTTCTAAATGGAGTAAATGAAATTTGTAAGTATATCCTGATTTAATGAGAATTCAGCAGAGTCTCAGTCACAGAAAGAGTTTAAAATTTAACACAAGCCAGTGGTTGTTTTTTTCCCCCAACTCTATGCCAGAATTCCAGAAATACTATTACTTTTGAAAGTACATTTGAAGAATTTATTTTACATCGTTCATGGAATGCTATGCCAAGTTAGCCACAAATGTGCAGTGTTCAAAAAGTTGGACTTTGAGCATATAAAATATATGAAGTTAACTGCTAAAGTAATCTGCTAGCTTTTTGTTGAAATACATCTCCAGGTTAAAAATATACTAGCCTGCAGATATATACAATATAAATGAGTGAACAAAATGCTGTTAAAGGCAGACTACAGAAGAGAAGCATACAAGTAGGTGGGTACTGAGAACAAGATCAGCTTTGAAAACGTTCATAATCAAATGTTGGTGGAAGTTTATGGACGGGCATATTGCTCTCAGGATGCAGTTGGCAGAGTACTTGCCTCCTATGCAAATGATCCTGGATTCAAACCCTAGCAAGGCATGAAACTGAGTGTTAGCACACATCTGCAAACCAAGCACTAGGCAGATAAAGGAAGGAAAACCAGAAGTTCAAGGTCATCCTTAACCTTTAACTGAATAGTAAGGTGAAAGCAAAACTGGGCTATGAGACCTGCCTTTTTTTCTTTTTTTAAAAAAAAGGGGGGGGCAGACAACGGGGAAGTAAAATATGTATATGGAAAATTGTGAAAACTTGATCACAAGTCTACACAAGCAGACAGGGGCCTTTAAAACGCATTAAAGACTATGGGCACAGAGAGCAATACCATTTGGAATGGAAGGAGGCAGTGCAAGTGCCACTACCTCCAAACGAAAGGACTCTGCCAAACTCATTTGAAGGGTTTACTAGCACAGTCAGAGAATCCTTAAAACTCTCATACGGAACAGCTATGCTACACACACGCACTGTCAGACTTTCAATAAAGTTTCCTAATCCATTCATAGTCCCTTCTGAGGGATGAAGCTGGATCCATCAGCCTCCAACGTCTTAACTGTATATCCCCCTTTATGGCTGTTTCAAATTTAAAGTGTATACTCATCCATTCCCAGATTCCTGAAGGCACTAGAAAAAACTAAATATAACAGATGGGTAAGTGCTCACTGTAACTGGAAACCCAAATGTAACATCAGCTCTCACAGGCAGTACCTTAACACCAGTGGCTTTAGTGTGATGGCCTTACTGAAGACCTTTTGTCTTTAGTCTCCCAACAGAAATGCTACACTGACATTGACGGATGACTGATAAGTGCTAGTCAATTTTTTATTTTAAGTTGACATTAATAACCTTTACTTCTCTAAAGTCAACCAGTAAGAGTTCCTGCAGAATGCTGAAATGTACTATAAAACACAGTTGTATGTGTCTGCTGGTTTAAGTTTTAAAAAGTAGTATAATAAAAAAAAATTAAATGTAAGTAAAATATTGGGACAAGCTCTGAAACACTTCAGAGAATTCCAGAGTTCTATGGACTATAATGTAAAAGCTATCAGGCTGAAATTATTCTTTTTCATTCTCTTAGTACTTATTAAATATATGGGGTGTAGATTTCATAGGAAAAAGTGAAGCCACATTGGTAAACAACTACCTACTTGTGACTTTTTGCCTTGCTATCATAATGATATCATAGGGTCTAAGACTAACGTCTTTTGCTACTCTCCTCTATCCCAACTGTCTGGTGTTATTCATATGAAAAGAAAGAACCCCTAGCTATATATCTGAAGCCAGTCTTCTAAGAATTAATAGTGCAGATAATGTGATTATGAAATGTGGTGGGCAAAAAGAATAGTATATGTGTCTGTATACTTATGGGTAGAAATAAAATCCCTAGATTCTGAAAATTGAGCATATTTCACATTCAAGTTAGCATCCCTTCTTAGCCACCACCAAAATAAATATCATTATCTCACCAAGTCTGATAACGCATTAAAAATGTCAAAATTGAAGCCATGGGATGAAATATATTCCAGACTGTTTAGGGTTAAATAATCTAAAAATCTAAGACAGATGATATTAATAGGCCAACTATAGTAAAAGGTTTAATTACAGGATCCAGATGATATGGTTAGAATTCCCTGAAAAAAAAAAAAAAAAAAACTAATAAAATTTGTGAGCATCCTCTGAACCATGAAGTTGTAGGTGTGATATAATGATTTTTATACATTGTTGAAGATTCTGGAAAATAATTCCCTGAAGATCTTCCATGTGTTTCTTTCCTAGGACCAGTAGAGATTTGATGGTGAGCATTTACGTAGACAATTGTTAGTGTATGCTGGCTAGGAGATTCACAACCCATTTTTGGCTTAAAATTTTTTTATGTATATTAAGTGTGATGGCTATCCTTAGTTGTGGTATTTTTCCTGTGTGTACCTAGGCTTACAGAAGCCAGAAGAGGGCATTAGATTTCCTAAAACTGGAATTAGCGTCAGGTGTGAGGAGCCATGTGGATGCTGGGAATTTAACTCAGGTCTGTGCAAGAAGAGCCAGTGCTCTTAATTGCAGAGCCATCTCTCCAGCTTCCCCTACAGTAGCATCCTTTGCACCTTTTAATGCATCAACCACAGACTAATTGGAGCCGTGCCGTTCTATGAGGTAGAAAGGACCACTCCATGCAGGAGATCTAATTCGGCTACTGAAGGAGCAGGGAGTGGAACAAAAGATGCGGAGAATTTTCTGTGTGTCACCAGTTACCATTAATGAGTTGTGTGTTTCACTCAACTCATTCCTCACTAGTCAATGTCTACCTAGCATCCAGCAAGAGACAAGAACTGATGTGGTAGAGGAACTAAGGAACTAGCAGGAGTATTGCTCCCTGGGAGCTTCGTTTCCTATGAAAAGGTGGACAAAATCCAAGATGGTAAATCTCAATAAAATTCTTTATTATTTAGATAGTTCCAGTGGGGAAAGTGAGAAACACTCAGGAGAGGGCCACGAGTCAGGTCAAGAACCTGTGTAGTTTATAAAGACAGTGCAGAAGACAGGGCTGGGAAACATGCATTGGGTTTAAACACTACTGGAGCCTTTGTACTGTCTCCCAATTCAAACCTGTCCCATGAACCAGTTCAAAAAGTGAACTACATCATCTCCAATTAGTCTGTGGTTGATGCATTAAAAGGTGCAAAGGATGCTACTGTAGGGGAAGCTGGAGAGATGGCTCTGCAATTAAGAGCACTGGCTCTTCTTGCACAGACCTGAGTTAAATTCCCAGCATCCACATGGCTCCTCACACCTGACGCTAATTCCAGTTTTAGGAAATCTAATGCCCTCTTCTGGCTTCTGTAAGCCTAGGTACACACAGGAAAAATACCACAACTAAGGATAGCCATCACACTTAATATACATAAAAAAATTTTAAGCCAAAAATGGGTTGTGAATCTCCTAGCCAGCATACACTAACAATTGTCTACGTAAATGCTCACCATCAAATCTCTACTGGTCCTAGGAAAGAAACACATGGAAGATCTTCAGGGAATTATTTTCCAGAATCTTCAACAATGTATAAAAATCATTATATCACACCTACAACTTCATGGTTCAGAGGATGCTCACAAATTCAACAAAGAACACAAACTGCTAGGTTCCCTAGCTTTTCTTTTCAGGTTAATAGCAGTCTAGTAAGAAACCACTAATCCGATAGTTTGCCATCGTCAGTGAAAGATGTTCTATGGGGTATGAAGGTTATCTATGTGGCTGACAGGACAAGAGAATGTGGCCACTCTTCAAAAGCCATCCTATAGAGTTCATCCACTTCTCTTTAAATTGGCTTCATTCTTAGTGCTGTCTTAAGCAGAGCAATTGGAACAATTACCAGCGCATCGAATTGGGCTTTCAACATGTGACATAAAGTGGATAGGGCAATAATGATAATGATGATCGCAGCTGTACTGTTCATTCTTAGTGTTACTGGGGGCTTCCAGCCTTAATCTATCATTTGCCTAAAAGCTTTGACCTCACACATTCTTCTCATGGTGATCGGAACAAAATTTATGAGATGTACCTATGAACTTGACCTAATATATTTTCTAAGATATATGAGTCAAGGTTTCCATTCTACAAACTAAAGAGTAACCAGCATTTATCACACAAGTGTGGATCGTTCACAAGTGAGCATCTGTTACTGCTTCTCAAGTCTTGGACCTATTAATAGAAGAGGTGATGAGCGACAAGACTGTAAAACAACCTCCATGTCTATGGGCACTTGATGATATCTCACAAAAGGTTTTTGATTTTACCAATTCGTACTGGATCTGAGTTGAACCTGATGCTTGCAGAATAAGGTCAGAAGGACACAGACAGCCCCTCCCCCTTGCCACAGCCTTTTTGGTAAGCCTTATTAATGTTTAGGGAGATTCACACTCGAGTTTGTTCTTAGAGAAGGTGACAGGACTTACAAATACACTTCATGAATAGACTAATGCACTATGAACTAGACTTAAATATAGTAATCCACTATGACTTTATTTTGGATGAATTGCCTTTCCTGAAACTGTAATGTTTCTGTAAATGTCCTGCAATCATACAGCAGGGCCTGCAAAGTGCTATATGAGCATTTAAACCAACTTATGCCCAACATGGCTTGACTCTAGCTTCCTCAGACAGATACTCTGCCTTTATCACATGGGTCAGGTACAGATGAAGTACTAGATTTAAATGTCAGCATACAGAACTGACTTCTATGGAAATTCTGGTCAAACTAAACCTTTCGTAGATAGTAATACCGCAAACACATGTGTTGTTAAGTATCCTCTGAAGACTGAAGACTAGAAAAATGAAAGATTCTGGGAAGCATGACAGACAACTCAGCAATTAAAAGCACCTTGAGGACCTGAGTCAGTTCTCAGCATCCACACAGCAACCCAAAGTCTGTAACTCTACTTCTAGAGGATCTGATGCCCTCTTCTGGTGTGCCAGAAGACTGCTACAGTGTACTTAAATATAATAAATAAACACATCTTTTACAAAAAAAGAGTCCTATTTAGGCTCTCAAAGGTGGCCTCTGTAGAGGCTTTGGGGTTTTTCCAGTTAAATTTTATTTAAAAATTTTCAAGTGGATGAGTCTCCCCACGTACGAGTGAGTGTGGGGGGGGGGGGGGCGTGCGCGTGCACCATGAGTTTTCTTGGTGCATTCAGCAACCAGAAGAGAGAATCAGATCCTCCACAGAGGCCACCTTTGAGAGCCTAAATAGGACTCTTTCTTTTAAACTTTTTTTTATTTATATGACTACACTGTAGCTGTCTTTAGACACAACAGAAGAAGGCATCAGATCTCATTACAGATGGTCGTAAGCCACCATGTGGTTGCTGGAAATTGAACTCAGAACCTCTGGAAGAGCAGTCAGTGCTCTTAACCACTGAGCCACCTCTCCAGCTCCTAATAGGAATCTTTCTGTAAGTGACATGTATTTCTTTCCTCAAGTGAAAATGAATTCCTATTCAGTAAAAGGCTGGGAAAAGTTGAGAGATGTTACAGAAGGTCAAAGTTAAGTCCATTAAATAAATCCCAGACTCAGATTGAGTTGCCATAGAGATAGGAGAGATAAATAAACCAGTAACCTTAACAAATGTGCTGCACCTCTGCCAGACATATCTGTGACTTACCATTATTTTTACTTAAGTATCTTTTAGTCCAAACATAACGGACTGTGAAGACTCCAAAACCAAACAGAACCAGACCCAAAAGAAATATGAGTTGCTCATTCAAGCAAAGGGCAAGCAAGAGAGTCAAGACTTAGCCCCTCCTGCAATGAATGTTCTCTCCAGTCTTGAAAAATGACTACAGCTTGAAGCTCTAGAGGCAATGACATATGGGGAAAATATGTGCTGCCAAAGCCAGAGCAAACCATGTCAAGAAAGAAAAACAGACATGAAGTACCTGACCTAATTAAAAGAGACAAAAGTACATCTGAAAGAGAGATGAAGGGAAGGGGCACTGGGCAAATTTTCAGGTAATTTCCATTACCCTGAAAGTAAGTTTTGTAGGCTTCTGCAAAGGCCTGAAGATGATGATGGGCATGATTCTGCCCTCCAGTGAGAACATACAGAAAATCCTTCTCCAAGGCACACTGGACCTTTAGACACAAAGAATCAGCCCACATCAACAAGAAGCCCCAAAAGAAGTATTCTTTGTCGTGGGGGTCACCAAGATCACAGAAGAATAAAAAACAGGAATCTGAGCTGGCACAAAACATTCAGGAAAGAACCTTACCATTGGAATGCTACATTTAAGCTCTGGCCAGGACCAAAGGGCATTATAGTTCATGGTTATTTACTTACTGTGTGATAAACAGGAATATTCAAGAGATTCTCAGCCTTTGAGTATGCAGTTATCTTAAAATGAATAAGTATCATGAAATAAAGTGGTACTTACATTCATCCATGTGCCCTCCGGTTCTTGTTCATACATCCATATCACCTTGCATGGTTATAACACACACACACACACACACATACACACACACACACACACATATACACACACACACACACACACACACACACACACACACACAATTTTTGCTGTCTTCACCGTGGTGAGCTTTTGCTAACTATATTCTTTTGCATTAATAAGCAAACATCAAAACTCAAATGTTTAATTCATGCCATTCCACTACAAACCTATCAACATTTACTTAGGCAGAAGTATTTGTTGAGCCTTATGCATGCACTCCCAACTACTTGGAAGAATACACCATGGGAATCATAAGTTCACATCCTGCCTAGGCTTCAGAGTGAGTTCTGAGACCAATGTGGACAAACATTTTGAAGCTGTCTCAAGGTAAAAAGGTAAAGAATGAGCCGGGGATGTTGCTCTCTTGCCTAGCACGCAGGAGGTCCTAGGCTCAATGACTAATACTGAAGAAGATAGCACGTGCTGAATAAATGAAGCATTTTTTTCCTAATGCTGGACACTTTATTCTTACAAATAACCCTGTGACCGAATACCTAAAATACATATCATTTTTCTACTTTTCTTGGGACAATCTGTGTTTCTTAGGACACATTTCCCCAAACAGGTTGAATGTCTTTTACCCATCAACCTCCCAAAGAGCTTGTTAATCCAATGGGTGTGGAGCATCTACCTCATGCCAGACCTGTGCATATTTTCTTACAACTTGAATGATTTCTGTATACAATGCCAAATTATCTTTTTATATGTGTGGCAAATTTTCTGGGCATGGTTTCTTTTTGGCTATAATTACCCTTTTCACAGTAGAGTTAGAGAAAAGACTATCTTCCTTTCTGACTTTTCCACCTTATTACAACTTACATGATTATTTCAAACCTAGGGATTTGATAATTAGCCTATTTTTTGCAGTCTTATGTTCAACATATCCTAAGAGCAATATAAACGTGTTGGCTGATAATTAAATGTTAATTTCTTATCCATAATTCATAATTCTTTGGTTCTAACATAAATGACACTTTATTAGAAGCATATAATTTAGAATAAAATCTCAAACAAGTTTTCTTTATCCTCTATATGTATATGCTGTATTAAAACTATTTGTGTTTTTAAGCTACCTTGTTGCCATCAGAAGAGAACTGAAGTGCATCTGAGAAAGACCGACATTGTAAGAAGATATTCCTCAGACATTTTGTAACTGCATCTTCGTAAGCAGGTACCATCAGTAAGTGTACTTCCCCTATTAGGGTTCACCTGCCACCTTAAAGTGAAGCTTAATCACGCCCTTAAAATGAACATGGCTCAGCCCGGAAAAATAAACCAAGTGATCTGCAAGACAGGGGAATCTAAACTTCACACCCAATCTTATCTTGAATTGACACTGAAAAGCCAAGTGCCAATGTGAACACAGGGTTCTAGTAGTGGCTCCCACCCTTTGTGTCAAGAAGACTACGGGGAGGGCTGGAGGCTGTGGCAAATCTTTCCCAGCCTGTGCTCTCTGCAAAAAGAACAGCTGCAATTTGGATGCAGCCTATTATAGGCGAATGGGAACACAGGGTTTGTGGTGCCAAATCTTCTGTATTTCAAGGCATGGGAAATGTGGATGCTTAAGAGTGTGAAATCTCTCCATTTTCAAGGCTGGCAACTCACTAGCATTTTAAAAGAACACCTCTGCTTGCCAGATCCAGCTTACCAGTTTGAGACCATGGCTCTAGATTCAAGAGTTCTAAACTCTTTAAGTCTGTGTGATCCATCTGTGCTGCTTTGCATGCTGACTACTTGGGTTCCAAGAAGAGAGATCACATCAATATCCAAAGCACACATCAAATCATTATGACTACTATCTTTGAGAATTTTGTTAGGTGAACATTAAAAAAAAACTGCCAAATCAATAATGAAAATAACCATATGGCAGTTACACAAATATTTCCTAAATGTAAAAATGTATTCAATCCATTACCAATATTATCATTTTTACAGTACAAATCAGAGTAGTCTTGTTTTACCCAGCTCATGTGTCTGCTAACAATTATGTTCTGAGGGCTGGAAAGAGGACCCAGATTTAATCAGCACCCACAGGGCAGCTCACAAGAGATTGTAAATCCAGTTACAGGGAATATAGTGCCCCCTTCTGGTTTCCTCAGGGACTGGACAGACACATATGCAGGCAAAATACCGATACAAATAAAATAAGTCTTTAATTTTTTTTAATTAAAGAATTATATTGTGCTCAACTGTGTTCCAAATAATTTTAGAAACTGAAGGCAACAACATGGAATAATATCAATTCCTACAATTATAACCTCTGTGGAAGACAAATGCTGTATAAAGTTTAAAAGGGGCACACCGTTTGAAAATTTCAACCATGCTGCAGAAACTGCAAACTCCATCTCCTGAATGGTTTAATTAGACCCAAAAAAAAAACTTTAAAAATAGGGTGTGAAATGCAGAGCTTCCATTTCTTCTCATGTAGGAGCTTTTGGTCCTAGACACAGTTGTTGCTCCAACCAGTATCACCTACTTTCTTCTTCACACCGCTGATCAGAGAGGAAGCAGAAGATGCAGGGATCAGAGCCTAAGTGGGGCCGAATGGCTTTCTTAATATTATTACCAGGCAATATTTAGAGAGCAATGTTCGGTCTCCTTTCCCGGTAAAGAGAAAATTATCTAGAGCTGCCCCATATCTGAGGAACATCGGATCCAAAGTACCTTACTTTTGTCCTAACACTCCTGCCTCGATACCCAATGGGGCTCAGTGGATTAAAGGAAGAAATCAGGTAAGATTCAGCAGTCTGACCCTATGTGTTTCTGTAATGATTGATTCAAAAGAATTTAGCAGACTTACCGAGGGAGAGAAGGTGCCAACACAGCAAACTTCTCATGTATGAAACTAGAAACCTCAACAAGTACAGTGCTCCCAAGTATCAAGTTCCTTGAATAAACACAGAGTCTGGGGGACAAGAGGAAGTGGTCATTGCTACACTGTTCCTGAAGTAGGCCTCTCTTAGATGTCTCCAGTTGTTTCTACAGATGGACACATAGGGGGGGAATAAGGAAGCCTGGGTTATCACAGAGCATAAATCAGCCCCCAGTTCAAGGAAGAAGAGGATGTGTAGCCAATGTGTGTAGTAGGTGAATGTCCAGGCAGTGTGGCCACACGCACCAATACAGCAAGGCTGCTTCTGAACTTGAAGGCAAATTAAAACATAAAATTAAAAGAAAAATTAAATTAAAAGGAAAGCACGTTGCCTCAGACTACTGTGATCCAGAAACACTGTGATGTTCCTGCCACCAGGTTTGACACTGGCCTTTCACCCAGGACACAAAGCGTCTTTGGGCTTGATGCCCTTGTTAGGCACCAACTTCTCCAGTGACCACGAGGAGCCCCTTCCATTCCCAGCTTTTCTGTTCCCTACTGTCCACACTGCGGCCTGGGATGCTCTTTCACCCCACACATCTTCCCACACCTCTGTGGCACCTGACACTTTCATTTTATGCTCCCAAATTCAAAGCAAATGAGTTTTTTTTGCTCGAAAAGACATTCCCCCAGAGAGCTAATATTTAGGGTAAACAGTGGTAATATTGGTCGGATCAATTAATATAAATAAACAAATCTTAAACTTTTCAAAGAAATAAAACTCTTCGTACAATGCTAAAAACTGGAAAGTCAGAGATCAGCGTAAGATTCCATAGCGATTAATAATTCTCACCTCACACAGGATATGTTCCAGAAGGGCTGGGCACAGCTGAGAACAGCTACCAGTTTCCTAAGTTGGAGGGAAAAATAGCAAAATTACCTCTTTAGAAGAAAAGTTATAAATTAAAAACATTATTTTCCTTGAAAAGACGCATAGCGTCACATTCTACTTTGTATTTACAACCCAAAGAGTTAACGGAAAACAGCCAAGGCATTCTGCATACTTCTCCGAATGTCTGTTTATCATATAACAGGAGCCCTGGCAGTGGATCTGGCTCCCTCATTATCAAGCTGTATTAGCTCAAACTCTCAGCATTGTTAGGGAAGTGAGCTCATGGCCTGTTTCAGTTTTAAATTAACATTTGGCAATCACTCTGGTAATCAAATCAAATGATTCAGTCATTTAGAATAGATTTATTAGTTGAACCTTTCTTCCTTTCTCTTTTAGCATCTTTAGAATATTCTGCCACAGGAGAGCTCTGATCCATCCAGAGTGTAGACCACAAGTCACCAGTGGAATAGTTCACTGTTGCCATGGAGATGAGGGTATCTCCCACCCACAACAGGATTAGGATGCGGGCTAGTTTGCAGGCTCTTCCCTGGGATGGTGCTGTGGTATTAGGAAACAGGTGTTCCCTGGCTGCTGCTACCCATGACACAAATGCACAACAGTGCTCTCCCCACACACAGGCAGTTGCCCCATGGACCCATACACATCACCATTTTCTACCTATATCACTTGTAAAGGGAACCTGGTAAAATGGCAGCTCCCCAAGGAGTTCCCTGGTTAGGTTTTGTTTATTTGACAAAGGATCATGTGACCCATACTAGCTTCAAACTGCAGATCCCCTGCTTCCACCTCCCCCACTGTTGGCATCACAGGTATGTGTCACCACAATCGACTGCCAACTGTTTTGTTCCCACACCCAGAACAGACTGTCAGAGAGTTTCAATGGGAATAGGACACACATACACCAAGGCTTGCAACCAGGCTTGGAAACCCTCCTATATCCCCACAACCACTTCCGGGCTGGCTATCAAACAGGCACTGCCTACAGATTGAATTTTGTATGTGTGCTAGACAGGAGCTGGTGTAGTTCATTTTACATACTAACAGCTTCATCTGTTTATGAAATCTTAATGATGACTTTCTTAGAGAAGGACAACTATTCTGAAGACCAAATGGACAAGCTGTTGACTAAAATGGAAGCCACCTGGGCTCATATGGGGCTCACAGAGACTGAACTACCAACCAAGGTCTGACCTAGGTCCTCTGCATTAGTATTGTGGTTGTGTATTGTAGTGTTCTTGTGGGATTCCCAACAGTGGGAGCAGTAACGGACTCTTTTACATGCTTGAGGAATCCTTTCTTCCTACTGGGTTGTCTTGTCCAGCAGTACTAGGAAAGAAAATGCCTAGTCTTATTGCAACTTGATACACCATGTTTGGCTGATATCCATGGGAGGAAGAATGGATAAGGAGGGCAGAGGGGAGGTGGGGAGAGGGAATGGGGGAAGAGGGGTAGAGGTAACTTTGGGATGTAAAAAAAAAAAACAAATAAAAGCAATGCATTTATATGAAAAGTTAAAAATAAGTGATCAAAGTATTTCAGAAAATAAATAAATAAATAAATAAAATCTTTAAAAAGGGACTTTTTTTGTTGTTGGCCTCATCAATCTGTGTCAGTGGGAAAGAGACTTGTTTATAAGCCCCCTTAAAGGACTACCTTTTGCTCTCCTTCCCACCTACATAGGAGGAAATAGTCTTCAATACTACAAAATCATTGTTATTGATTTCATGTTACATTTTGTTATTTTGTTCCTGCTAGGGGACTTTAAATGTTTCATGATGGCAAACACAAAACCCCTCTTTCCTATTTCTAGGTAGGCTGCAAGGCAGGCAGACAGATCTCATCTCCCACCCACAGCCGCTTGTCTGGAACTTGCTGCTCACAGAAGGTGCCACACCCTTCCATGCAGCTGGGAAAGAAACTGCCTGTCACAGCTGGTTTGCACAGAGGCTGCCAGATTCACACAGGGTGGGGCGAAACACTGGCTCCACCTTGCATTAGCTGCCCAACCTCCCCTCCCGTAACTTCCTAATAGTAACCAACTCACAAAGGCAAAGAATCAAATGCCTATGAAGCGCACAGCTGTTACTCGCAAAATATTAGATACACAACCACCACTTCTTACAGCCGACAAGCAGTTAAAATGCTATCAACTCGGATCATTATTTATACTCCCACAGATACTTGATATCAAATGTATTCATTAGACTCAACCCAACTTTAATTTCTGGGTTCTACTCAAAAGGAATTTGGTTCTGTAGTTTAAAAATACCTCCTATGATCTTGGCCCTACAAATGCTTTCTCTGCCTGCTCACCACCTATACAACTTCTTGCTGGGTAGAAAGAGGCTACCAGTCCGAAGATGCTGAAAGACTTCTATTAGCAGACCAGGATACTGGCTACTCATTTCAGAAGTCCTTGCATCGTATCTAATGTTTGCAGACAACCTCCAGAGGGCAGAAGAGAGAAAGGCTCAGACTTAGGCAAAGGAGGCAAAGCTCACACACTGGGGTTCAGCTGAGCCTGATGGAGCTATTTTCTCTTTCATAATTCAGAGTTTCCTCATCTGTAAGCAGGAGAAAATTTACAGTGAGGTTTGAACTGTATCTGCATCTTGACTTAACATCATTTGGGGCCATATTACCTGTGTACACTTTTCAATATGTAGAATATAACTGTGCCTTTAATCAGACATAATGTATAATATTGTGTCAACAATATTGTGCCAAAAAAAAAAAAAAAAAAAAAAAAAAAAAAAAAACCTAGGAGGACAGCCAAACACTGGGTAAATGTGATAATACCAAAGTAATCTAAAACAAGACTGGGCTATTTTAGGGTATATGCTTTCACACAAATCATGCTAATCTTATCATACTCTGACAAATTAGTAAGCCAAATTAGAAATGCCATTTTGTTATTCTGGAATGAGCCAGACACGTCATTTAGTGATGTTTAAGACACTGGGGTTTAACGAAAGTATTGTGGCCACAGACACTGATGACTCTGCCATTTCAGCCAAGCTTAAAGGATCTCCAAATTGCTAATCAATTTAGGGAATTACATGAAAAAGATGAAATGCAGAGACAACGGCTGTTGAAATGAACTTAAATGCCCAGCTGAATCAATCAAAATGGATGATCTCCATGGATTCACTGTTTCCTTTCAGATGCTTTGGATTTGATTGTCATGGCAACCATCCCTTAATCATGTTCTTCAGGGTATTCTCTTCCACCTAAGAAATCAAAGAGGAGTGAACTCACGTATCCCCTAATTAGACATTTGTGATGGTAACCAGTAGGCTCAGGCTTCCCGTTCACCCTCCTGTTACCCATTTCCCTCCTTATGCTAATGTGGAAATCTGAAACACTGGCATATGTACCACTCCAAACATACTTTCAATGTTGCCATAAAATGCAATAAGAAATATAGCTGAAATGTCTGCTGGCTCCTTCTAGAAGAACTGAAAATAATTTATTAAAGACAGATGATTCAGGTAAGAGAGGCCTTATTTCAATAATTTCAACATCAGACCTGCAACATAACCAGTTTTTTGGTAGGCATTAATATAGTAAGCAACCTTTAAAGCAAAGCGACCTTTAAAGTATGTTCCAGTCATATAAATGTCCCATAGCCCAAGTTGTGTCATTCAAAGATTAGCTATCCAGTATATCTGATAGTATGTTCTTTTACTCTAAAAAATAATTACATACAATTTTCTACATTTATTCATGAATTTATCCCCATCTTTAATCTCAGCACTCAGGAGGCAGAGGCAGATGGATCTCTATGAGTTCGAGGCTGACCCAGTCTAAAGAGCTAGTTCGAGAACCAGGCAAAGCTACGCAAAGAGACTGTCTAGAAACCCTGACCTCCCCACCAAAAACTATGGAACACTTCATAAATTTGCATATCATCATTGTGAATGGCCATGCTAATCTCCCTGTATTGCCCCAGTTTTACTATACACGCAGTTTCATTGGGCATTTGTTTCAGTTTGGGGTATGAAGAGGTGTGCTCACTTATGAGTATGCACATGGAAATCACTCTCTGCTTTAATCTTTGAGATGGAGTCTCTCACTGACCTCAGAGCTCACCAATTGGCTAGACTGGCTAGTCAGCAAGTCCAGGGATCACCCTGTCTCCATTTTCCCTAGCACTGGGCTTACAGACCTATAGCCCTGCCTAGATTTTTTACATGGGTTCCAGGGATCTGAACTTGAGTTAACATGCTAGTGTGGCAAGCAAGCACTTTATTTACTGAACCATCTCCTCCATCCTTCTACATTTGTCTTCTCCATTATACAGTTTTGGGAAAAATCATTTCTCTTCTTTAAAGGCATCTGCTGTATGGGCTACATATTTAAAGCTGCAATCAGTCTAGATTTTTCTACAAATTTGATTTTATTCAAAACCTAAGGAGTGCACAGACTTCCAAAAGTTGGAGCAGTGAGCATTTTTAAGTTTTCTATTGGAATAAGTATGAACGGGTTTTAATAGGTTTTCAATGCAGTTTAGAGATGTGTCCTTCCTCTAAACCAGTAAAATGTGGAGAAATGAAAAGAACCCCCTTGCCATTTCAGACTCCAAGGCTAAAGATGGAGAATCTCCTTCCACACCTATGGCTTCACACAAGTTTCAGGGACCTCTGACCAAAAGAGAGAATAAGAAAATATATCTGTCCACTTTTGTTGCAATGTTAAAATATGAATAATATTTATAAATTCTAAGAATCATTAAAATAGAAGATAGGAAACTAGATCCATTAGGCACTGGCAAAAGAATGCATACAAAGGCACGCATCGAATGGTGAAATCCAGCAAGAAAAATGGAGTGACAGATATTTGCTAATGTCAAAAGGTAAAACCTTGACATTCTTGTCCTCTGCCCTAATGTTCGATGATATTTTTGTTGTGTTTTAAAAATAAGAAGATAGATGTTCTTTCAATGACCATTACAGTGGCTCCCAAATAAAACAAATGATAAAATAAAAATTCACTTAATTGACTGAGAGGCTAGAATTAGTCATTGCCAAGTTTATAACTTTCCCATAACTCCAAGCATTCTTTCATTTAAAAAAAAAAAAAACAGCATTTTTCCACTCTGTCATGATGACTATGGGTAGCTTTTTAGGCACGTATAATTTCTATTTTTATATAACACTCTGTAGACTGACCACTCCCCAATTTAGAGCTGAATGAAATCGCTGAAGGTCAGAGAACTGTCTAAATCCCACGTGACAATTCTGACTGATGTACCAGAGCACTGATCCTCCTGGATGCTTGACCACTAGACCCTGCCCTTCTTCCCAGACAAATCTTCATTCTTTCTCTTCCTTATCGTCTCCCCAGTCTAAGCTCTCTGTTAATTGCAGACTGATTACATCATCTGACTTTTAACCTTTTAAAAAATGTGATGTATCTCTGTTTTCTCTGCACGCATACCCAGTGACCCTCAAAACAGGCTACACTTGGGGAAGCAGACAGACCAATGTTATATGGGTACTGTTACAGTTAGAATGTGCCCCCTCCAAAATTCAGGTGGTGAAATTTAATGGCCAGTGTGACATTTATTACTTGGTAGATCCTTTAAGGGATCAGAGCACCAAGGCTCCTCCCTCTTGGATGAAATTAAGGAGCTTACAAAAAAGGTTCCACAGTGTTGAGTTCTCTAGCCTGTCTGCCTTTCCCCTTACGTGGTACCTTTGCCAGGCAGCACACCTTCCCTTCACAGTGCTGTAAATAGGCCATGACCTTCCTTCCCTTCCTCTTTCCTCTATCAGCTCTCCTGGCCTTCCTTAGTGTGAGAATGTGATTATTCCCATATTCTCTGAAGTTCATTTTTAAACAAAAACAAGAAGACAACATTAAGACGCAGGTAAGTCCTTTAGGTGGCTTAATCAGGGAGGATGAAACCTTGGTGAGTCAGATTCAGGTCCCTTACAAAAGGGCTGGCAGAGTTCACCTCTAGGCCTTCCACCATCCTTCATGTGATGAAAACATCATCCCTTCATTCCAGAGGGTGCAGCATCAAGGAATCATGTTCTAAGTGAAAAGCAATCCTCAACAGAAATCTGCCGCTACCTTCAGAATGGTGAGAAATAAACTTGCTCTTTGCAATACAGAATACCCGAAGTTACCGGAAATGGATCTTGGATGTAGAAAATGTGAAAATCGCTGTCCCAACTTCAGATAGCACATAACAGTTGCACAGCAGTGGAGATCAGATCGCCTAATGTAGACCTTTTCTAACACAGCTGACAGAGCCCATCCCAGCACGTCTGATTCCTCCAGCTTGGATAGCACTCATAAGCTTGAATTTCTAACAAGGTTCTAGGACCTAGAACCTAGGTGATGCTCTGTGCTCTGGGTCCAAGGTTCCCACATGGAGAGGCACTGGCGTGTAGTTATAATCAGTACCAGTATACCATATAAATAGATGCACCACACAACAAATAGTAATTAAAAAGCAAATAGTAATTAGATAGGTACAGATTCTCCAAAAAAAATTTTTTGACAGGGTCTGTCTATGTAACCTTAAGTGTCCTGGAACTCACTATGTAGATCAGAGAGGTAGATCTGCCAACCTCTACCTCCCTAGTGCTGGGAGAAAAAAAGCATGTGCCGCCACACCCAGCCCCTTCCCTAAAATCTTAAATTCCTGGTATTTCAGATTTAGGTTTTGTTTTCTCCTAGACTCTGTACTATCTGTGTAGAGTTCATCAAATAACTTGAAATATAAAATGTCCCAATACTGGAGCATTTAAGGATATTTAACCTTGTACATCTCATTTAGACAAAGAAAATGCATCCTCTGAAATAACCACACTTGGCTTAGACAATCCAGTAGATTGTCTTTTTATAAGGTGAAAACTCAGTGGAAAAATTATCTTCCCAGAGAATCAAATGATCCTCAGCGTAAGGTTCAAAATTCCTTGCTCTCCCCACTCCCTGTCCGGCCCCACCCAGTTCAACACTCTTTCTACTACATCCTTGCTGCACTGCTAACAGCGTTTCCAATTATAGCGACCATTCCATGCCTGGACATTGATTTTACTAGTCCATAGCATGTAGTCCATCCATATGTGTGTGTGTGTGTGTGTGTGTGTGTGTGTGTGTGTGTGTGTGTGTGTGTGATTAAGCCCTGACTAAACATTTGCTGGTTTCCCTATCTGATATACTCAGCCCTTTCATAACTTTAGGATCCACATGTGTGCTGCCACTATCTGCTATAGGAACAACGACAAATATATAAAGAAAATGAATGTGGGTCGGAAACATGGCAGGGTTGATAACCAAGTTTACAAGGTGACACAATTTCTGCTTTCAAATTCCCTGTCATAAAACCTTGCCTACCATTTTATTCTGAAGAACTATGACCACAATGAAGTTCTGTGTAAGGAAATTATGTACAAGTACAGTGTGCTGATGGTTTTGGTCTGCTAGTCAATCTTTTTGTCATGCAGGGGTCTCCTTCTTCAAAAGATAATCCCCAAATAAGCACACTAAGGATAAAGAGGAAATAAAGGGAGGGGGAAACGAGAAATGGCAAGAAGCAAGAGAGTGGCCTTCAAGGGGACTAGACGATGCCGTCACACATATGCCCTGTAACCAGTGCCACTATCTTCCACAATGGTTCCAGGTAAAGTCAAGCCTCCATGTCCACAGGTTGTACATACACAGATTTCAACCAATTTTGTATGGAAAATATTCTGGAGAGAATATTGCGTGCATGTTGAGTATGTACATTATTCTCTTATAATTATCCCAAATATTGTAACAATGGCTACAGAGCATTTATATCCTCTTAGGTATTGTGAAGAATGTGGTTTAAAATGTACAGAAGGACATGCATAGGTCATATGCATGCACATACATTGTAGGAGTAGAGTTCCTGCTTATGTGCCATGCCTTTTGTGACAAATGATGGGGTGGGTACTATCTTTCCAGAACACTCGGAAGAACACCAAATGCAAAGACCTTGAGCGATAACTACTTAAGCATTGTTAAAGGAAGCGTCACAGGAATCTCATAAAGCCTTTCTTTAGTTTTACAGTTTCATTGTTCAGAGACTGTTGTGTAAAGTAGCCCAGGAAACACATTGTTTTGGTTCTCTACATACCGGCCTTTCACGACTCACCAACATCCAGTGTGGCTCCAAACTTGAAAGGAGTCTCAAAGTTTTATGGGATCACAAATGAAAGTCGGAAACACTGTCCCCAAAGATGTTTGCTGACCACTATCTGAAGACATTTACGAAATGGCTTTTTTAAGAGACAGCGGAGGCAGCGCAGAAGCAGCAGCACGAGGAGACAGGAAAGACACATAAAGAGAAAACCAGGAAGGAAGACAGAGAGGGCAGCCACCGGCCAAAACAGGAGTGGCAGGGGAGCGGGCACAGACCAGGGTCACAAATATCAATAGAGTGGCAGCAAAACACTTCCTGACTTTTGATTTTTTCTGACAGTAAAAGAGAAAGGGATGGACTGCAGCTGGCTACAGTAACCACTAACTTCCCCAAAGAATTATTCACTTAATTCAATAATACTGACGAGAAATGACAACTAAAGATACTAAAAGCCTGTTCTACGCATATGCGTGTAAACAGGGCAAACAGTCTATACACAGAAAGCCCCAGATCAGCCCTAAATCTCCTGGAAGGTCCACGGGTCATTCCTAGTAACTGTGTGGTGAGTCTATCTATGTGTACCTGAGGATACAGGTGTTAACTACCACTAGCCACTCCACATCTCCATCAATGACATGATTCCAACCCTGATTATCACTGTGCTCCGAGTGTGTGTGCACAACATGTACAGAGACCGAAGAACATGCAGCTCACCAATTCAGCTAGACTGCATGGCCAGCAAGCCCTAGGAACTGGGTGTCTTACCTCCTTCCCCGGTCCTAGTGGTGCTGGAATTGTACTATGTGCCCCCACACTTGGCTCTTTTAATAAAAAATAGAGGCGTTGGTTATCCAAACTCCGATCTTCATGCTGAACAGCAAGTATGACACCAACTAACCTACCTATTTCCCCAGCCCCTTCTGAAACTCTTATATTGAGATAGACAAGTAGCTACTATTTTGTTTCAATTGCCTTCAATATTCAGTATAAAACGCACTATGGCTATTAAGGTTATTAGTTATTAGCAATAATGCTGCACTACACACTGTAGATGTATAGTAGGCCACACCATCTAGGTTTGTACAATAAAAAAATCTCCTGACAAGTTTCTCAGAAAATACCTATCATTTAGTAGCCTAACTATATATAAATAAGAATCTTTTCTCTTTTCCTTTTTCTTCCTTCCTTTATTTTTTTATGTTGTTCTTGTTGCTTCACCATTAAGTTTGAGGCAACATTTCAACAGTTTCATTTCCTGGGGTTTTGTGTTTGTTTTTGTTTGGCAGTACTGGGGACTGAACTGGGCACTTTGTTAATCTGAAGTACTTGCTCTCCCACTGAGCTCCAACCACAGCCCACTTTTCCTGTTCTTGAGCATTAGATTTTTCAGGAGATCTATGTAAGAAAATACACTGCTCTCCTTAACACAATTGCTTCTCGCTTGGCTGTAATTTGCCTTCAGTCCAAATATGTAATGAAACTATGTGCTCAGTAGTTTACCGAGAGGTGACCAGAAAAATGTTTCAGAAAAGCCACACATTATTCCTCTGTAATATTACTTTGATTTAAACACAGAAAACAAGACTGCATCTTGGATACAAATCCAGGTTTGGTTTGGTTTGGTTTCATAGAGAAAGATCTACAAACTTAAAAAGCTAGTTTGGAAAGGGCTTCTTGCACAAAAGCATATCTGTGGGTGCAAGGGGCCTATAACAGTAGTTTCATGGGTATGTATGTTTGTCACAGGTCATCAAATTAGAGCTCTTAAATGGCTCTCATTTGCCATATATAAATGATGCTCCATAAAGCAGGCATTGAAGAAGTCCCGCTGCTTTATCTGAACATGCAGGAATAAATTTGCACCACCTCCTTTTAATGTACAGGCTTGATTTCTTGTCTCCCTTTCTAGATAGGGTATTGAGACTGTGTATCACAATCTGGTCCCGATTCTATGTCCCTCCTGCCTCCACCTCTCAAGCACAGGGATTACAGGTGTGTACCAACATATCCATTACAGTTTCTTTCCTTGATGTGATCTATTTGCTACATTGGAAATTTTCTTCATAGTTCTTCCTCTCAAAGAGTCTGAATCTCTTGTGGCATAGAAGGGACTTTGTCCAGCATCTGAAACTTCTCTAACAGGGTGCTTTGGTGTGTGTGTGTGTCTCTCTCTCTCTCTCTCTCTCTCTCTCTCTCTCTCTGTGTGTGTGTGTGTGTGTGTGTGTATGTGTGTGTGTGTATGTGTGATGTATATTTTATATATTATATATTGTTGACGTTTTGTTCAAAGTCATGAACTTTATAATTTACATTCCTCTCCCTATTTTTCTCCCTCCCCTTCTTCTCCCCCTCTCTCCAGGTTTCTGACAAGCCTGGAGAGAAATTCACTCCTGTACCCTCCTCCCCAGCCACATGAAAGTGGTTGCCCTTACAGGCAGACGCCAGTTATCAGCTCCACAAACAGGAACAGTGCAGAGAGAACCAGCGAACTTAGTTTAAAGTCTTCCAAACAAATTGTACATCTCACACTAAACAGGAGCCAACAGCCTTAATGACAACTCTTAAGCACACAGTTAGTTTTACACTTATTCATCCAAGTCATTCTTTCAACAAAACTTCTGCAGACCCGCTACCATCTTCTGAGTAAGAAAAAATACACTGAAACCCGTGGTAGCTTATGCTCAACTTCCCAATGACAGAGAAGTTGAGGCAAAAGGACTGCCGTGACTGCCAGGTCGGCCTGTGCTTCACAGTGAGACCCTATCTAAGAAAAACAAAACATAAAAAAATACCACTTCATGGACACTACAAATTCCTTTCATTAGAATATCTTGGAGAACATATATGCCATATTTTACATGGGCAAATAAAAACATAACTTTGACAAGCAGTGAAGAGATGATTTATTTTGATTGTTGCCCTTTTATTTAGGTTGCACCGTGTTTTTAAGAAGTTCTCATGACTCTTCCGCCTATATATTTTATATCTACCCTAGTTCAAAAGACAGCGTGTCTCAATAGCTAAATTGCAATGGAAATCCACTCTCGGATGACAGACTCATTGTACTTTCAAAACCTACCAAGTTGCTGATCACTGACTGACTAGTGATGGACTATATTCACTGTCAGGCACAGTGATGAGCCAGAGCAAAGACTACTTGAAAATATACCCCTAGTCAAAGGGACAATTTTCTCCTTTGTTCCACTCAGTCCTCAGCAGTAAGTATTCACATGCATCATTACACACCCTGGTACCCTAGCTATAAAGAAAAATTACTTTGCATTTTCAAGTTGACATATATATGTATCTCTCCTTTTTCAGTTTATTATGTCACTGGGATTTCTGTATTTGGTGACACTATATTTTTTCACCTTACCACTACCCTGAAAATCATCCAAATGGGGGAAAGAGACCCAGCCCAGTCTATCTAGCATATGTACAACAGTGGCAAATATGGATAAGGGAAAACGGAAGCAGTGGCTGGCAACTGTGCCACAGGGATGACCCTGAGGAAAGGGAAGTGGGCACAGAGAGATAGGCTGACAAGTCACCCTGAGGGTGAAAAGATGTGCAGTGGCCATACAGAGGAGGACCCACATAGCTACAGGGGGAAAAGTCTTCCTCCGAGAGAAAAGCAAGGAACCCTAAAGAACTTGTTTTTAAGATTCATTCTGTCTCTGTGTCTGTCTCTCCTGTCACTCTCTCCCCCTCTCAGTGTGTGTCTCTGTGGGGGGGGGTTGTACGTGCACATGAATTTGACTGTAAGTACCCACAGATCCCAGAGTATCTGTTTTTGAAGGGTTTGAATCCCATGGAGCTGGGATTAGAGATGGTCATAAGCCTGACATCTGACATCGGTGCACTGAGCCCAGATCTGCTGAAAAAACCACAACTGCTCTTAACTGCTGAAGCATCTTTCCAGACCCCCAAACTGATTTTTGATAAGATTGATTCTCATTTCATGTATGTGACTGTTTCACCTCAATGTATATGTACTACATTAAGTGCCTTGTGCCTGAGGAGGCCAGAAGAGGGCATCTAATCCCCAACGACTGCAATTACAGATAATTATGAGTGACCATATTGTCACTTGGAACCTATCCCAGGTCCTCTGCAAGAGCAGCAAATGTTGTCCACTGAGCCCTCTTTCCAGCCCTACCCTCAGGAACTTTTTTTCAGTGTCAGATTAAAATAAAATGTTTACATGTATCCATTAATGGCTATAGTGCCAGAATCTACTATAATGTAACTTCCTACCTGGATCGAAACAGTTATAAAATTTGAAATATCCCATAATCATAACAGATGTCTCATTTTATAAAAGAAAAAACATTTTTCATGAACAAGCTTAATTGTGGTCTTTCAGGCTCCCACATCCAAAGAGTCTTAAAGTTGCCTTTCATTTTTATACTTTCTGGCATATTTGATATGCCTGGGGCTAGCCAGGCAGGCTAGGCTTGTTGGCCAGGGAGCCTCCTCCTAGAGGTTGGGACTACAGGCACTTCCCCAGAGCTGGGATAGATGGAATTCAGGACTTTGAGCTCACAAAGCAAGCCCTTTACCATAAAACTATCTCACATGCCCCAAAACCTGACATGCCGAGGAACAGGCAACCAAAAAGATTAATTCAATTTAGAAAAACAAGAATTCAAGCCAGAATTTTGTCATTAACTGAGTCTCATTTTCCTCATCTGTAAAAGGAAGGGAGGGGTGAATTTCTGATATTAAAATCCTTACTAATCAAGCAGATGGAAGAGAAGCACAGAATGTGTGCGAGTCATTCTTACCTTCTTTATATAGTGGACAGGAGCAGGCCAGATGACAAGTCCCAGCACCTTTCCCCTCCACCTGCAATGTGGCTGCAACTGGCTAGCTGTGCAGCAGTAACTCGATCTCAATTGTTTGAGTGCTTTAGACAACCGGAGAGAAGTTTCAAATTGGCAACTTTGTAATGGACTTGAGTCCACCATGAAAAATTGACTGCATTTTTAAAAGATTCCTAAAAAGTCAGTTGCCACTAACTTCTAGGTCAGCAGTTCTCAATCTGTAGATATCAACCCCTGTGAGGGTTGCAAATCAGATCTTTTACATCACAATTCACAGCAATAGCAAAATTACAATTATGGTAGCAATGAAATAACATTATGGTTGGAGGTTACCACAACAGGGGAAACTGCATTAAAGGGTCACAGTATTAGACAGGTTGAGAACCACAGATCTAGATGGTAGGTCATATGTGCTTTTCATTGTCTTCTCAAGGCCTTTCTGTGTACCAGAGAAGTACTAATCTTATCATTGAAAGATCTAAGTTACAGAAAGGATTCTGCATTCTTACCAGTTTGACCAGATCTCCCTTCTATCTGAACTTAGTGGGGTGAGCCTGGGGAATGTAGGTCCACAGCAGTGCACAAGCCTAGCATGCACAAGGCCCGTCCATACCCCACCCAGCAAAGACTAAACTGAATCACAATCAGGGAAGTGGGAGCAAAACCAGGCAGTACCACCAAGCAAGCCTGCCCACAGTGGGTGATTAGTGCTTCACTGATTGCTGTGGTCAGAATCAGGACATTATCATCACAATCACAATCTATGGTTGAAAGTCCTATAGAGAAATGAAAACATGAATTTTATCTAAAACGATAGTTCTTTTTTCCCCCAGCACCCTTGCCCTGGAGAATCATGGTTAGAATTCCTTTCCTACTTAAAGTAAATTAAATGAAACTCGAGGACCCTTTTTTGACCCCCCCCCACCCAGCAAAAGCCCCACATGTGCGAGTGAGCGCACAGGCTCATGCGCACACACACACACACACACACACCTGCTTTCCAGACAAAATATGATTGTTACTGGGCTGGTTCTTTTAAAATCTCTCCTCTTTTTGTGCTCTAAAACAAAACACATCAAAAGTAAAGATAAATATTTTGCTCTCCAAACAAAACACCCCCAAACGGGAAACACAAGTATGAATCTAATGTTTATTATAAAAACAACTCCCATAGCAAGTGTGAGTGCTCAGATCTGGAGGAAGAGAGAACTAGATGCTGTCATTAGTTAGTCCTATAAGGCAGTTATAAAGAAGGAAAAGTGCCTGGCTGGATGCCAAAGTAGATAATGCCCAGGTTTGTCATTATTGTTCTTAAAATTTCAGGGAAGTAAAGAGTAAGGTTCTCCAAAATAAACACTGCAGCTCCCCTGGAGAAGAAACAAAATCCCAGTTGTATTCAATCTCATCAGTTGAGGACAGAACAGATATCCATCTCCTTGTTCTCAACATCAGTACAGCAAAGTCCATTAGCAATGCACGCTTTCTCTATAATTACTTTTTATCCAGGACCAATTGAATCTCCTCTCTCTCTCTACCAGTGCTGGAATTAAAGGGGTACAACCCCAGGCCTGGCCCCAAACTCAGACTAGAAAACATGCTGGAGATAAGTTAAGTGGATCAAGCCAGATCGGGTGAAACTAGCGAAACGAGGGAGAAATAACGAAGTAGAAATGGCTCCCTGTTCCCATGTCCCTCTTCCCTTACTACTTACTCCAAGCCTGGCCAAACTTATCATTCCTGGCTTCGATTAATGTGAAGCAAGCTCAATGGTACTTTGGGCATACATCAATTTTCACTTTTTCTCAATACCATACTCTTTTTATTATAAAGAACTTGCAAACAGAAAGTCCATATATACTAACGAGCGTGAATAGCACTGAAAAATTGTGTCACTTAATATTTCTGAATGATGCCCACCACAAGGGAGACCATAAATTTCAGAAGATTTTTATCTTTACTTACAGCAGTGAGACCCAAGGCAACTTATCTCCCCTCTCTGAACCCAGTTCCTCATTTACCAAATAAGAGAACTATTTGATGTATGCAAGTACCTGGAACAGAGGGCCATAAACACAAGCTGTTATTCTAATTATTCAGTTTGCTGGGCAGGAACTAGCCACTTTGAAGTCTAATCAAATGAGCTCAGCCAAGTACTCTACAGGGTCACATGAACACACTGCTATTGTCCCTTCCTCTCCTGGAATTATGTGTTCCTGTGTTTGCAGAGGAAATTACATCAACATCAGCATTACTGAGACTTCAGGCTGGACACATCTATGCTGGGGTTGCTGCCCTGTGAGTTCTAGGATATTTAAGCAACATCCCTGGCCTCTAGTGTCTAGATTCCAGGAAGTGCATCTGGCAAAAAAAAATCTGAGCATTGTCCAGTGACCCCTGTGTGGCAAAATCCCTGGGGATGAAAACCACTAATCTAGCACATTCCATAAACAGAAGGATTCTCCAAGATCTCAGAGGGTACCCAGAAAAAATCAAATGTTTGTCAAGCTAGTATTAAACACTAGACCTTTTATTTATTTATTTTTTTGCTCCATTGCCCATGACCAACTATAATTCAAAACTGGCCAAAGGAAAATAATTTGGGGTCTCAATTTGCCATCTGAAGATGTTTTAATTCTAAACCACGGGAAGGGAGGCTGGTCATCCACTTTTTGATACTCTGTACAAAAATGGAAAAATAAATTTAGCCACTCCTTTAATCCCAGCACTCAGAGGCAGAGGCAGGTGGATCTCTGTGAGTTCAGGTCAGCCTGGTCTACACAGTGAGCTCCAGGACAGCCACGGCTACATAGTGAAAGCCTGTCTCAAGAAAAAAAAAGAAGAAAGGTAAATTTAAACACCTATAAATCCTATAAGTTACATTTAACTTATAGATAATATCTTTACACACTGCACATATATATATGCATATATATATGCATCAATGGTCCATACTGTACCCTATAAATACATACAATTATATTGACTGAATAATAAAAGAGAAAGACAGGCAGGACGTTCCCAGCAATAAGGAGGCAGAGGCAAGAGTATTGAAGAGTTGGGAGATCTGTTCCAGAACCTACCTATAGATAGCAAAAGTCATAGATGATCAAGTCTTCCATATAAAATGACATAGTATTCACATATAACCTAGAGATGTTTTCCCATGTACTTTAAATCATCTCAAATTACTTATGATATTCAAAATCATGTGAATGCTATGTATGTCGTTTTCATACAACAAAGTCTATACACGTTTAATAAAGATGTCAATTTTGCAAATATTTCTTATAAGGTTGGTTGAATCCCAAAGGTTTGTTGAATCCCAATCTATTTATATTACCCAAAATGAAAAAGTATGTTGCAAACCAAGTCACCACAGAGAAATGATTTCAGTTTGCAGGACTGAAGACTGTTTAATGTATTCACTGTTGCTATGTGGATAGTTAAAGACTCCAGACACCTCTTAATTATTCACAACAGATTAACTGAGTAATCTTTCCTTTTCTATAATCACGCCAGAAAAGCAGGAGCCATTTCTTACATACTCAGTATCTGGATACCAGATACAAGAGTCTCCACCACAGTGACTCTGTAAATGTTTGTTGGAGAAAGGAATGGTCATATATTTTGCTTAATTACGAACTGTCCTGGCAGAGGGGTGGGGGCAGAAAGGGGTGCAGAGGCAGATAGAGAAGGGGGCAGGGAGAGAGAGAGAGGGAGGGAAACTTTTTTGCTCTGTTTAACAGGAGCTGAAAGAGAGAAAAAAAACCTTAAGAAAAAATAATTACAATATTCTCCCTTTTATTCCAAATCCAAACAACTGGGTAGTTCAGCTAAAAAAAAAAAAAAAAAAAAAAAAAAACTGCAGACAAAAGTTAAGGAAAGCAGCCAACGAGATAACGACTAAAGTTCAAGCAGGAACATTTGTTCAACTCCCACAAGGTTATAAAAGCCAATGTTGCTGGCACCAGGGGGTGGGAGTAGAAGGAGGGGTGAGGGGAAGAGGAGAACCAGGAGGAAGAGATTAGGAAAACAGGGCAAAGCCTCAGGAGATTAGCTGCCGTGCCTTCAACAAATTATTTGTTTTTAATGGCTAAACTTGGGCTAGGGATATAACCCCATGATAAAGGCGCCTGCTCTACTCCTGAGGCCCTGAGTTCCATCTCCAAGACTAGAGCAAATGAAAAAAAAAAATCTTCAAACTGAAGGTGTGATGGTGAGGTTCTCATGAAAAACTCCAATTTACAAGTTACTTTCAAAATGGATAACTCGTGAAATCTCTAAGATCTGGAGCAATGACTTAGGAAGGTTCTTCACCTTTCTTTCCTCCCATCTTATAACAGGTTCTCAAAAAGCCAAGTAAAACACTCTCTTTGCTCCTTTTGTTTAGAGAGGAACTTAAGGTCCATTTCCCCACCAACATACTGCTCCTTTTCATCACCTTCAGCATTCTTAGTCCTCAGAGAAAAAACACCAGGCCAAAATTACATTGTGAAGATATGCTCTTTCTCACTATGCACTGGGGAAGAATACACACCACGGAATGCAGACTGCTATATGCCGCAGCATAAGCAATGCATGTCTGTTAATCCTGTAGACCCACTTACGCACTGCTAGTTTTCCCATCTGCAATAAACAAAGTCAATATCTCATCCAGGTGGTCCATTCATTTAATATATATTAAATTATCTCCAAAGAACTACAGGAGAGGTATTTTACCAATCTGCATATTACACGTTTTATTTCATCCCCCAATCTACATTTGCTTAAAAATGTTTTCCTTCTCCCCCCAAAAACTAAATATTGGAATGGAAGGCTAGAATTTGGAAAGCCATGTATAGTTACAGACTCTATATGGTACTCATGGAGTGAGTACTTGCTAACTTACTATGTGGTGGTTCATACAAATCATGGCCTATCTAACAAATCTCCTGTTGCATAAAGATTCTACTTGCCCTCAAAAATGTTAACTACATGTTTGTAAAGACTGAAGGTGGACTAGATTGGATTCTTATGTAACTGAAACAGGGAAACAGTATATTCTTAGCACATTTAAGGCCCATAGCTTTTTAATGCATATTCTTCTTAAGTAAACATGGGCATGCATTTCCAAAGACAAAATTACCAAACCCAATCCCTTTTCAAGTGTCTGGAATGAGGCATAGCCTGTTCCTGGGGATGGGCAAGGATGAGAACTCCTTACCCAATTCCATGTGGCCCCTAATTTAAACTTGGGGTACTCTGTAAATATTCTCATTTCCAAGGAGCATTATATTTATATTTAAACCACCTTAATCAAGATAAGAAAAATATTCCCAGTATTCTATAAATTCGCAATACATTTGATAACGTGGAGACTTACAAGCAATTACAAAATGATAGCTCCAATTAGGAAAACTGGATCTATTCCAGATTCAAATCAAAAGAGGCTCAGATAGTCCGGATGGCATAATGTAAGGAAGAGGACAGAGGATTTCCAGCAAAGACATGTTCCACTCTTGCTCTGTTTATCCCACAGAACTCTTGCCCTTGCGGAAATTCAAAAACCAAACCTGAAATCGCATTCATACACTTTCTTGCCTCCTGGTCCCAATGTGCCACCCTAGTTGTGTGTGTGCGTGTGGGGGGGTCGT